>NC_091284.1:194328929-194640083 GCF_032444005.1 Ranitomeya imitator | reverse complement strand
CCACTCCTCCACCAACATCCCTCCCTGTTGTATAATTTGATTATATTGTTTTCTTGTTCACTGTTTGATCACATTTGTTTGGCCATGCCGCTTATACACTGCTCATCTTGAAAATGTGACTATTTGTTTGATGTTGGTGTGAAATAACCCTTTAGTGAAAAAAAATCTTATTGGTTTTTTAAAAAAAATAAAAAGCATCAAAACTAGTGTTGAGCATTCCGATACCGCAAGTATGACCGCTCAGCGACCAATCACAAGCCGCAACATCATCGAAGGCCCTTTACACGCTCATTCTTCGGAACGAAAGCAAGGCGGTTGCAGCGGTGACGACCAGGGCGCGTCAAAGGGTAAGTATATCAATATTTTTTATTACTATTCTTTATTTTACACATGAATATGGATCCCAGGGCCTGAAGGAGAGTTTCCTCTCCTTCAGACCCTGGGATCCATTACAGGATACCTTCCGATATTTGTGTCCCATTGACTTTTATTGGTATCGGATATCGGCCGATACCATCCGATACCGATACTTTCAAATATCGGACGGTATCCCTCAACACTAATCAAAACAAATAACAGTAGTTCTTTTGTATATTTTTCACACTAAAATTTCAGTCCTCTTGTGCAAATTTTTTTCGCGCCAAATTTGCACAAGAATGAACATGCTGCGATTTTTTTTAGCTAGTGTGATTGAAGCCTAAAGATACAGTTACACGTTACGATCTCGTTGATGATATCGTTTGAAAACGTCACATGATCACGTCGTTCATGCAATGTCGTTTTCACATTGTTGCATGTAACGTGAAGATATCGGACGAACACATCGTTGGATCGCTGATCGCAGATTTGAGGTCAGGATCTCAAATCTGACGATCCTCGTCCAATTATGTGTCAGAAGATGTGCAGCATCGTTCAGTGTAATGCTGAGATGAACGATGTCGGTCTAAATTCTCCTATTCCTGCCATTGTGAAAAATCGTTCTGCAAAAGTTTGCAATGAGGCTAACGCGGAGCCAAAATTTACATTGTTAACAAGATAGTTGCATGTGACGCCTCTTGGACGATGTGAAACTAATTGCACGAACGATGTGATCACGTGACATTTCTAACTATATCGTCGACGAGATCGTAACATGTAACGGTACCTTTGACCGCTGCGGATCCGCAGCAGTTTCCCCTGAGTTTACAGTACAATGTAAACTTATGGGAAACAAAAAACGCTGTGCACATGCTGCGGAAAAATCCACGCGGAAATGCTGCGGATTACATTCCGCAGCATGTCACTTCTTTTCTGCGGATTTTCACCTGCTCCAATAGGAAACTGCAGATGAAAATCCGCAGAAGAAAACGCAGTAAAAAACGCGATAAATCCGCAGTAAAAACCGCAACGGGTTTTCGCTGCGGATTTTGGAATTCCGCTGCGGAAAAATCCGCAGTGGAATCCGCAAAGTGTGCACTGTTGTGAATTCTGTGGCAGAGCTCCCTCCTGTGGTCACAAGTGGTACTTCGGCTGATTCTCTCTGGGAGCTTCCGTTTGTGGAGGAAACTGGTACTGCTGCTTCTGAGTTTCCTCCCTCAGGTGATCTGGTGAGGTCGTTAGGTGCTTCTCTACTTAACCCCACCTAATGCTTTGATTCAAGCTTCCTGTCAATGTTCCAGTGTTGGACTTGTGTTTCTCTGGATCATTCCTGTGGCCTGCTGCTCTGCATAGCTAAGTGCTTCTTTGCTATTTGTTGCTATTTTTTCTGTCCAGCTTGTCTATTTGTTTTGCTGGAAGCTCTGGGACGCAAAGGGTGTACCTCCGTGCCGTTAGTTCGGTACGGAGGGTCTTTTTGCCCCTTTGCGTGGTTTTCTTTAGGGTTTTGTGTAGACCGCAAAGTTATCTTTCCTATCCTCGTTCTGTCTAGAATATCGGGCCTCACTTTGCTGAATCTATTTCATCCCTTTGTTTGTCTTTTCATCTTACTCACAGTCATTATATGTGGGGGGCTGCCTTTTCCTTTGGGGTATTTCTCTGAGGCAAGGTAGGCTTATTTTTTCTATCTTCAGGCTAGTTAGTTTCTCAGGCTGTGCCGAGTTGCATAGGGAGCGTTAGGCGCAATCCACGGCTGCCTCTAGTTGTGTTTGGAGAGGATCAGGGATTGCGGTCTGCAGAGTTCCCACGTCTCAGAGCTCGTTCTATTATTTTGGGTTATTGTCAGATCACTGTATGTGCTCTGACCTCCATGTCCATAGTGATACTGAATTGCCTATCATAACAGTACAGGAAGCCAAAAGTACTAATGATTCTCAATAGAGGGAAAAAAGAAGTTCTGAGACCATTTTTTTTTCTTGGCTTTGTGTTTTGTCTTTTTTTTTCTCCTTGACATTTGGGTGGTTCAGCACACAGGTGTAGCGATGGACATTAGAAGTCTGTCTTCATTTGTGGATCAGCTCTCGGCAAGAGTACAAAAGATTCAAGACACTATTGATCAGAAATCTATGTTAGAACCAAGAATTCCTATTCCTGATTTGTTTTTTGAAGATAGAACTAAGTTTCTGAGTTTCAAAAATAATTGTAAGTTATTTCTGGCCTTGAAACCTCGTTCCTCTGGTGATCCAGTTCAACAGGTTTTGATTATTATTTCTTTTTTGCGCGGCGACCCTCAGGACTGGGCATTTTCTCTTGCGCCAGGAGATCCTGCATTAAGTAATATCAATGCGTTTTTCCTGGCGCTCGGATTGCTGTACGATGAGCCTAATTCAGTGGATCAGGCAGAAAAGAATTTGCTGGCTCTTTGTCAGGGTCAGGATGAGATAGAGGTATATTGCCAGAAATTTAGAAAATGGTCAGTGCTCACTCAATGGAATGAATCTGCGCTGGCAGCTATGTTCAGAAAGGGTCTCTCTGAAGCCCTTAAGGATGTCATGGTGGGATTTCCTATGCCTGCTGGTTTGAATGAGTCTATGTCTTTGGCTATTCAGATCGGTCGACGCTTGCGTGAGCGTAAATCTGTGCACCATTTGGCGGTATTACCTGAGCTTAAACCTGAGCCTATGCAGTGCGATAGGACTTTGACCAGAGTTGAACGGCAAGAACACAGACGTCTGAATGGGCTGTGTTTCTACTGTGGTGATTCCACTCATGCTATCTCTGATTGTCCTAAGCGCACTAAGCGGTTCGCTAGGTCTGCCACCATTGGTACAGTACAGTCAAAATTTCTTCTGTCCGTTACCTTGATCTGCTCTTTGTCATCATATTCTGTCATGGCGTTTGTGGATTCAGGCGCTGCTCTGAATTTGATGGACTTGGAATATGCTAAGCGTTGTGGGTTTTTCTTGGAGCCCTTGCAGTGTCCTATTCCATTGAGAGGAATTGATGCTACGCCTTTGGCCAAGAATAAGCCTCAATACTGGACCCAGCTGACCATGTGCATGGCTCCTGCACATCAGGAGGATATTCGCTTTCTGGTGTTGCATAATCTGCATGATGTGGTCGTGTTGGGGTTGCCATGGCTACAAGCCCATAATCCAGTATTGGATTGGAAATCCATGTCGGTGTCCAGCTGGGGTTGTCAGGGGGTACATGGTGATGTTCCATTTCTGTCAATTTCGTCATCCACCCCTTCTGAGGTTCCAGAGTTCTTGTCTGATTACCGGGATGTATTTGATGAGCCCAAGTCCGATGCCCTACCTCCGCATAGGGATTGTGATTGTGCTATCAATTTGATTCCTCGTGGTAAATTCCCAAAAGGTCGACTGTTTAATTTATCCGTGCCTGAGCACACCGCTATGCGCAGTTATGTGAAGGAATCCCTGGAGAAGGGGCATATTCGCCCGTCATCGTCGCCATTAGGAGCAGGGTTCTTTTTTGTAGCCAAAAAGGATGGTTCGCTGAGACCTTGTATAGATTATCGCCTTCTTAATAAGATCACTGTTAAATTTCAGTACCCCTTGCCTTTGTTATCTGATTTGTTTGCTCGGATTAAGGGGGCTAGTTGGTTCACCAAGATTGATCTTCGTGGTGCGTATAATCTGGTGCGAATCAGGCAAGGCGATGAATGGAAAACTGCATTTAATACGCCCGAGGGTCATTTTGAGTATCTAGTGATGCCATTCGGACTTGCCAATGCTCCATCAGTGTTTCAGTCCTTTATGCATGACATCTTCCGAGAGTACCTGGATAAATTCCTGATTGTGTACTTGGATGACATTTTGATCTTCTCGGATGATTGGGAGTCTCATGTGAAACAGGTCAGAACGGTTTTTCAGGTCCTGCGTGCTAATTCTTTGTTTGTGAAGGGATCAAAGTGTCTCTTTGGTGTGCAGAAGGTTTCATTTTTGGGGTTCATCTTTTCCCCTTCTACTATCGAGATGGATCCTGTTAAGGTCCAAGCCATCCATGATTGGACTCAGCCGACATCTCTGAAAAGTCTGCAAAAGTTCCTGGGCTTTGCTAATTTTTATCGTCGCTTCATCTGCAATTTTTCTAGTATTGCCAAACCATTGACCGATTTGACCAAGAAGGGTGCTGATTTGGTCAATTGGTCTTCTGCTGCTGTGGAAGCTTTTCAAGAGTTGAAGCGTCGTTTTTCTTCTGCCCCTGTGTTGTGTCAGCCTGATGTTTCTCTTCCGTTCCAGGTCGAGGTTGATGCTTCTGAGATTGGAGCAGGGGCTGTTTTGTCGCAGAGAGGTTCTGATTGTTCAGTGATGAAACCATGCGCTTTTTTTTCCAGGAAGTTTTCGCCTGCTGAGCGGAATTATGATGTGGGCAACCGAGAGTTGCTGGCCATGAAGTGGGCATTCGAGGAGTGGCGTCATTGGCTTGAAGGAGCTAAGCATCGCGTGGTGGTATTGACTGATCATAAGAACCTGACTTATCTCGAGTCTGCTAAGCGTTTGAATCCTAGACAGGCTCGTTGGTCGCTGTTTTTTGCCCGTTTTGACTTTGTGATTTCGTACCTTCCGGGCTCTAAAAATGTGAAGGCGGATGCTCTGTCTAGGAGTTTTGTGCCCGACTCTCCGGGTTTATCTGAGCCGGCGGGTATCCTCAAGGAAGGAGTAATTGTGTCTGCCATCTCCCCTGATTTGCGGCGGGTGCTGCAAAAATTTCAGGCTAATAAACCTGATCGTTGTCCAGCGGAGAAACTGTTTGTCCCGGATAGGTGGACTAATAAAGTGATCTCTGAGGTTCATTGTTCGGTGTTGGCTGGTCATCCTGGAATCTTTGGTACCAGAGAGTTAGTGGCTAGATCCATTTGGTGGCCATCTCTGTCGCAGGATGTGCGTTCTTTTGTGCAGTCCTGTGGGATTTGTGCTCGGGCTAAGCCCTGCTGTTCTCGTGCCAGTGGGTTGCTTTTGCCCTTGCCGGTCCCGAAGAGACCTTGGACACATATCTCTATGGATTTTATTTCAGATCTTCCCGTCTCTCAAAAGATGTCAGTCATTTGGGTGGTCTGTGATCGCTTTTCTAAGATGGTCCATCTGGTACCCTTGTCCAAGTTGCCTTCCTCCTCTGATTTGGTGCCATTGTTCTTCCAGCATGTGGTTCGTTTGCATGGCATTCCAGAGAATATCGTTTCTGACAGAGGTTCCCAGTTTGTTTCGAGGTTTTGGCGAGCCTTTTGTGGTAGGATGGGCATTGACTTGTCTTTTTCCTCGGCTTTTCATCCTCAGACTAATGGCCAGACCGAACGAACCAATCAGACCTTGGAAACCTATCTGAGATGCTTTGTTTCTGCCGATCAGGATGACTGGGTGTCCTTTTTGCCTTTGGCTGAGTTCGCCCTTAATAATCGGGCCAGCTCGGCTACCTTGGTTTCGCCATTTTTCTGCAATTCTGGGTTCCATCCTCGTTTCTCTTCAGGACAGGTTGAGTCTTCGGACTGTCCTGGTGTGGATACTGTGGTGGACAGGTTGCAGCAGATTTGGACTCATGTAGTGGACAATTTGACCTTGTCCCAGGAGAAGGCTCAACGTTTCGCTAATAGCAGACGCCGTGTGGGTCCCCGACTTCGTGTTGGGGATCTGGTTTGGTTATCTTCTCGTCATATTCCTATGAAGGTTTCCTCTCCGAAGTTTAAACCTCGTTTCATTGGTCCTTATAGGATTTCTGAGGTTATTAATCCTGTGTCTTTTCGTTTGACTCTCCCAGATTCTTTTTCATACATAACTTCTTCCATAGGTCATTGTTGCGGAGATACGTGGCACCTATGGTTCCATCTGTTGACCCTCCTGCCCCGGTTTTGGTGGAGGGGGAATTGGAGTATATTGTGGAGAAGATTTTGGATTCTCGTGTTTCAAGACGGAAACTCCAGTATCTGGTTAAATGGAAGTGTTATGCTCAGGAGGATAATTCCTGGGTTTTTGCCTCTGATGTCCATGCTCCCGATCTTGTTCGGGCCTTTCATGTGGCTCATCCTGGTCGGCCTGGGGGATCTGGTGAGGGTTCGGTGACCCCTCCTCAAGGGGGGGTACTGTTGTGAATTCTGTGGCAGAGCTCCCTCCTGTGGTCACAAGTGGTACTTCGGCTGATTTTCTCTGGGAGCTTCCGTTTGTGGAGGAAACTGGTACTGCTGCTTCTGAGTTTCCTCCCTCAGGTGATCTGGTGAGGTCGTTAGGTGCTTCTCTACTTAACCCCACCTAATGCTTTGATTCATGCTTCCTGTCAATGTTCCAGTGTTGGACTTGTGTTTCTCTGGATCATTCCTGTGGCCTGCTGCTCTGCATAGCTAAGTGCTTCTTTGCTATTTGTTGCTATTTTTTATGTCCAGCTTGTCTATTTGTTTTGCTGGAAGCTCTGGGACGCAAAGGGTGTACCTCCGTGCCGTTAGTTCTGTACGGAGGGTCTTTTTGCCCCTTTGTGTGGTTTTCTTTAGGGTTTTGTGTACACCGCAAAGTTATCTTTCCTATCCTCGTTCTGTCTAGAATATCGGGCCTCACTTTGCTGAATCTATTTCATCCCTACGTTTGTCTTTTCATCTTACTCACAGTCATTATATGTGGGGGGCTGCCTTTTCCTTTGGGGTATTTCTCTGAGGAAAGGTAGGCTTATTTTTTCTATCTTCAGGCTAGTTAGTTTCTCAGGCTGTGCCGAGTTGCATAGGGAGCGTTAGGCGCAATCCACGGCTGCCTCTAGTTGTGTTTGGAGAGGATCAGGGATTGCGGTCTGCAGAGTTCCCACGTCTCAGAGCTCGTTCTATTATTTTGGGTTATTGTCAGATCACTGTATGTGCTCTGACCTCCATGTCCATAGTGATACTGAATTGCCTATCATAACAGTGCACATAGCCTTAAGGTACCGTCACACTGGACGATATCGCTAGCGATCCGTGACGTTGCAGCGTCCTCGCTAGCGATATCGTCCAGTGTGACAGGCAGCAGCGATCAGGCCCCTGCTGGGAGATCGCTGGTCGGGGAAGAAAGTCCAGAACTTTATTTGGTCGCTGGACTCCCCGCAGACATCGCTGAATCGGCGTGTGTGACACCGATTCAGCGATGTCTTTGCTGGTAACCAGGGTAAACATCGGGTAACTAAGCGCAGGGCCGCGCTTAGTAATCCGATGTTTACCCTGGTTACCATCCTAAAAGTAAAAAACAAACACTACATACTTACCTACAGCCGTCTGTCCTTCAGCGCTGTGCTCTGCTCTCCTCCTGCTCTGGCTGTGAGAGTCGGTCAGCCAGAAAGCAGAGCGCTGACGTCACCGCTCTGCTTTCTGGCTGCCCGGCGCTCACAGCCAGACCAGAGAAGCAGAGCGCCGAGGACAGACAGCAGAAGGTAAGTATGTAGCGTTTGTTTTTTTACTTTTTAGGATGGTAACCAGGGTAAACATCGGGTTACTAAGCGCGGCCCTGCGCTTAGTTACCCAATGTTTACCCTGGTTACCGGGACCTCGGGATCGTTGGTCGCTGGAGAGCTGTCTGTGTGACAGCTCTCCAGCGACCAAACAGCGACGCTGCAGCGATCCGGATCGTTGTCGGTATCGCTGCAGCGTCGCTATGTGTGACGGTACCTTTAGACACAAATGCTTCTGGTCATTACTCACAGCTGTACCTTGCTCTAAAATTTCTAATTCTCTATTTAAAATATATAAAAAATGATTCATTGTTTCAGCGCTTTTTTGCACAAATAATACTAAACTAAATACAATATGTATAGTCATTATATTATCAAATACAATAAACTGAACAGAACTAACTTGAAACTTGAAACTACATGGGTAAACTGGATGGAAAACAGCAAACAACCTCCTGTGGTGCAACAGTAATGGCCTTAATTACAGAACAAAAGACAGTGAATAGAGATAAGATAAGCTATAGATAAAATCCTTTAGGTCATTTGACCCTTCTCTGGGTTTCAAAGGTAGAAATGTCAAATGACCTGTCTCTGGGACTTCTAGTGTTATTGCTGCCTGCCATACCTGGCTGAGATTACTGCAGGGAGATAGTAATTGTAGGACAGTCCCTGTTTTTTTTTTTTGTGGGAGATTAAGATTGGCATTTCTGCTAGAGTGCCATCCCTGTGTGTGCTATCTCTCACTCAGTGGGCCATAGAAAGCCTATTTATTTTTTTGCTTGATTTGGGTTCTAAATTCTACCTGAAAAAATCACTAAATCAATCAGTGGGAGATAAATATTGGCCTCTGGGCTTGTGTGCCACTCCTAAATCCTGTGTGTGCCATCTCTCACTCAGTGGGCCATAGAAAGCCTATTTATTTTTTTGCTTGATTTGGGTTCTAAATTCTACCTGAAGAAATCACTAAATCAATCAGTGGGAGATAAATATTGGCCTCTGGGCTTGTGTGCCACTCCTGACTCCTGTGTGTGCCATCTCTCACTCAGTGGGCCATAGAAAGCCTATTTATTTTTTTGCTTGATTTGGGTTCTAAATTCTACCTGAAAAAATCAATACATCAATCAGTGGGAGAAAAATATTGGCCTCTGGGCTTGTGTGCCACTCCTGACTCCTGTGTGTGCCATCTCTCACTCAGTGGGCCGTAGAAAGCCTATTTATTTTTTTGCTTGATTTGGGTTCTAAATTCTACCTGAAAAAATCAGTAAATCAATCAGTGGGAGATAAATATTGGCCTCTGGGCTTGTGTGCCACTCCTGACTCCTGTGTGTGCCATCTCTCACTCAGTGGGCCATAGAAAGCCTATTTATTTTTTTGCTTGATTTGGTTTCTAAATTCTACCTGAAAAAATCAATACATCAATCAGTGGGAGAAAAATATTGGCATCTGGGCTTGTGTGCCACTCCTGACTCCTGTGTGTGCCATCTCTCACTCAGTGGGCCATAGAAAGCCTATTTATTTTTTTTATTTGGTTTCTAAATTCTCCCTGAAAAAATCATTTTATTTTATTTGGTTTCTAAATTCTTCCTGAAAAAATCATTTTATTTTATTTTGTTTCTAAAGTCTCCCTGAAAAAAAATAAAAAATGGGAGATTAACCCCTTCACCCCAAAGCCTGTTTTCACCTAAGCGACAGGGCCAATTTTTACAATTCTGACCACTGTCATTTTATGAGGTCATAACTCTGAAACGCTTCAACGGATCCTGGTGATTCTGACACTGTTTTCTCGTGACATATTGTACTTCATGATAGTGGTAAAACTTCTTCGATATGACTTGCATTTATTTGTGAAAAAAACAAAAATTTGTCGGAAATTATGAAAATTTAGCAATTTTCAAACTCTTAGTTTTTATGCCCTTAAATTAGAGAGTTATATCACATAAAATAGTTAATAAACAACATTTACCACATGTCTGCTTTACATCAGCACAATTTTGGAAACATAATTTTTTTTTGTTAGGACGTTATAAGGGTTAAAATTGACCAGCGATTTCTCATTTTTGCAACAAAATTTGCAAAACCTTTTTTTTACGGACCACCTCACACTTGAAGTGACTTTAAGGGGTCTATATGACAGAAAATGCCCAAAAGTGACACCATTCTAAAAACTGCACCCCTCAAGGTACTCAAAACCACATTCAAAAAGTTTATTAACCCTTCAGTTGCTTCACAGGAATTTTTTGAATGTTTAAAAAAATTGAACATTTAACTTTTTTTTCACAAAATTTTTACTTCAGGTCCAATTTATTTCATTTTACCAAGGGTAACAGGAGAAATTGGACCACAAAAGTCATTGTACAATTTGTCCTGAGTACGCCGATACCCCATATGTGGGGGTAAACCACTGTTTGGGCACATGGCAGAGCTCGGAAGGGAAGGAGCGCCATTTGACTTTTCAATGCAAGATTTGCTGGAATTGAGATCGGAGCCCATGTCACGATTGGAGAGCCCCTGATGTGCCTAAACAGTGGAAACCCCCACAAGTGACACCATTTTGGAAAGTAGACCCCCTAAGGAACTAATCTAGATGTGTGGTGAGCACTTTGAACCTCCAAGTGCTTCACAGAAGTTTATAATGTAGAGCCGTAAAAAAAAATTTATATTAATTTTCACAAAAAATGATCTTTTTGCCCCAAATTTTTTATTTTCCCAAGGGTAACAGGATAAATTGGACCTCAAAAGTTGTTGCCTTAACAGTGGAAACCCCCCACAAGTGACCCCATTTTGGAAAGAAGACCCCCTAAGGAACTTATCTAGATGTGTGGTGAGCACTTTTAACCCCCAATTGTTTCACTAAAGTTTAGAATGTAGCATTGTGAAAATTAAAAAATCATTTTTTCTTTCCACAAAATGATGTTTTAGCCCGCAATTTTTTTTTCCCAAGGGTAACAGGAGAAATTGGACCACAAATGTTATTGTCCAATTTGTTCTGAGTGCGCTGATACCCCAAATGTGGAGGGGAACCACCGTTTGAGTGCATGGCAGAGCTCGGAAGGGAAGGAGCACCGTTTGAAATGCAGACTTAGATGGAATGGACTGCAGGTGTCATGTTGCATTTGCAGAGCCCCTGATGTACCTAAACAGTAGAAACCCCCCACAAGTGACCCCATATTGGAAACTAGACCCCCCAAGGAACTTATCTAGATGTGTTGTGAGAGCTTTGAACCAACAAGTGTTTCACTACAGTTTATAACGCAGAGCCGTGAAAATAAAAAATATTTTTTTTCCACGAAAATGATATTTTAGCCCCCATGTTTTTATTTTCCCAAGGGTAACAGGACCAATTAGACCCCAAAAGTTGTTGTCCAACTTGTCCTGAGAATGCTGATACCCCATATGTTGGGGGGAACCACTGTTTGGGCACACAGGAGAACTCGGAAGGGAAGGAGCCCTGTTTTACTTTTTCAAAGCAGAATTGGCTGGAATTGAGGTCGGACGCCATGTCGCGTTTGGAGAGCCCCTGATGTGCCTAAACAGTGGAAACCCCCAATTATAACTGAAACCCTAACACCAACCCTAACCCTAGCCCTAACCCTAGCCCTAACCCTAGCCCTAACCCTAATCCCAACCCTAGCCCTAACCCTAGCACTAACCCTAGCCCTAACCCTAGCCCTAATGGGAAAATGGAAATAAATACATTTTTTTACATTTTATTATTTTTCCCTAACTAAGGGGGTGATGAAGGGGGGTTTGATTTACTTTTATAGCGTTTTTTTGGCGGATTTTTATGATTGGTAGCCGTCACACACTATAAGATGCTTTTTATTGCAAAAAATAGTTTTTGCATCACCACATTTTGAGAGCTATAATTTATCCATATTTTAACCCACAGAGTCATATGAGGTCTTGTTTTTTGCGGGACGAGTTGACGTTTTTATTGCTAACATGTTCGGGCAGATGACATTTTTTGATCGCTTTTTATTCCGATTTTTGGGAGGCGGAATGAACAAAAACCAGCAATTCCTGAATTTCTTTTAGGGGGGGGGCGTTTATACCGTTCCACTTGTGGTAAAATGGATAAAGCAGTTTTATTCTTCAGGTCAGTACGATTACAGCGATACCTCATTTATGTAATTTTTTTATGTTTTGGCGCTTTTACACAATAAAAACTATTTTATATAAAAAAATAATTGTTTTTGCATCGCATTATTCTGAGAGCTATAACTTTTTTATTTTTCTGCTGATGATGCAGCATGGTGGCTTTTTTTTTGCGGGACAGGATGATGTTTTCAGCGGTACCAAGATTATTTATATCCGTCGTTTTGATCGCGTGTTATTCCACTTTTTGTTCGCCTGTAT
This sequence comes from Ranitomeya imitator, assembly GCF_032444005.1. NCBI lineage: Eukaryota > Metazoa > Chordata > Amphibia > Anura > Dendrobatidae > Ranitomeya > Ranitomeya imitator. Next base: position 194,627,951 of record NC_091284.1, on the reverse strand, counting down.
GATAATAAAGCAATGTTTTTTGCCTTGTTTTTTTTTTTTTTTTGCGGTGTTCACTGAAGGGGTTAACTAGTGGAATAGTTTTATAGAGCGGGTCGTTACGGACGCGGCGATACCAAATATGTGTACATTTATTGTTTTTTTTTTTTTTACATAAATAAATGGATTTATTGGGAAATGTATTTTTTTTTTATTTGGGGATTTTTTTTTTTTTTTTTACACATTCTATTTTTTTTTTTGAACTTTCTAACATTGTCCCAGGGTGGGACATCTCTGTATTAGATCAGATCGTTGATCTGACACTGTGCATAGCACACTGTCAGATCAACGATCTGACATGCAGTTTAGCTGGCTTTCCAGCGCCTGCTCTCAGCAGGCGCCGGCTAGCCAGGTCATTTCATGACCCAGAAGGAGTCCGGCGGCCATCTTGGATCCGGGGACTCCTTCCGGGTCACCGGAGCAACGCGATCTCATTGCGTTGCTCCGGTGGGAGAGCGCAGGGAGCCCCCGTCACTGCGCGATCCCCCTCTATGCCGCTGTCACTACTGACAGCGGCATCAGAGGGGTTAAATGCCAGCGATCGGCGATAGCGCCGATCGTGGGCATTGCTGCGGGGTGTCAGCTGTCATATACAGCTGACACCCGCACCCGATCACCGCGGCGCTCAGCTCGAGACCGCGGTGATCGGTGCGCCGTACTAGTACTGCTGCTGGCACAAATGCAGTGCCGGCAGCGCAGTACTAGTACGGCGCATGGCGCGAAGGGGTTAATATTGACATTTGTGCTTAAGTGACAGTCCTGCGTGTGTGGCATCTCTGTGATTTGGTGCCACAGAAAACAGAGTGTGTAACATTGTGCCTGATTTTCCTTGCGGTCTCACCAACCTGTAAAGGGATATCGAAATCATACTGAAGTTATAGCTCACCGTGTAAGTTGTTTGACAGCAACAAATAAAGTTACTTTGGTTAAGTTTTTAAAACAATGAGGAAGTCTGGTGCAAGAGGTCGTGGCCGTGGGCGTTCATTGTCAGCTGGTAATGATGGTAGTGGTAGTGGAGCATCAGGTGGTCGTGGGAAAAAAAATATTCCACCTAAGTCTGGAGCTGTGGAGCCAGGTTCGTCGTCTGGCTACACAAGGCCTTGAACGCTCTCTTTTCTGGGAGTAGGAAAACCGCTTTTAAAGCCGGAGCAGCAACAGCAAGTTTTGGCTTACCTTGCAGACTCAGCCTCTAGCTCTTTTGCCTCCTCTTCTGAAACTGGTAAATGTAAAAGCACCGCGTCGTTTGTGGATGTTCACGGTCAGGGACAAGTCGCTTCCTTGTCCTCTTCAGCAAAAACAACAACAAGAGAGAAGGATGCAGCAGGCGGCACAACAGGTTACTCCATGGAGCTCTTTACACATACCGTCCCTGGCTTAGAAAGTGAAACAGTTAACAGGCCATGCCCATTACAAGTAGATTCTGACATGGAGTGCACTGATGCACAGCCACAGCCAGACTACTATGCTGGTCCTTTGACTCAGACCACAACATTGCCCTCTCAGGGTACTGATCCACAATCAGACCCTGATGAGACTATGTTGCCCCGTCACGAACGCTATACCACCGACCGACACGGTGACACAGACGAAGTTGCACACGAGCTAGAAGAGGAGGTAATAGATGACCCAGTTGTTGACCCCGATTGGCAGCCATTGGGGGAACAGGGTGCAGGCGGCAGTAGTTCTGAAGCGGAGGAGGAGGGGCTGCAGCAGGCATCAACATCGCAACAGGTTCCATCTGCCGGGCCCGTATCTGGCCCAAAACGCGTGGCAAAGCCAAAACCTGTTGGAGGACAGCGTGGCCATCCGGTTAAAGCTCAGTCTGCAATCCCTGAAAAGGGATCCGATGCTAGGAAGAGTGCAGTCTGTCATTTTTTTAAACAACATCCAATTGATCAGCGCAAAGATATCTGTCAAAAATGTTCAACTAGCTTAAGCAGAGGTCAGAATCGGAAAAGTCTCAATACAAGTTGCATGCATAGACATTTAACCACCATGCATTTTCAAGTCTGGACTAACTACCAAATGTCCCTTAAGGTTGTAGCACCCTCGGCCAATGAAGCTAGTCAGCAACGCAACATCCCTTCCGTCACTGTAAGGCCACCATTTTCCGCACCACCGGCAGTATCTGTACAGGTTTCTTTGCCAGCCAAAAGCAGTCAGGGTCAGGGAATCACCAGTTTTGTAGGAGGAAATATTGCATCTAGGGCACCGGCGGAAACAATACCGTCTCCAACCGTCTCTCAGTCTGCCATGTCCACCGGCACACCCACTAGTTCCACGATCTCCAGCTCTCCAGTCCAGCTCACCCTACATGAGACTCTGGTTAGAAAAAGGAAGTACTTATCCTCGCATCCGCGTACACAGGGTTTTAACGCCCACATAGCTAGACTAATCTCGTTAGAGATGATGCCCTACTGGTTAGTTAAAAGCAAGGCTTTCAAAGCCCTGATGGAGTACGCTGAACCACGCTACGAGCTACCCAGTCGACACTTTTTTTCCAGAAAAGCCATCCCAGCCCTGCACCAGCATGTTAAACAGCGCATCGTCCATGCACTCAGGCAATCTGTAAGTAAAAAGGTGCACCTGACTACAGATGCATGGACCAGTAGGCATGGCCAGGGACGTTACGTGTCCATCACGGCACACTGGGTGAATGTGGTGGATGCAGGGTCCACAGGGGACATCAATTTCGGGACAGTTGTGCCTAGCCCACGGTCTAGGAAACAGTTGGCTGTAGGCGTTCGCACCCCCTCCTCCTCGTCCTCCTGCAGAAGCGAGAGCTCTTCCACAGACCGCAGTCGGCCAACCACTCCATCGGCAGCTGACACTGTTGCACACCAGTTGTCCCATTATGGGCCAGATACTGGCAAGCGTCAGCAGGCTGTATTGGCTATGAAGTGTTTGGGCGACAACAGACACACCGCGGAAGTTCTGTCCGAGTTCTTGCAGCAAGAAACGCAGTCGTGGCTGGGCACAGTAGATCTTGAGGCAGGCAAGGTAGTGAGTGATAACGGAAGGAATTTCATGGCTGCCATCTCCCTTTCCCAACTGAAACACATTCCTTGCCTGGCTCACACCTTAAACCTGGTGGTGCAGTGCTTATTGAAATCTTATCCTGGGTTCTCCGACCTGCTCCTCAAATTGCGTGGACTTTGCTCACATATCCGACGTTCGCCTGTACACTCCAGCCGTATGCAGACCTATCAGCGGTCTTTGAACCTTCCCCAGCATCGCCTAATCATAGACGTTGCAACAAGGTGGAACTCAACACTGCACATGCTTCAGAGACTGTGCCAACAGAGGTGGGCTGTTATGTTTTTGTGGGAGGATACACATACACGGGCAGGCAGTAGGATGGCAGACATGGAGTTGTCAGGTGTGCAGTGGTCGAAGATACAAGACATGTGTCAAGTCCTTCAGTGTTTTGAGGAATGCACACGGCTGGTTAGTGCAGACAACGCCATAATAAGCATGAGCATCCCCCTAATGTGTCTGCTGATGCAAAGTTTGATGCACATAAAGGATCAGGCGTCTGCACCAGAGGAAGAGGAAAGCCTTGATGACAGTCAGCCATTGTCTGGTCAGGGCAGTGTACAGGACGAGGTAGCGGGCTAAGAGGAGGTGGAGGACGAGGAGGATGATGGGGATGAGTATATTTTTAATGAGGAAGCTTTCCCGGGGGCACTGGAAATTGGTTGCGTGGCAAGGCCGGGTTCTGGTTTTTTGAGGGACACAAGTGACGTAGGTTTGCCTGAAACTGCCCCTCAACCAATCACAACCGCAGAATTGACAACTGGAACTTTGGCCCACATGGCGGATTATGCCTTACGTATCCTCAAAAGGGACACACGCATTACTAAAATGATGAACGATGACGATTACTGGTTGGCCTGCCTCCTTGATCCTCGCTATAAAGGCAAATTGCAAAATATTATGCCACATGAGAACTTGGAACTAATATTAGCAACCAAACAATCAACTCTTGTTGACCGTTTGCTTCAGGCATTCCCAGCACACAGCGCCCGTGATCGTTCTCAAATGAGCTCCAGGGGGCAGCAGACCAGGAGTGTTAGGGGTGCACACATCAGAAGTGGCTTTGGACAGAGGGGTTTTCTGACCAGGTTGTGGAGTGATTTTGCTATGACCGCAGACAGGACAGGTACTGCTGCATCAATTGAAAGTGACAGGAGACAACATTTGTCCAGTATGGTTACAAACTATTTTTCATCCCGTATCGATGTTCTCCCTCAACCGTCATTCCCATTCGATTACTGGGTATCAAAATTAGACACCTGGCCAGAATTGGCAGATTATGCATTGCAGGAGCTTGCTTGCCCGGCAGCTAGTGTCCTATCAGAAAGAGTACTGCTGCCCGTGTACCCCTGGAACCAATTTTAAATTGCCTACAGCCAGCCCAATTTATTATGTTAGGCCTTCGAAGCCTGTCTGCGGTCCCTCCTTCCACTAGGCCTCCACTGACCTGTCTACTGCTGCCCGTGTACTCCTGGAACCAATTATAAAGTGCCTACAGCCTGTCCAATTTTATTATGTTAGGCCTTCGAAGCCTGTCTGCGGTCCCTCCTTCCACTAGGCCTCCACTGACCTGTCTACTGCTGCCCGTGTACTCCTGGAACCAATTATAAAGTGCCTATAGCCTGTCCAATTTTATTATGTTAGGCCTTCGAAGCCTGTCTGCGGTCCCTCCTTCCACTAGGCCTCCTGTTATGAATAGGTAATTCAGAACCACAATGCACCTTGAAGTTCAGAGCACACAAGTGACCTGACAAAAACCACAAAACATAGGACGAGCTCTGAGACGTGGAAACTCTGCTGACCGCAATCCCTAAACCTATCAAACCACACTAGAGGTAGCCGTGGATTGCGCCTAACGCCCCCTATGCAACTCGGCACAGCCTGAGAAACTAGCTAGTCCTGAAGATAGAAAAATAAGCCTACCTTGCCTCAGAGAAATTCCCCAAAGGAAAAGGCAGCCCCCCACATATAATGACTGTGAGTTAAGATGAAAATACAAACACAGCGATGAAATAGATTCAGCAAAGTGAGGCCCGACTTACTGAATAGACCGAGGATAGGAAAGATAGCTTTGCGGTCAACACAAAAACCTACAAACAACCACGCAGAGGGGCAAAAGACCCTCCGCACCGACTAACGGTACGGAGGTGCTCCGTCTGCGTCTCAGAGCTTCCAGCAAGCAAGCAAAAATAAAAAAGCAAGCTGGACAGAAAATATAGCAACAAAAGTAACACAAGCAGAACTTAGCTTATGCTGAGCAGACAGGCCACAGGAACGATCCAGGAGGAAGCAAGACCAATACTAGAACATTGACTGGAGGCCAGGATCAAAGCACCAGGTGGAGTTAAATAGAGCAGCACCTAACGGCTTAACCTCATCACCTGAGGAAGGAAACTCAGAAGCCGCAGTACCACTCGTGACCACAGGAGGGAGCTTGATCACAGAATTCACAACAGTACCCCCCCCTTGAGGAGGGGTCACCGAACCCTCACCAGAGCCCCCAGGCCGACCAGGATGAGCCATATGAAAGGCACGAACAAGATCGGCAGCATGGACATCAGAGGCAAAGACCCAGGAATTATCTTCCTGACCATAACCCTTCCACTTAACCAGATACTGGAGTTTCCGTCTCGAAACACGAGAATCCAAAATCTTCTCCACTATATACTCCAACTCCCCCTCCACCAAAACCGGGGCAGGAGGATCAACAGATGGAACCACAGGCGCCACGTATCTTCGCAACAATGACCTATGGAATACGTTATGGATGGAAAAAGAATCTGGAAGGGCCAAACGAAAAGACACAGGATTAAGAACCTCAGAAATCATATATGGACCAATAAAACGAGGCTTAAACTTAGGAGAGGAAACCTTCATAGGAATATAACGAGATGACAACCAAACCAAATCCCCAACACGAAGTCGGGGACCCACACAGCGTCTGCGATTAGCGAAACGTTGAGCCTTCTCCTGGGACAAGGTCAAATTGTCCACTACATGAGTCCAAATCCGCTGCAACCTGTCCACCACAGTATCCACACCAGGACAGTCCGAAGACTCAACCTGCCCTGAAGAGAAACGAGGATGGAACCCAGAATTGCAGAAAAACGGTGAAACCAAGGTAGCCGAGCTGGCCCGATTATTAAGAGCGAACTCAGCCAATGGCAAAAAGGACACCCAATCATCCTGATCAGCAGAAACAAAACATCTCAGATATGTTTCCAAGGTCTGATTGGTTCGTTCAGTCTGGCCATTTGTCTGAGGATGAAAAGCCGAGGAAAAAGACAAATCAATGCCCATCCTAGCACAAAAGGCTCGCCAAAACCTCGAAACAAACTGGGAACCTCTGTCAGAAACGATGTTCTCTGGAATGCCATGTAAACGAATCACATGCTGGAAGAACAATGGCACCAAATCAGAGGAGGAAGGTAATTTAGACAAGGATACCAAATGGATCATCTTAGAGAAGCGATCAGAAACTACCCAAATGACCGACATTTTTTGAGAGACGGGGAGATCCGAAATAAAATCCATAGAGATATGTGTCCAAGGCCTCTTCGGGATCGGCAAGGGCAAAAGCAACCCACTGGCACGAGAACAGCAGGGCTTAGCCCGAGCACAAATCCCACAGGACTGCACAAAAGAACGCACATCCCGCGACAGAGACGGCCACCAAAAGGATCTAGCCACCAAATCTCTGGTACCAAAGATTCCAGAATGACCAGCCAACACCGAACAATGAACCTCAGAGATAACTTTATACGTCCACCTATCAGGGACAAACAGTTTCTCTGCCGGGCAACGATCAGGTTTATTAGCCTGAAATTTTTGCAGCACCCGCCGCAAATCAGAGGAGATGGCAGACACAATTACTCCCTCCTTGAGAATACCCGCCGGCTCAGGCAAACCCGGAGAGTCGGGCACAAAACTCCTAGACAGGGCATCCGCCTTCACATTTTTAGAGCCCGGAAGGTACAAAACCACAAAGTCAAAACGGGAGAAAAACAGCGACCAACGAGCCTGTCTAGGATTCATCTGTTTGGCAGACTCGAGATAAGTCAAGTTCTTGTGATCAGTCAAGACCACCACGCGATGCTTAGCTTCTTCAAGCCAATGACGCCACTCCTCGAATGCCCACTTCATGGCCAGCAACTCTCGATTGCCAACATTATAATTTCGCTCAGCAGGCGAAAACTTCCTGGAAAAGAAGGCGCATGGCTTCATCACCGAGCAATCAGCACCTCTTTGCGACAAAACAGCCCCTGCTCCAATTTCAGAAGCATCAACCTCAACCTGGAACAGAAGCGAAACATCTGGTTGACACAACACAGGGGCAGAAGAAAAACGACGCTAGCTTCCACAGCAGCAGAAGACCAATTGACCACATCAGCACCCTTCTTGGTCAAATCGGTCAATGGTTTAGCAATACTAGAAAAATTACAGATGAAGCGACGATAAAAATTAGCAAAGCCAAGGAACTTCTGCAACCTCTTCAGAGATGGGGTGCTTCGTGTGCCGCATCCTATGCCAACCTATTTTTGGGGGCATGGGAAAGGGATATTTTCATCAGTAATCCCATCCCCGGCATCGATAGCGTACATCATTGGATGCGTTATATCGATGACGTGTGGTTCACTTGGGAGGGCCCCAGGCATCAGTTTGAAGCACTCATGGCGGTTCTAAACAACAACAATCTCAATATTAAATTGACTTACAAAGCAGGCCGAAATTTGGATTTCCTCGATCTCCAGGTAAACGTATCGGCTAATGGAAATGTATCAACAGAGGTATATAGAAAAGCAACTGCAACAAATACACTGTTGTATGCAACCTCGTCCCATCCCCCCTCAGTTGTTAAAGGAATCCCGATGGGGCAGTTCCTTAGAGTAAAACGTATATGCTCAAATGAACATTCATTTGAGCGACAAGCAAAGGAACTGAGTACCAGATTCAAAAGTAGAGGATATAGCTGCAAAGATATTAGAAAGGGATATCAGAATGCTAAACATAAACCTAGGAATGATCTGCTGTACAAAAATAATCATGGAAATGATTCAGAAGAAAACTATTATCCACGTCTAATCGCCACTTATAACAATAAATGGCCACAATTCTGTCAACTTGTCCGAAAACATTGGCAAATTTTGCTGACGGACCCGATTCTTAAAAAATGTCTGCCTCCTTCTCCCCTCATTACGGCTAGAAGGGCAAAAAATTTGAAAGATATCCTGGTGCATAGCCACTATGAGCCAACAATAGAGAAAAAAGGAACATGGTTGGATACTAAAGGTTTTTATCCCTGCGGTCATTGCAAGGCATGCGAGAATATGCAAAAAAGTCAAACCTTTACAGATGCCAAAGGGAGTAGAACATATTCAATTAGGCATTACATTTCATGTGCCACCAAAGGTGTGGTTTATTGTGCCCAGTGTCCATGTGGCAAAATATATATTGGACTAACAACCAGGGAGCTTCGAATCCGTACGAGTGAGCACGTTAGGGATATCGATAGAAGCAAAACAGTAGATGATCCGTCGGTGCTTAAAACGATACCCAGGCACTTTTTTGAACATCATAACAGTAATTCGAGTTTGCTAAGAATAAAAGGCATTGACATTGTTCAGATGGGATCTAGAGGTGGGAATTTGGCAAAAAATTTGGCGAGGTTGGAAAGTAAGTGGATATATAGACTGGGGGGCATAGCCCCTCAAGGTCTCAATGAGAATTTTGGTTTTTCGGCCTTTTTAGATTAATACCAACATATGGGCTTAGTGTATTTTTTAGGGGTTTTGGGACATTTAATGGTGATGGTATTTTAGGATTTTAACAGTTTTTTCTTCTTTTCTAGTTCTTATATTATATCTATACTATGATACCTGGACTTTGTGCAATATTCTTCCTCCACCTAAGCTGTTTCGGGACATTAGTTGGAGCAGAGTGGTCGAAATGTTGATACATCTTTCAAGATTGAAGACATCTAATATTTTTATACGAGATATTGTTATTTATTTCCTGTTATTACCCCACGTATTTATTCCATATGTATTTTTGTGTAGATGTAAGTGTACATACATATTTATTCACTTTATGCTTCCCACTGTTTTATTTAGTCTTTTTTAACACTTTATATATGTAATATTGTTGTTATGAATTTTGATTCTTTATAGTATATCTCTACTTGGCACTTTATTTAGGATTGATTATTTTTTATAAATAATTATGGATCTAGGTTAACACTTTATAGTAATTTGTATAGTATTTCGCACTTTATTTATCATGTACTGTTACTCATGGCACTTTATATTATAATAGGGATTGTGTATTATTTATTTATATATATATATATGGAATTTATATGTATCTATTCATTACTTTTAGCTAGGATAGGGTTTTTAATTGTATATATTTATTATAAACAGGATTATTATATAAGCGGTATAGATTCTCTGTATATTAAACGTCTGTGTTAGTCTGGTGACATGCGCTGCCTTCCGTCTGGCTGGGCACTGACCTCATACATCTCCGGCACTCGGGACTGGCTGACACGCATAGCGCTCATTATTGAGCGCCTGGGTGTTTGTGGTCCACCGTCCAGGGATGGTGAGGTCATTTCCGGTGCGCGGCAGATGCGGTCAGCGCTTTCCAGTTTCCAGGACTACACAGACGCTAGCGTCCTGCCTTATAGTTCCGATTGGTGGAGGTTGTGTATATAAGTCCGGCGTCCCTCTACCCCGACACGCCCCCTGAGGAAGTGTTACGAAACGCGCGTCGGGGTAAAGGAACGGAAACGGGCTCTTCAAATACACTATGTAAGTTATGTTTGGCTCATTTTGGTCAGCGTGTTTTTGGCACTGATTTAGGTGTTTACTTTGGGGCAGCGTAGGTGTGAGTCATATGCTTTGGGCGGTGACAAAATCAGGTGCTGCCTTCAGGGTATATAACACATCCTGTCATTGTTAAGCAAGACGCATGTGAGATTTTGGTGTCCAGCTGACAGGTTTATTTAATCACACAGGCTGTCTTTAGCAGTGAGCCCAAAGATATATTCAGGTGTGTTTTTTGTTTTGTGGCCATGTTATAATATCCGTACCGCTATCTGGGAGAATTGTTCTTCTTATTTACTTATTTTTTGTTTTACCTTTTAATTATTAATAAACATTATGTTAATTCTATTATGGCAAATATTGTGTTTTGGTCTTTTCTTGTTACTAGTGAAAGACTGATGTGTTGGATTTCTATAGAACTTTGTAGACACAATGATATAATTGGGACCCCTTGTTGGATTGTATTAATTACACTTTTCTGTTTATGACAGATGGTCCGTAGTATTTGTTAATCATGGATATGAAAGCTAGGGATACGGCCTGGCTGACTAAAGCGTCAAGTATCTTTAAAGTTAATTCTTCTGGTGTTTTTAACGATACTACTATTGCCCATAAAGACTGGATTAGACAATATAAAAATATGTTGTTACGTAAAACCAAATTGTGGTGGACAAAAACATCACTCCAAAATTACTGTGAGCGAAAAATCATCCCAAGGGGACTGCGTATCCAGCTATTTCCCACTTTTAATCTGGATAATGAATTATTGACCAAAAGATGGATCGAAGCAGCTGATTTATGTTCGTTTACGTTTATACAAATTATCATCGAGCATAATGAATTATGTCTGAAAAATCTGGATGAGGAGATCAATAATATCCTATCCAATATCAGGAAGGAAATACAAATAGAGACCCTGGAACAATATCTGAGAGATATTGAGAAAGATCTGGAAAAATGTGAATCTAATATCAGTGATGGGAAAAGGAAGAAGTTCGCCAGGGATATCTCTGATTATGAGACGAACAAAGTATATAAGTGGCAGAACCCAGATAAGAAAGGGAAAAATCTTTCTGTCAGAAGTGAATCAGTGCATTCCCTGGCTTCATTAGTTGAGACGCGAGGATCACATAGTGATATGGAAGGTGCCGTTGCCTCTGGGCCGGTGACTCGGTATGGCAACAAGAATAAATCCTACCAGCAGTCCAAACAGTTTAGAAAATTTTGAACAGGATAGAAGCAAGGTAATTAACCTGTCCTCTCATATCCTGACCTCCACACAACTAGAAGTCCTAGAAAAGGGTTTAACATTTTCTCCTTCAAACTCTATAGATCCGTTTCTAGCGGTTAAGGATATTCACCTATTTTCTCGGAAAATTATTTTGAAAAGGCTGCATTATAAAAATCCTCCTGGATCTTCTTTTGAAACTGTTGAAGAACTGGAAGCCCTAGAGGCTTTGGAGTCATTGGTAAGTGAAAATGAGACTGCTTTGGAGTTAAAGGGTTTCCCTCGAAAATTACTTAATAAATCAAAAAAATTTCCTTCATTGAATTGTGTCCAGCAGTGGACTTTTTTACTAAGATCGTCTCGGCAGAGATTGAAAAACTAGCGGAGCAGAAAAACAGCAAATTCAATCTTACAAGAGATCAGCAAAAGGCTCTGAAAGAAATGCAGGAATGGTCAGATGTGGTCTTTAAGGCCGCAGATAAGGGGGAGAATGTAGTAATATGGCCGACGGTACTTTATGAAGAACAAGCAGACAAATTGCTAAATGATACTTCCTGTTACCGTAGATTACCATCAAACCCTTTGCCAACTTACCAAAGTGAATTGATAAAAATATTGGATGAGGCCTTTGCTAAAGGGATAATAACTAAACAATTAGTGGATACAGTACAAAAAATGATACCCAAACTTCCTACGTTTTATTTAATTCCTAAAATCCACAAAAACTTGGAAAACCCGCCTGGGAGTCCAATTGTGGCGGGTAATGAGGGGCTTTGTGAGATAATTTGTGACACCTTGGATTACTTTCTCAAGCCATTGGTTGCCAGTTTGCCGTCGTATATTAGGGACACCACATCTGCCTTGAAGAGGTTGGACAATTTATGTCTGACTGAAGACATGCTGATGGTCACGGCAGATGTGGAGTCCCTTTACACTTCTATTAGGCATGATGATGGTCTGGCGGCCTCTGAATGGTTTTTGAGAACTAGTAATTTGGACTCAGATTTGATAGATTTCTTGCTGGTCTTATTGAGATTTATTTTAACTCATAACTGCTTCATTTTTAATAAACGTGTTTACCTACAAAAGCAGGGAACCGCCATGGGTGCTTCGTGTGCCCCATCCTATGCCAACCTATTTTTGGGGGCATGGGAAAGGGATATTTTCATCAGTAATCCCATCCCCGGCATCGATAGTGTACATCATTGGATGCGTTATATCGATGACGTGTGGTTCATTTGGGAGGGCCCCAGGCATCAGTTAGAATCACTCATGGCGGTTCTAAACAACAACAATCTCAATATTAAATTGACTTACAAAGCAGGCCGAAATTTGGATTTCCTCGATCTCCAGGTAAACGTATCGGCTAATGGAAATGTATCAACAGAGGTATATAGAAAAGCAACTGCAACAAATACACTGTTGCATGCAACCTCGTCCCATCCCCCCTCAGTTGTTAAAGGAATCCCGATGGGGCAGTTCCTTAGAGTAAAACGTATATGCTCAAATGAACATTCATTTGAGCGACAAGCAAAGGAACTGAGTACCAGATTCAAAAGTAGAGGATATAGCTGCAAAGATATTAGAAAGGGATATTAGAATGCTAAACATAAACCTAAGAATGATCTGCTGTACAAAAATAATCATGGAAATGATTCAGAAGAAAACTATTATCCATGTCTAATCGCCACTTATAACAATAAATGGCCACAATTCTGTCAAATTGTCCGAAAACATTGGCAAATTTTGCTGACGGACCCGATTCTTAAAAAATGTCTGCCTCCTTCTCCCCTCATTACGGCTAGAAGGGCAAAAAATTTGAAAGATATCATGGTGCATAGCCACTATGAGCCAACAAAAGAGAAAAAAGGAACATGGTTGGATACTAAAGGTTTTTATCCCTGCGGTCATTGCAAGGCATGCGAGAATATGCCAAAAAGTCAAACCTTTACAGATGCCAAAAGGAGTAGAACATATTCAATTAGGCATTACATTTCATGCGCCACCAAAGGTGTGGTTTATTGTGCCCACTGTCCATGTGGCAAAATATATATTGGACTAACAACCAGGGAGCTTCGAATCCGTACGAGGGAGCACGTTAGGGATATCGATAGAAGCAAAACAGTAGATGATCCGTCGGTGCTTAAAACGATACCCAGGCACTTTTTTGAACATCATAACAGTAATTCGAGTTTGCTAAGAATAAAAGGCATTGACATTGTTCAGATGGGATCTAGAGGTGGGAATTTGGCAAAAAATTTGGCGAGGTTGGAAAGTAAGTGGATATATAGACTGGGGAGCATAGCCCCTCAAGGTCTCAATGAGAATTTTGGTTTTTCGGCCTTTTTAGATTAATACCAACATATGGGCTTAGTGTATTTTTTAGGGGTTTTGGGACATTTAATGGTGATGGTATTTTAGGATTTTAACAGTTTTTTCTTCTTTTCTAGTTCTTATATTATATCTATACTATGATACCTGGACTTTGTGCAATATTCTTCCTCCACCTAAGCTGTTTCGGGACATTAGTTGGAGCAGAGTGGTCGAAATGTTGATACATCTTTCAAGATTGAAGACATCTAATATTTTTATACGAGATATTGTTATTTATTTCCTGTTATTACCCCACGTATTTATTCCATATGTATTTTTGTGTAGATGTAAGTGTACATACATATTTATTCACTTTATGCTTCCCACTGTTTTATTTAGTCTTTTTTAACACTTTATATATGTAATATTGTTGTTATGAATTTTGATTCTTTATAGTATATCTCTACTTGGCACTTTATTTAGGATTGATTATTTTTTATAAATAATTATGGATCTAGGTTAACACTTTACAGTAATTTGTATAGTATTTCGCACTTTATTTATCATGTACTGTTACTCATGGCACTTTATATTATAATAGGGATTGTGTATTATTTATTTATATATATATATGGAATTTATATGTATCTATTCATTACTCTTAGCTAGGATAGGGTTTTTAATTGTATATATTTATTATAAACAGGATTATTATATAAGCGGTATAGATTCTCTGTATATTAAACGTCTGTGTTAGTCTGGTGACATGCGCTGCCTTCCGTCTGGCTGGGCACTGACCTCATACATCTCCGGCACTCGGGACTGGCTGACACGCATAGCGCTCATTATTGAGCGCCTGGGTGTTTGTGGTCCACCGTCCGGGGATGGTGAGTGTTGTGAATTCTGTGGCAGAGCTCCCTCCTGTGGTCACAAGTGGTACTTCGGCTGATTCTCTCTGTGAGTTTCTGTTGGTGGAGGGAAGTGGTACTGCGGCTTCTGAGTTTCCTCCCTCAGGTGATCTGGTGAGGTCGTTAGGTGCTTCTCTACTTAACTCCACCTAATGCTTTGATCCTGGCTTCCTGTCAATGTTCCAGTGTTGGACTTGCTTTTCCCTGGATCATTCCTGTGGCCTGCTGCTCTGCATAGCTAAGTTCTTCTTTGCTATTTGTTTGCTATTTTTTCTGTCCAGCTTGTCTAATTTGTTGCTGGAAGCTCTGGGACGCAAAGGGTGTACCTCCGTGCCGTTAGTTCGGTACGGAGGGTCTTTTTGCCCCCTTTGCGTGGTTTTCTTCAGGGTTTTGTGTAGACCGCAAAGTTACCTTTTCTATCCTCGATCTGTTAAGAAAGTCGGGCCTCACTTTGCTGAATCTATTTCATCTCTACGTTTGTCTTTTCATCTTAACTCACAGTCATTATATGTGGGGGGCTGCCTTTTCCTTTGGGGTATTTCTCTGAGGCAAGGTAGGCTTATTTTCTATCTTCAGGCTAGTTAGTTTCTCAGGCTGTGCCGAGTTGCATAGGCAGAGTTAGGCGCAATCCACGGCTGCCTCTAGTGTTGTTTGGAGAGGATTAGGGATTGCGGTCTGCAGAGTTCCCACGTCTCAGAGCTCGTTCTATGATTTTGCGTTATTGTCAGATCACTGTTTGTGCTCTGACCGCTATGTCCATTGTAGTACTGAATTGCCTTTCATAACAGTACAGGAAGCCAAAAGTACTAATGATTCTCAATAGAGGGAAAAAAGAAGTTCTGAGACCATATTTTTTCTTTGCACTGTGTTTTGCCTTTTTTTTCCCCTAGACATTTGGGTGGTTCAGTACACAGGTGTAGCGATGGACATTAGAAGTCTGTCTTCATTTGTGGATCAGCTCTCGGCAAGAGTACAAAAGATTCAAGACACTATTGAGCAGAAAGCTATGTTGGAACCAAGAATTCCTATTCCTGATTTGTTTTTTGGAGATAGAACTAAGTTTCTGAGTTTTGATTGTTATTTCTTTTTTTGCGCGGCGACCCTCAGGACTGGGCATTTTCTCTTGCGCCAGGAGATCCTGCATTGAGTAATATCGATGCGTTTTTCCTGGTGCTCGGATTGCTGTACGATGAACCTAATTCAGTGGATCAGGCAGAGAAAAATTTGCTGGCTCTTTGTCAGGGTCAGGATGAGGTATATTGTCAGAAATTTAGAAAGTGGTCCGTGCTCACTCAATGGAATGAATCTGCGCTGGCAGCTATGTTCAGAAAGGGTCTCTCTGAAGCCCTTAAGGATGTCATGGTGGGATTTCCTATGCCTGCTGGTTTGAATGAGTCTATGTCCTTGGCCATTCAGATCGGTCGACGCTTGCGTGAGCGTAAATCTGTGCACCATTTGGCGGTATTACCTGAGCTTAAACCTGAGCCTATGCAGTGCGATAGGACTTTGACCAGAGTTAAACGGCAAGAACACAGACGTCTGAATGGGCTGTGTTTCTACTGTGGTGATTCCACTCATGCTATCTCTGATTGTCCTAAGCGCACTAAGCGGTTCGCTAGGTCTGCCACCATTGGTACGGTACAGTCAAAATTTCTTCTGTCCGTTACCTTAATCTGCTCTTTGTCATCGTATTCTGTCATGGCATTTGTGGATTCAGGCGCTGCCCTGAATTTGATGGACTTGGAGTATGCTAAGCTTTGTGGGTTTCTCTTAGAGCCCTTGCAGTGTCCTATTCCATTGAGAGGAATTGATGCCACGCCTTTGGCCAAGAATAAGCCTCAATACTGGACCCAGCTGACCATGTGCGTGGCTCCTGCACATCAGGAGGTTATTCGCTTTCTGGTGTTGCATAATCTGCATGATGTGGTCGTGTTGGGGTTGCCATGGCTACAAGCCATGGAAATCCATGTCGGTGTCCAGCTGGGGTTGTCAGGGGGTACATGGTGATGTTCCATTTCTGTCAATTTCGTCATCCACCCCTTCTGAGGTTCCAGAGTTCTTGTCTGATTACCGGGATGTATTTGATGAGCCCAAGTCCGATGCCCTACCTCCGCATAGGGATTGTGATTGTGCTATCAATTTGATTCCTGGTAGTAAATTCCCAAAAGGTTGACTGTTTAATTTATCCGTGCCTGAGCACACCGCTATGCGCAGATATGTGAAGGAATCCCTGGAGAAGGGGCATATTCGCCCATCATCGTCACCATTAGGAGCAGGGTTCTTTTTTGTAGCCAAGAAGGATGGTTCGCTGAGACCTTGTATAGATTACCGCCTTCTAAATAAGATCACGGTTAAATTTCAGTACCCCTTGCCATTGTTATCTGATTTGTTTGCTCGGATTAAGGGGGCTAGTTGGTTCACCAAGATTGATCTTCGTGGTGCGTATAATCTGGTGCGAATCAGGCGAGGAGATGAATGGAAAACTGCATTTAATATGCCCGAGGGTCATTTTGAGTATCTAGTGATGCCATTCGGACTTGCCAATGCTCCATCAGTGTTTCAGTATTTTATGCATGACATCTTCCGAGAGTACCTGGATAAATTCCTGATTGTGTACTTGGATGACATTTTGATCTTCTCGGATGATTGGGAGTCTCATGTGAAGCAGGTCAGAACAGTTTTTCCGGTCCTGCGTGCTAATTCTTTGTTTGTGAAGGGATCAAAGTGTCTCTTTGGTGTGCAGAAGGTTTCATTTTTGGGGTTCATCTTTTTCCCTTCTACTATCGAGATGGATCCTGTTAAGGTCCAAGCCATCCATGATTGGACTCAGCCGACATCTCTGAAAAGTCTGCAAAAGTTCCTGGGCTTTGCTAATTTTTATCGTCGCTTCATCTGCAATTTTTCTAGTATTGCCAAACCATTGACCGATTTGACCAAGAAGGGTGCTGATTTGGTCAATTGGTCTTCTGCTGCTGTGGAAGCTTTTCAAGACTTGAAGCGTCGTTTTTCTTCTGCCCCTGTGTTGTGTCAACCAGATGTTTCTCTTCCGTTCCAGGTCGAGGTTGATGCTTCTGAGATTGGAGCAGGGGCTGTTTTGTCGCAGAGAGGTTCTGATTGCTCAGTGATGAAACCATGCGCTTTTTTTTCCAGGAAGTTTTCGCCTGCTGAGCGAAATTATGATGTGGGCAACCGAGAGTTGCTGGCCATGAAGTGGGCATTCGAGGAGTGGTGTCATTGGCTTGAAGGAGCTAAGCATCGCGTGGTGGTATTGACTGATCATAAATAGGGTTGAGCGAAACGGGTCGTTCATTTTCAAAAGTCGCCGACTTTTGGCAAAGTCGGGTTTCATGAAACCCGATCCGACCACTGTGCTGGTTCGGCCATGCGGTACGCGACTTTCGCGCCAAAGTCGCGTTTCAATGATGTGAAAAGCGCCATTTCTCAGCCAATGAAGGTAAACGCAGAGTGTGGGCAGCGTGATGACATAGGTTGCTGCAGCTTCGTCAGAAGCAGGGATAGCGTTAGGCAGGGTCCATTAACCACCAAACCGCTTGTGCTGTAGCGATTTCCACTGCTCAACACCACCTTCGGTGTGCAGGGACAGTGGAAGCTACATTTTTTTTTTTTCCCTCAGCGCTGTAGCTCATTGGGCTGCCCTAGAAGGCTCCCTGATAGCTGCATTGCTGTGTGTACGCCGCTGTGCAAACCAACTGCTTTTTTCAAAGCACAAATCCTCTTGTTCCTTCCTTTCTGCACAGCTATCTTTTTTGTTTGTACACACTTTTTATTTAATTTGTGCATCAGTCCACTCCTTATTGCTGCCTGCCATACCTGGCTGAGATTACTGCAGGGAGATAGTAATTGAAGGACACTCCCTGTTTTTTTTTTTTTTTTTTGTGGGAGATTAAGATTGACATTTCTGCTAGAGTGCCATCCCTGTGTGTGCCATCTCTCACTCAGTGGGCCATAGAAAGCCTATTTATTTTTTTGCTTGATTTGGGTTATAAAATCTACCTGAAAAAATCACTACATCAATCAGTGGGAGAAAAATATTGGCCTCAGGGCTTGTGTGCCACTCTTGACTCCTGTGTGTGCCATCTCTCAGTCAGTGGGCCATAGAAAGCCTATTTATTTTTTTGCTTGATTTGGGTTCTAAAATCTACCTGAAAAAATCACTACATCAATCAGTGGGAGAAACATATTGGCCTCAGGGCTTGTGTGCCACTCCTGACTCCTGTGTGTGCCATCTCTCAGTCAGTGGGCCATAGAAAGCCTATTTATTTTTTTGCTTGATTTGGGTTCTAAAATCTACCTGAAAAAATCACTACATCAATCAGTGGGAGAAAAATATTGGCCTCAGGGCTTGTGTGCCACTCCTGACTCCTGTGTGCATCATCACTCACTCAGTGGGCCATAGAAAGCCCATTTTTTTTTTTTTTTGCTTTATTTGGGTTCTAAATTCTACCTGAAAAAATCAATAAATCAATCAGTGGGAGATTAATATTGGCCTTTGGGCTTGTGTGCCAGTCCTAAGCGTGCCATCTCTCTCTCTCAGATAGTGGGCCATAGAAAGCCTATTTATTATTTTTTTTATTGGGTTTATAAATTTTCCCTGGACCAAAAAAAAAATAAAGTGGGAGATTAATATTGGACTCTGGGCTTGTGTGCCAGTCCTGAGCGTGCCATCTCTCTCACAAATAGTGGGCCATAGAAAGCCTATTTATTTATTTTTTTTTTGTTTTATAAATTCTCCCTGAAAAAAAAAGGGAGATTAATATTGGCCTTTGGGCTTGTGTGCCAGTCCTAAGCGTGCCATTTCTCTCTCTCTCTCAGATAGTGGGCCATAGAAAGCCTATTTATTATTTTTTTTATTGGGTTTATAAATTTTCCTTGGAACAAAAAGAAAACAGTGGGAGATAAATATTGGCCTCTGGGCTTGTGTGCCACTCCTGACTCCTGTGTGCGTCATCTCTCACTCAGTGGGCCATAGAAAGCCTTTTTTTGTTTTATTTGTTTTCTAAATTCTCCCTGAAAAAATAATTTTATTTTATTTGGTTTCTAAATTCTTCCTGAAAAAATCATTTTATTCTATTATTTTTTTTCCTAAAGTCTCCCTGAAAAAAAAACAAAAAACAAATCAGTGGGAGATTAATATTGCCCTTTCTGCTTGTGTGCCAGTCTTGACTCCTGGGTGTGCCTTCTCTCTCTCTCTCTCCAATTGTGGGCCATAGAAAGCCTATTATTTTTTAGCTTGATTTGGGTTCCAAAATCTACCTGAAAAAATCACTACATCAATCAGTGGGAGATAAATATTGGCCTCTGGGCTTGTGTGCCACTCCTGACTCCTGTGTGCGTCATCTCTCACTCAGTGGGCCATAGAAAGCCTTTTTTTGTTTTATTTGTTTTCTAAATTCTCCCTGAAAAAATCATTTTATTTTATTTGGTTTCTAAATTCTTCCTGAAAAAATCATTTTATTCTATTATTTTTTTTTCCTAAAGTCTCCCTGAAAAAACAAACAAAAACAAATCAGTGGGAGATTAATATTTACATTTGTGCTTCAGTGACAGTCCTGCGTGTGTGGCATCTCTCTCATTTGTTGCCACCAACAACAGAGTGTGTAACATTGTGCCTGATTTTCGTTGTGGTCTCACTCACCTGTAAAGGGGTAGCTAAATCATACTGAAGTTATAGCTCACCGTGTAATTTGTGTGACAGCAACAAATACGGTTAGTTTGTTTACGTTTTTAAAACAATGAGGAAGTCTGGTGGAAGAGGTCGTGGCCGGGGGCGTTCATTGTCAGCTGGTAATGAGGGTAGTGGTAGTGGTGGAGCATCAGCTGGTCGTGGGAAAAAAAATATTGCACCTAAGTCTGGAGCTGTGGAGCCAGGTTCGTCGTCTGGCTACACAAGGCCTCGAACGCTCCCTTTTCTGGGAGTAGGAAAACCGCTTTTAAAGCCGGAGCAGCAAGAGCAAGTTTTGGCTTATCTTGCTGACTCAGCCTCTAGCTCTTTTGCCTCCTCTCGTGAAACTGGTAAATGTCAAAGCAGCGCGTCGTTAGTGGATGTTCACGGTCAGGGACAAGTCGCTTCCTTGTCCTCTTCAGCAAAAACAACAACAGAGAAGAATGCAGCAGGCGACACAACGGGTTACTCCATGGAGCTCTTTACACATACCGTCCCTGGCTTAGAAAGTGAAGCAGTTAACAGTCCATGCCCATTACAAGTTGAATCTGACATGGAGTGCACTGATGCACAGCCACAGCCAGACTACTATGCTGGTCCTTTGACTCAGACCACAACTTTGCCCTCGCAGGGTAATGATCAAGAATCAGACCCTGATGAGACTATGTTGCCCCATCACGAACGCTATACCACCGACCGACACGGTGACACAGACGAAGTTGCACACGAGCTACAAGAAGAGGTAATAGATGACCCAGTTCTTGACCCCGATTGGCAGCCATTGGGGGAACAGGGTGCAGGCGGCAGCAGTTCTGAAGCGGAGGAGGAGGGGCTGCAGCAGGCATCAACATCGCAACAGGTTCCATCTGCCAGGCCCGTATCTTGCCCAAAACGCGTGGCAAAGCCAAAACCTGTTGGAGGACAGCGTGGCCATCCGGTTAAAGCTCAGTCTGCAATGCCTGAAAAGGTATCCGATGCTAGAAAGAGTGCAGTCTGGCATTTTTTTAAACAACATCCAATTGATCAGCGCAAAATCATCTGTCAAAAATGTTCAACTACCTTAAGCAGATGACAGAATCTGAAAAGTCTCAATACAAGTTGCATGCATAGACATTTAACCACCATGCATTTGCAAGCCTGGACTAACTACCAAACGTCCCTTAAGGTTGTAGCACCCTCGGCCAATGAAGCTAGTCAGCAACGCAACATCCCTTCCGGCAGTGTAGGGCCACCATTTTCCGCACCACCTGCAGTATCTGTGCAGGTTTCTTTGCCAGGCCAAAGCAGTCAGGGTCAGGGAATCACCAGTTTCGTAGTAGGAAACACTGCATCTAGGGCACCGGCGGCAACAATACCATCTCCCACCGTCTCTCAGTCTGCCATGTCCACCGGCACCCCCGCTAGTTCCACGATCTCCAGCTCTCCAGTCCAGCTCACCCTACATGAGACTATGGTTCGAAAAAGGAAGTACTTAGCCTCGCATCCGCGTACACAGGGTTTGAACGCCCACATAGCTAGACTAATCTCGTTAGAGATGATGCCCTACCGGTTAGTTGAAAGCGAAGCTTTCAAAGCCCTGATGGACTACGCTGTACCACGCTACGAGCTACCCAGTCGACACTTTTTTTCCAGAAAAGCCATCCCAGCCCTCCACCAGCATGTTAAAGAGCGCATCGTCCATGCACTCAGGCAATCTGTGAGCACAAAGGTGCACCTGACTACAGATGCATGGACCAGTAGGCATGGCCAGGGACGTTACGTGTCCATCACGGCACACTGGGTAAATGTGGTGGATGCAGGGTCCACAGGGGACAGCAAGTTTGGGACAGTTCTGCCTAGCCCACGGTCTAGGAAACAGTTGGCTGTAGCCGTTCGCACCCCCTCCTCCTCCTCCTCGTCCTCCTGCAGAAGCGAGACCTCGTCCACAGACCGCAGTCGCACAACCACTCCATCCGCAGCTGCCACTGTTGCACACCAGGTCTCCCATTATGGGGCAGCTACTGGCAAACGTCAGCAGGCTGTATTGGCTATGAAGTGTTTGGGCGACAACAGACACACCGCTGAAGTTCTGTCCGAGTTCTTGCAGAAAGAAACGCAGTCGTGGCTGGGCATTGTAGATCTTGAGGCAGGCAAGGTAGTGAGTGATAACGGAAGGAATTTCATGGCTGCCATCTCCCTTTCCCAACTGAAACACATTCCTTGCCTGGCTCACACCTTAAACCTGGTGGTGCAGTGCTTCCTGAAAAGTTATCCGGGGTTATCCGACCTGCTCCTCAAAGTGCGTGGACTTTGCTCACATATCCGCCGTTCGCCCGTACACTCCAGCCGTATGCAGACCTATCAGCGTTCTTTGAACCTTCCCCAGCATCGCCTAATCATAGACGTTGCAACAAGGTGGAACTCAACACTGCACATGCTTCAGAGACTGTGTGAACAGAGGCGGGCTGTTATGTTTTTGTGGGAGGATACACATACACGGGCAGGCAGTAGGATGGCAGACATGGAGTTGTCAGGTGTGCAGTGGTCGAAGATTCAAGACGTGTCAAGTCCTTCAGTGTTTTGAGGAATGCACACGGCTGGTTAGTGCAGACAACGCCATAATAAGCATGAGCATCCCCCTAATGCGTCTGCTGATGCAAAGTTTGACGCACATAAAGGATCAGGCGTCTGCAGCTGAGGAAGAGGAAAGCCTTGATGACAGTCAGCCATTGTCTGGCCAGGGCAGTGTACAGGACGAGGTAGCGGGCGAACAGGAGGAGGAGGACGAGGAGGATGATGGGGATGATTATATTTTTAATGAGGAAGCTTTTCCGGGGCCAGTGGAAATTGTTGGCGCGGCAAGGCCGGGTTCTTTTTTTTGGAGGGACACAAGTGACGTGGATTTGCCTGAAACTGCCCCTCAACCAAGCACAACCACAGATTTGAGAACTGGAACTTTGGGCCACATGGCGGATTATGCCTTACGTATCCTCAAAAGGGACACACGCATAACAAAAATGATGAACGATGACGATTACTGGTTGGCCTGCCTCCTTGATCCTCGCTATAAAGGCAAATTGCAAAATATAATGCCACATGAGAACTTGGAACTAATATTAGCAACCAAACAATCAACTCTTGTTGACCGTTTGCGTCTGGCATTCCCTGCACACAGCACCCATGATCGGTCTAACACGAGCTGCAGGGGCCAGCAGACCAGAGGTGTTAGAGGGGCAGAAATCAGAAGTGGCGTTGGCCAGAGGGGTTTTCTGACCAGGTTGTGGAGTGATTTTGCTATGACCGCAGACAGGACAGGTACTGCAGCATCAATTCAAAGTGACAGGAGACAACATTTGTCCAGTATGGTTACTAACTATTTTGCATTCCTTATCGACGTTCTCCCTCAACCGTCATTCCCATTTGATTACTGGGCATCAAAATTAGACACCTGGCCAGAATTGGCAGAATATGCATTGCAGGAGCTTGCTTGCCCGGCAGCTAGTGTCCTATCAGAAAGAGTATTTAGTGCTGCAGGTTCAATACTAACAGAAAAAAGGACTCGTCTGGCTACCCAAAATGTAGATGATCTAACCTTCATTAAAATGAACCACAACTGGATTTCGAAATCTTTTGCCCCACCTTGCCCGGCTGACACCTAGCTTTCCTATGTAAAGGTCTTGCCTGTGGACTATTCTGAACGACTTTTCCAATCTCGTAATTTGCAGCACCTGATTGTCCAGCATCCGACATGTTAACACCTCCCTAAATGGCCAAAGTCCCCACACGGGGCCGTGGTATCGCCACTTGGCGCCAGCACCCGTGAGAGTACTGTTTGTCTGAAGAGGTGGGTGTGCCCGCTTTTGGTCGACGGCACTGCCACTAGGTCCCTCATAGTACAATAAAGTGTCTGGCGGTGGTGGTGCGCACCCAACGTCAGACACACCGTTGTAATATGAGGGGCCCTGGGCCTGTACCGCCGGCCACAAGACAGTCCCCCCCCCCAGGTCAAACACTGCTCTACGACTTGCAAAATTTTCTCTCACAGCTCCACCAATGTTTAGTCTATGCGCTGACATCCTTCAATGCCTGGCACTGTCAATACCATTGTATTGACATTTTTCTTATGTTAGGCCTTCGAAGCCTGTCTGCGGTCACTCCTTCCACTAGGCCTCCACTGACCTGTCTACTGCTGCCCGTGTTCCCCTGGAACCAATTGTAAATTGCCTACATCCCAATTTTTGTTATGTTAGGCCTTCGAAGCCTGTCTGCGGCCCGTTCTTTCCACTACTACTACACTGACCAGGCCACTGCTGCCCGTGTTCCCCTGAAACCAATTTTAAATTGCCTACAGCCAGCCCAATTTATTATGTTAGGGCTTCAAAGCCTGTCTGCGGTCCCTCCTTCCACTAGGCCTCCACTGACCTGTCTACTGCCGCCCGTGTTCCCCTGGAACCAATTTTAAATTGCCTACAGCCAGCCCAATTTATTATGTTAGGGCTTCGAAGCCTGTCTGCGGTCCCTCCTTCCACTAGGCCTCCACTGACCTGTCTACTGCTGCCCGGGTTCCCCTGGAACCAATTTTAAATTGCCTACAGCCCAATTTTTGTTATGTTAGGCCTTCGAAGCCTGTCTGCGGTCACTCCTTCCACTAGGCCTCCACTGACCTGTCTACTGCTGCCCGTGTTCCCCTGGAACCAATTGTAAATTGCCTACATCCCAATTTTTGTTATGTTAGGCCTTCGAAGCCTGTCTGCGGCCCGTTCTTTCCACTACTACTACAGGTCCTTCTCAAAAAATTAGCATATAGTGTTAAATTTCATTATTTACCGTAATGTAATGATTACAATTAAACTTTCATATATTATAGATTCATTATCCACCAACTGAAATTTGTCAGGTCTTTTATTGTTTTAATACTGATGATTTTGGCATACAACTCCTGATAACCCAAAAAACCTGTCTCAATAAATTAGCATATTTCACCCATCCAATCAAATAAAAGTGTTTTTTAATAACAAACAAAAAAACCATCAAATAATAATGTTCAGTTATGCACTCAATACTTGGTCGGGAATCCTTTGGCAGAAATGACTGCTTCAATGCGGCGTGGCATGGAGGCAATCAGCCTGTGACACTGCTGAGATGTTATGGAGGCCCAGGATGCTTCAATAGCGGCCTTAAGCTCATCCAGAGAGTTGGGTCTTGCGTCTCTCAACTTTCTCTTCACAATATCCCACAGATTCTCTATGGGGTTCAGGTCAGGAGAGTTGGCAGGCCAATTGAGCACAGTAATACCATGGTCAGTAAACCATTTACCAGTGGTTTTGGCACTGTGAGCAGGTGCCAGGTCGTGCTGAAAAATGAAATCTTCATCTCCATAAAGCATTTCAGCCGATGGAAGCATGAAGTGCTCCAAAATCTCCTGATAGCTAGCTGCATTGACCCTGCCCTTGATGAAACACAGTGGACCAACACCAGCAGCTGACATGGCACCCCACACCATCACTGACTGTGGGTACTTGACACTGGACTTCAGGCATTTTGGCATTTCCTTCTCCCCAGTCTTCCTCCAGACTCTGGCACCTTGATTTCCGAATGACATGCAAAATTTGCTTTCATCAGAAAAAAGTACTTGGGACCACTTAGCAACAGTCCAGTGCTGCTTCTCTGTAGCCCAGGTCAGGCGCCTCTGCCGCTGTTTATGGTTCAAAAGTGGCTTTACCTGGGGAATGCGGCACCTGTAGCCCATTTCCTGCACACGCCTGTGCACGGTGGCTCTGGATGTTTCCACACCAGACTCAGTCCACTGCTTCCTCAGGTTCCCCAAGGTCTGGAATCGGTCCTTCTCCACAATCTTCCTCAGGGTCCGGTCTCCTCTTCTCGTTGTACAGCGTTTTCTGCCACATTGTTTCCTTCCAACAGACTTACCATTGAGGTGCCTTGATACAGCACTCTGGGAACAGCCTATTTGCTGAGAAATTTCTTTCTGGGTCTTACCCTCTTGCTTGAGGGTGTCAATGATGGCCTTCTTGACATCTGTCAGGTCGCTAGTCTTACCCATGATGGGGGTTTTGAGTAATGAACCAGGCAGGGAGTTTATAAAAGCCTCAGGTATCTTTTGCATGTGTTTAGAGTTAATTAGTTGATTCAGAAGATTAGGGTAATAGGTCGTTTAGAGAACCTTTTCTTGATATGCTAATTTATTGAGACAGGTTTTTTGGGTTATCAGGAGTTGTATGCCAAAATCATCAGTATTAAAACAATAAAAGACCTGACAAATTTCAGTTGGTGGATAATGAATCTATAATATATGAAAGTTTAATTGTAATCATTACATTATGGTAAATAATGAAATTTAACACTATATGCTAATTTTTTGAGAAGGACCTGTACACTGACCAGGCCACTGCTGCCCGTGTTCCCCTGGAACCAATTTTAAATTGCCTAAAGCCAGCCCAATTTATTATGTTAGGGCTTCGAAGCCTGTCTGCGGTCCCTCCTTCCACTAGGCCTCCACTGACCTGTCTACTGCCGCCCGTGTTCCCCTGGAACCAATTTTAAATTGCCTACAGCCAGCCCAATTTATTATGTTAGGGCTTCGAAGCCTGTCTGCGGTCCCTCCTTCCACTAGGTCTCCACTGACCTGTCTACTGCTGCCCGGGTTCCCCTGGAACCAATTTTAAATTGCCTACAGCCCAATTTTTGTTATGTTAGGCCTTCGAAGCTTGTCTGCGGTCACTCCTTCCACTAGGCCCCCACTGACCTGTCTACTGCTGCCCGTGTTCCCCTGGAACCAATTGTAAATTGCCTACTTCCCAATTTTTGTTATGTTAGGCCTTCGAAGCCTGTCTGCGGCCCGTTCTTTCCACTACTACTACACTGACCAGGCCACTGCTGCCCGTGTTCCCCTGGAACCAATTTTAAATTGCCTACAGCCAGCCCAATTTATTATGTTAGGGCTTCGAAGCCTGTCTGCGGTCCCTCCTTCCACTAGGCCTCCACTGACCTGTCTACTGCCGCCCGTGTTCCCCTGGAACCAATTTTAAATTGACTACAGCCAGCCCAATTTATTATGTTAGGGCTTCGAAGCCTGTCTGCGGTCCCTCCTTCCACTAGGCCTCCACTGACCTGTCTACTGCTGCCCGGGTTCCCCTGGAACCAATTTTAAATTGCCTACAGCCCAATTTTTGTTATGTTAGGCCTTCGAAGCCTGTCTGCGGTCACGCCTTCCACTAGGCCTCCACTGACCTGTCTACTGCTGCCCGTGTTCCCCTGGAACCAATTGTAAATTGCCTACATCCCAATTTTTGTTATGTTAGGCCTTCGAAGCCTGTCTGCGGCCCGTTCTTTCCACTACTACTACACTGACCAGGCCACTGCTGCCCGTGTTCCCCTGGAACCAATTTTAAATTGCCTACAGCCAGCCCAATTTATTATGTTAGGGCTTCGAAGCCTGTCTGCGGTCCCTCCTTCCACTAGGCCTCCACTGACCTGTCTACTGCTGCCCGTGTACCCCTTGAACCAACATCAGAAAATATAAAAATAAGTATTTTGCTTATAAAAAAGAAAATACTGGAGAGATATCAAATGCAGACATTTTAACATTAAAAACAAACACATACAACAAAAATCTGGTACAGTACTAAAAATGGCCACCAGCTACAATAACTTTCTCCTGCAAGTAGTTAACTGAAATTTTTTTCAATTTAAAACACAGATATGGCATCCACCGAGTGTTGTCCTGTCGCGTCTTCTTTATATAATTGTCAAGAAGATGCAAAACAATGAAAATAATAAAATCATTATTTACCAAAAAAATAGAGTAAGTCAAAACCACATTGCAAATAAACATTCATTACAAATAAAGAAACAGGGCGCGTCCGAGGGTGAGTATATACCTAATAAGAATATAATCACCCTCGGACGCGCCCTGCTTCTTTCCGACAGCCTTCCTTCCTAAGAATCAGCCCTTCCGTGGTGTAGAGAGAGGGTGTGTTACACTCCAAGGTGTTCCCCAGGTTGCCTTTCCTGAGCTTCGATCATCATGCTCTCGTTTAGTAGTTGTCGGAAAGTAGGCTGCATTAGGCCTACAAATTGGGTATGGGGTGTAGAGAGATGGTGTGTTCCACTCGAAGGTGTTCTCCAGGTTGCCTTTCCTGAGCTTCGATCTTCCGGCTCTCGTTTAGTAGTTGTTGGAAACTACACTGCATTAGGCCTACAAATTGGGTATGGGGTGTAGAGAGATGGTGTGTTCCACTCCAAGGTGTTCTCCAGGTTGCCTTTCCTGAGCTTCGATCTTCCGGCTCTCGTTTAGTAGTTGTTGGAAACTACACTGCATTAGGCCTACAAATTGGGTATGGGGTGTAGAGAGATGGTGTGTTCCACTCCAAGGTGTTCTCCAGGTTGCGTTTCCTGAGCTTCGATCTTCCGGCTCTCGTTTAGTAGTTGTTGGAAACTACACTGCATTAGGCCTACAAATTGGGTATGGGTTGTAGAGAGATGGTGTGTTCCACTCCAAGGTGTTCTCCAGGTTGCCTTTCCTGAGCTTCGATCTTCCGGCTCTCGTTTAGTAGTTGTTGGAAACTACACTGCATTAGGCCTACAAATTGGGTATGGGGTGTAGAGAGATGGTGTGTTCCACTCCAAGGTGTTCTCCAGGTTGCCTTTCCTGAGCTTCGATCTTCCGGCTCTCGTTTAGTAGTTGTTGGAAACTACACTGCATTAGGCCTACATATTGGGTATGGGCTGTAGAGAGATGGTGTGTTCCACTCCAAGGTGTTCTCCAGGTTGCCTTTCCTGAGCTTCGATCTTCCGGCTCTCGTTTAGTAGTTGTTGGAAACTACACTGCATTAGGCCTACAAATTGGGTATGGGGTGTAGAGAGATGGTGTGTTCCACTCCAAGGTGTTCTATAGGTTGCCTTTCCTGAGCTTCGATCTTCCGGCTCTCGTTTAGTAGTTGTTGGAAACTACACTGCATTAGGCCTACAAATTGGGTATGGGGTGTAGAGAGATGGTGTGTTCCACTCCAAGGTGTTCTCCAGGTTGCCTTTCCTGAGCTTCGATCTTCCGGCTCTCGTTTAGTAGTTGTTGGAAACTACACTGCATTAGGCCTACAAATTGGGTATGGGGTGTAGAGAGATGGTGTGTTCCACTCCAAGGTGTTCTCCAGGTTGCCTTTCCTGAGCTTCGATCTTCCGGCTCTCGTTTAGTAGTTCTTGGAAACTACACTGCATTAGGCCTACAAATTGGGTATGGGGTGTAGAGAGATGGTGTGTTCCACTCCAAAGTGTTCCCCAGGTTTCCTCGCCAATGCTTCGATCTTCATACTCTCGTTTAGTAGTTGTTGGAAACTACACTGCATTAGGCCTACAAATTGGGTATGGGGTGTAGAGAGATGGTGTGTTCAACTCCAAGATGTTCTCCAGGTTGCCTTTCCTGAGCTTCGATCTTCCGGCTCTCGTTTAGTAGTTGTTGGAAACTACACTGCATTAGGCCTACAAATTGGGTATGGGGTGTAGAGAGATGGTGTGTTCCACTCCAAGGTGTTCTCCAGGTTGCCTTTCCTGAGCTTCAATCTTCCGGCTCTCGTTTAGTAGTTGTTGGAAACTACACTGCATTAGGCCTACAAATTGGGTATGGGGTGTAGAGAGATGGTGTGTTCCACTCCAAGGTGTTCTCCAGGTTGCCTTTCCTGAGCTTCGATCTTCCGGCTCTCGTTTAGTAGTTCTTGGAAACTACACTGCATTAGGCCTACAAATTGGGTATGGGGTGTAGAGAGATGGTGTGTTCCACTCCAAGGTGTTCCCCTGGTTTCCTCGCCAATGCTTCGATCTTCATGCTCTCGTTTAGTAGTTGTTGGAAACTACACGGCATTAGGCCTACAAATTGGGTATGGGGTGTAGAGATATGGTGTGTTCAACTCCAAGGTGTTCTCCAGGTTGCCTTTCCTGAGCTTCGATCTTCCGGCTCTCGTTTAGTAGTTGTTGGAAACTACACTGCATTAGGCCTACAAATTGGGTATGGGGTGTAGAGAGATGGTGTGTTCCACTCCAAGGTGTTCTCCAGGTTGCCTTTCCTGAGCTTCGATCTTCCGGCTCTCGTTTAGTAGTTGTTGGAAACTACACTGCATTAGGCCTACAAATTGGGTATGGGGTGTAGAGAGATGGTGTGTTCCACTCCAAGGTGTTCTCCAGGTTGCCTTTCCTGAGCTTGGATCTTCCGGCTCTCGTTTAGTAGTTGTTGGAAACTACACTGCATTAGGCCTACAAATTGGGTATGGGGTGTAGAGAGATGGTGTGTTCCACTCCAAGGTGTTCTCCAGGTTGCCTTAATTGAGCTTCGATCTTCCGGCTCTCGTTTAGTAGTTGTTGGAAACTACACTGCATTAGGCCTACAAATTGGGTATGGGGTGTAGAGAGATGGTGTGTTCCACTCCAAGGTGTTCTCCAGGTTGCCTTTCCTGAGCTTCGATCTTCCGGCTCTCGTTTAGTAGTTCTTGGAAACTACACTGCATTAGGCCTACAAATTGGGTATGGGGTGTAGAGAGATGGTGTGTTCCACTCCAAGGTGTTCCCCAGGTTTCCTCGCCAATGCTTCGATCTTCATGCTCTCGTTTAGTAGTTGTTGGAAACTACACTGCATTAGGCCTACAAATTGGGTATGGGGTGTAGAGAGATGGTGTGTTCCACTCCAAGGTGTTCTCCAGGTTGCCTTTCCTGAGCTTCGATCTTCCGGCTCTCGTTTAGTAGTTGTTGGAAACTACACTGCATTAGGCCTACAAATTGGGTATGGGGTGTAGAGAGATGGTGTGTTCCACTCAAAGGTGTTCTCCAGGTTGCCTTTCCTGAGCTTGGATCTTCCGGCTCTCGTTTAGTAGTTCTTGGAAACTACACTGCATTAGGCCTACAAATTGGGTATGGGGTGTAGAGAGATGGTGTGTTCCACTCCAAGGTGTTCCCCAGGTTTCCTCGCCAATGCTTCGATCTTCATGCTCTCGTTTAGTAGTTGTTGGAAACTACACTGCATTAGGCCTACAAATTGGGTATGGTGTGTAGAGAGATGGTGTGTTCAACTCCAAGGTGTTCTATAGGTTGCCTTTCCTGAGCTTCGATCTTCCGGCTCTCGTTTAGTAGTTGTTGGAAACTACACTGCATTAGGCCTACATATTGGGTATGGGGTGTAGAGAGATGGTGTGTTCCACTCCAAGGTGTTCTCCAGGTTGCCTTTCCTGAGCTTCGATCTTCCGGCTCTCGTTTAGTAGTTGTTGGAAACTACACTGCATTAGGCCTACAAATTGGGTATGGGGTGTAGAGAGGTGGTGTGTTCCACTCCAAGGTGTTCCCCAGGTTTCCTCGCCAATGCTTCGATCTTCATGCTCTCGTTTAGTAGTTGTTGGAAACTACACTGCATTAGGCCTACAAATTGGGTATGGGGTGTAGAGAGATGGTGTGTTCCACTCCAAGGTGTTCTCCAGGTTGCCTTTCCTGAGCTTCGATCTTCCGGCTCTCGTTTAGTAGTTGTTGGAAACTACACTGCATTAGGCCTACAAATTGGGTATGGGGTGTAGAGAGATGGTGTGTTCCACTCCAAGGTGTTCTCCAGGTTGCCTTTCCTGAGCTTCGATCTTCCGGCTCTCGTTTAGTAGTTGTTGGAAACTACACTGCATTAGGCCTACAAATTGGGTATGGGGTGTAGAGAGATGGTGTGTTCCACTCCAAGGTGTTCTCGAGGTTGCCTTTCCTGAGCTTCGATCTTCCGGCTCTCGTTTAGTAGTTGTTGGAAACTACACTGCATTAGGCCTACATATTGGGTATGGGGTGTAGAGAGATGGTGTGTTCCACTCCAAGGTGTTCTCCAGGTTGCCTTTCCTGAGCTTCGATCTTCCGGCTCTCGTTTAGTAGTTCTTGGAAACTACACTGCATTAGGCCTACAAATTGGGTATGGGGTGTAGAGAGATGGTGTGTTCCACTCCAAGGTGTTCTATAGGTTGCCTTTCCTGTGCTTCGATCTTCCGGCTCTCGTTTAGTAGTTGTTGGAAACTACACTGCATTAGGCCTACAAATTGGGTATGGGGTGTAGAGAGATGGTGTGTTCCACTCCAAGGTGTTCTCCAGGTTGCCTTTCCTGAGCTTCGATCTTCCGGCTCTCGTTTAGTAGTTGTTGGAAACTACACTGCATTAGGCCTACAAATTGGGTATGGGGTGTAGAGAGATGGTGTGTTCCACTCCAAGGTGTTCTCCAGGTTGCCTTTCCTGAGCTTCGATCTTCCGGCTCTCGTTTAGTAGTTCTTGGAAACTACACTGCATTAGGCCTACAAATTGGGTATGGGGTGTAGAGAGATGGTGTGTTCCACTCCAAGGTGTTCCCCAGGTTTCCTCGCCAATGCTTCGATCTTCATACTCTCGTTTAGTAGTTGTTGGAAACTACACTGCATTAGGCCTACAAATTGGGTATGGGGTGTAGAGAGATGGTGTGTTCAACTCCAAGGTGTTCTCCAGGTTGCCTTTCCTGAGCTTCGATCTTCCGGCTCTCGTTTAGTAGTTGTTGGAAACTACACTGCATTAGGCCTACAAATTGGGTATGGGGTGTAGAGAGATGGTGTGTTCCACTCCAAGGTGTTCTCCAGGTTGCCTTTCCTGAGCTTCGATCTTCCGGCTCTCGTTTAGTAGTTGTTGGAAACTACACTGCATTAGGCCTACATATTGGGTATGGGGTGTAGAGAGATGGTGTGTTCCACTCCAAGGTGTTCTCCAGGTTGCCTTTCCTGAGCTTCGATCTTCCGACTCTCGTTTAGTAGTTCTTGGAAACTACACTGCATTAGGCCTACAAATTGGGTATGGGGTGTAGAGAGATGGTGTGTTCCACTCCAAGGTGTTCCCCTGGTTTCCTCGCCAATGCTTCGATCTTCATGCTCTCGTTTAGTAGTTGTTGGAAACTACACTGCATTAGGCCTACAAATTGGGTATGGGGTGTAGAGATATGGTGTGTTCAACTCCAAGGTGTTCTCCAGGTTGCCTTTCCTGAGCTTCGATCTTCCGGCTCTCGTTTAGTAGTTGTTGGAAACTACACTGCATTAGGCCTACAAATTGGGTATGGGGTGTAGAGAGATGGTGTGTTCCACTCCAAGGTGTTCTCCAGGTTGCCTTTCCTGAGCTTCGATCTTCCGGCTCTCGTTTAGTAGTTGTTGGAAACTACACTGCATTAGGCCTACAAATTGGATATGGGGTGTAGAGAGATGGTGTGTTCCACTCCAAGGTGTTCTCCAGGTTGCCTTTCCTGAGCTTGGATCTTCCGGCTCTCGTTTAGTAGTTGTTGGAAACTACACTGCATTAGGCCTACAAATTGGGTATGGGGTGTAGAGAGATGGTGTGTTCCACTCCAAGGTGTTCTCCAGGTTGCCTTTCCTGAGC
Source organism: Ranitomeya imitator (assembly GCF_032444005.1). Lineage (NCBI taxonomy): Eukaryota > Metazoa > Chordata > Amphibia > Anura > Dendrobatidae > Ranitomeya > Ranitomeya imitator. Next base: position 194,594,534 of record NC_091284.1, on the reverse strand, counting down.
TTCGATCTTCCGGCTCTCGTTTAGTAGTTGTTGGAAACTGCACTGCATTAGGCCTACAAATTGGGTATGGGGTGTAGAGAGATGGTGTGTTCCACTCAAAGGTGTTCTCCAGGTTGCCTTTCCTGAGCTTCGATCTTCCGGCTCTCGTTTAGTAGTTCTTGGAAACTACACTGCATTAGGCCTACAAATTGGGTATGGGGTGTAGAGAGATGGTGTGTTCCACTCCAAGGTGTTCCCCAGGTTTCCTCGCCAATGCTTCGATCTTTATGCTCTCGTTTAGTAGTTGTTGGAAACTACACTGCATTAGGCCTACAAATTGGGTATGGGGTGTAGAGAGATGGTGTGTTCCACTCCAAGGTGTTCTCCAGGTTGCCTTTCCTGAGCTTCAATCTTCCGGCTCTCGTTTAGTAGTTGTTGGAAACTACACTGCATTAGGCCTACAAATTGGGTATGGGGTGTAGAGAGATGGTGTGTTCCACTCCAAGGTGTTCTCCAGGTTGCCTTTCCTGAGCTTCGATCTTCCGGCTCTCATTTAGTAGTTGTTGGAAACTACACTGCATTAGGCCTACAAATTGGGTATGGGGTGTAGAGAGATGGTGTGTTCCACTCAAAGGTGTTCTCCAGGTTGCCTTTCCTGAGCTTCGATCTTCCGGCTCTCGTTTAGTAGTTCTTGGAAACTACACTGCATTAGGCCTACAAATTGGGTATGGGGTGTAGAGAGATGGTGTGTTCCACTCCAAGGTGTTCCCCAGGTTTCCTCGCCAATGCTTCGATCTTCATGCTCTCGTTTAGTAGTTGTTGGAAACTACACTGCATTAGGCCTACAAATTGGGTATGGTGTGTAGAGAGATGGTGTTTTCAACTCCAAGGTGTTCTCCAGGTTGCCTTTCCTGAGCTTCGATCTTCCGGCTCTCGTTTAGTAGTTGTTGGAAACTACACTGCATTAGGCCTACAAATTGGGTATGGGGTGTAGAGAGATGGTGTGTTCCACTCCAAGGTGTTCTCCAGGTTGCCTTTCCTGAGCTTCGATCTTCCGGCTCTCGTTTAGTAGTTGTTGGAAACTACACTGCATTAGGCCTACAAATTGGGTATGGGGTGTAGAGAGATGGTGTGTTCCACTCCAAGGTGTTCCCCAGGTTTCCTCGCCAATGCTTTGATCTTCATGCTCTCGTTTAGTAGTTGTTGGAAACTACACTGCATTAGGCCTACAAATTGGGTATGGGGTGTAGAGAGATGGTGTGTTCCACTCCAAGGTGTTCTCCAGGTTGCCTTTCCTGAGCTTCGATCTTCCGGATCTCGTTTAGTAGTTCTTGGAAACTACACTGCATTAGGCCTACAAATTGGGTATGGGGTGTAGAGAGATGGTGTGTTCCACTCCAAGGTGTTCTCCAGGTTGCCTTTCCTGAACTTCTATCTTCAGGCTCTCATTAAATTGTGGTTAAACGGAACAACTGCATTTGGCGTACTGGTTGGTTTGGGGCCTACTATCGGTGTCTGCCACTCTTTGCTGTTCTCCTGGTTTCCTGTCCTGAAATTCCGTTTTCAGGCGCTCTTTAAGAAGTTGTTAATGTTAGACTGCATTTGGCCTACTAGTTGGGTTGGGGCCTACTATCGGTGTCTGCCACTCCTTGCTGTTCTCCTCCACTGAACAAAGCTGTGCCGCCTGTTTACTACGGTTGCCAATTTTGAACTGCATTTTGACTACTTACTGATTTGGGCCTACTCTCTGTGTCAGCCTCTCATTCCAGTTGTCCTCCACTGCAATGCCCCCTGGTTATTCCTGTGTTACCAATTTTGAACTGCATTTAGCCAACTTTATTCTTTGGGCCTATATCTGTGTTTCCTCCTCATCCTGCCCATTGCCCAGCCAGTGATAGATGAGTCTGCTGGTACATTGACCCATAACGCAACATTCCCCGTGCACGCTACACAACAACATTGTGACCCTGCTGAAAGTCAGGTTGCTCTTCCCGCATACCATACCACCTTACACGGGGACAAAGAGGAAGGTGCAGATGAAAGTGCAGGTTCCTTCATCAGGTGGGGGGAGGAATACTAGTTGGCGACGTCACTGGCACAGGGCCTCTCATAGTACGCAAAAGTGTTGCTGCCGGTGGGAGGCGCCCCCGCCGTGCAAACACACCGCTGTACTTTGAGGGGCCCTGTGCCAGTGCCAATGCCAACGAGTGGGCCCCCCCTGCTTGCTCAGGTTCACAGCACTTGCAAAGTTGAAATACTTACCTCTCCCTGCTCCACTGCCGTGACGTGGTCCAGATTTCCTGGGCCCACTAATTACTTGAACCAGCCCTACCCACCACAACTTTAGCCAAATGACCCCCAATTTCAAATGCCTTCCAATTATTATAAGGTAAATTACGCTTGACAAGCTTCATTAAGAAGAATGGATGGTTTTGACATTAAAATGGGCACTCTAGGTGTTTTCCTGGCCCCCACTCACTGCCGACTATGCTGCCCCATTGACTTGCATTGGGTTTCGTGTTTCGGTCGATCCCGACTTTACGTCATAATCGGCCGATTTCACTCGACCCGACTTTTGAGATAGTCGGGTTTCGCGAAACCCGGCTCGACTCTAAAAAGGTCAAGGTCGCTCAACTCTAATCATAAGAACTTGACTTATCTTGAGTCTGCTAAGTGGTTGAATCCTAGACAGGCTCGTTGGTCACTGTTTTTTGCCCGTTTTGACTTTGTGATTTCGTACCTTCCGGGCTCTAAAAATGTGAAGGCGGATGCTCTGTCTAGGAGTTTTGTGCCCGACTCTCCGGGTTTGTTCGAGCCGGCGGGTATCCTCAAGGAAGGAGTAATTGTGTCTGCCATCTCCCCTGATTTGCGGCGGGTGCTGCAAAAATTTCAGGCTAATAAACCTGATCGTTGTCCAGCGGAGAGACTGTTTGTCCCTGATAGGTGGACCAATAAAGTTATCTCTGAGGTTCATTGTTCGGTGTTGGCTGGTCATCCTGGAATCTTTGGTACCAGAGAGTTGGTGGCTAGATCCTTTTGGTGGCCGTCTCTGTCGCGGGATGTGCGTGTTTTTGTGCAGTCCTGTGGGATTTGTGCTCGGGCTAAGCCCTGCTGTTCTCGTGCCAGTGGGTTGCTTTTGCCCTTGCCAATCCCGAAGAGGCCTTGGACACATATCTCTATGGATTTTATTTCTGATCTTCCAGTTTCTCAAAAGATGTCAGTCATTTGGGTGGTCTGTGATCGCTTTTCTAAGATGGTCCATCTGGTACCCTTGTCTAAATTGCCTTCCTCCTCTGATTTGGTGCCATTGTTCTTCCAGCATGTGGTTCGTTTACATGGCATTCCAGAGAATATCGTTTCTGACAGAGGTTCCCAGTTTGTTTCAAGGTTTTGGCGAGCCTTTTGTGGTAGGATGGGCATTGACTTGTCTTTTTCCTCGGCTTTCCATCCTCAGACTAATGGCCAGACCGAACGAACCAATTAGACCTTGGAAACCTATCTGAGATGCTTTGTTTCTGCCGATCAGGATGACTGGGTGTCCTTTTTGCCTTTGGCTGAGTTCGCCCTTAATAATCGGGCCAGCTCGGCTACCTTGGTTTCGCCATTTTTCTGCAATTCTGGGTTCCATCCTCGTTTCTCTTCGGGACAGGTTGAGTCTTCGGACTGTCCTGGTGTGGATACTGTGGTGGACAGGTTGCAGCAGATTTGGACTCATGTAGTGGACAATTTGACCTTGTCCCAGGAGAAGGCTCAACGTTTCGCTAATCGCAGACGCCGTGTGGGTCCCCGACTTCGTGTTGGGGATCTGATTTTGTTATCTTCTCGTCATATTCCTATGAAGGTTTCCACTCCTAAGTTTAAACCTCGTTTCAATGGTCCGTATAGGATTTCTGAGGTTCTTAATCCTGTGTCTTTTCGTCTGACCCTTCCAGATTCTTTTTCCATACATAACGTATTCCATAGGTCATTGTTGCGGAGATACGTGGCACCTATGGTTCCATCTGTTGATCCTCCTGCCCCGGTTTTGGTGGAGGGGGAATTGGAGTATATTGTGGAGAAGATTTTGGATTCTCGTGTTTCTAGACGGAAACTCCAGTATCTGGTTAAATGGAAGGGTTATGCTCAGGAAGATAATTCCTGGGTTTTTGCCTCTGATGTCCATGCTCCCGATCTTGTTCGTGCCTTTCATGTGGCTCATCCTGGTCGGTCTGGGGGCTCTGGTGAGGGTTCGGTGACTCCTCCTCAAGGGGGGGTACGGTTGTGAATTCTGTGGCAGAGCTCCCTCCTGTGGTCACAAGTGGTACTTCGGCTGATTCTCTCTGTGAGCTTCTGTTGTTGGAGGGAAGTGAAACTGCGGCTTCTGAGTTTCCTCCCTCAGGTGATCTGGTGAGGTCGTTAGGTGCTTCTCTACTTAACTCCACCTAATGCTTTGATCCTGGCTTCCTGTCAATGTTCCAGTGTTGGACTTGCTTTTCCCTGGATCATTCCTGTGGCCTGCTGCTCTGCATAGCTAAGTTCTTCTTTGCTATTTGTTTGCTATTTTTTCTGTCCAGCTTGTCTAATTTGTTGCTGGAAGCTCTGGGACGCAAAGGGTGTACCTCCGTGCCGTTAGTTCGGTACGGAGGGTCTTTTTGCCCCCTTTGCGTGGTTTTCTTCAGGGTTTTGTGTAGACCGCAAAGTTACCTTTTCTATCCTCGATCTGTTAAGAAAGTCGGGCCTCACTTTGCTGAATCTATTTCATCTCTACAATTGTCTTTTCATCTTAACTCACAGTCATTATATGTGGGGGGCTGCCTTTTCCTTTGGGGTATTTCTCTGAGGCAAGGTAGGTTTATTTTCTATCTTCAGGCTAGTTAGTTTCTCAGGCTGTGCCGAGTTGCATAGGCAGAGTTAGGCGCAATCCACGGCTGACTCTAGTGTTGTTTGGAGAGGATTAGGGATTGCGGTCTGCAGAGTTCCCACGTCTCAGAGCTCGTTCTATGATTTTGGGTTATTGTCAGATCACTGTTTGTGCTCTGACCACTATGTCCATTGTAGTACTGAATTGCCTTTCAAAACAGGTGAGGTCATTTCCGGTGCGCGACAGATGCGGTCAGCGCTTTCCAGTTTCCAGGACTACACAGACGCTAGCGTCCTGCCTTATAGTTCCGATTGGTGGAGGTTGTGCATATAAGTCCGGCGTCCCTCTACCCCGACACGCCCCCTGAGGAAGTGTTACGAAACGCGCGTCAGGGTAAAGGAACGGAAACGGGCTCTTCAAATACACTATGTAAGTTATGTTTGGCTCATTTTGGTCAGCGTGTTTTTGGCACTGATTTAGGTGTTTACTTTGGGGCAGCGTAGGTGTGAGTCATATGCTTTGGGCGGTGACAAAATCAGGTGCTGCCTTCAGGGTATATAACACCTCCTGTCATTGTTAAGCAGGACGCATGTGAGATTTTGGTGTCCAGCTGACAGGTTTATTTAATCACACAGGCTGTCTTTAGCAGTGAGCCCAAAGATATATTCAGGTGTGTTTTTTGTTTTGTGGCCATGTTATAATATCCGTTCCGCTATCTGGGAGAATTGTTCTTCTTATTTACTTATTTTTTGTTTTACCTTTTAATTATTAATAAACATTATGTTAATTCTATTATGGCAAATATTGTGTTTTGGTCTTTTCTTGTTACTAGTGAAAGACTGATGTGTTGGATTTCTTCAGAGATGTCGGCTGAGTCCAATCATAAATGGCCTGGACCTTAACAGGGTCCATCTCGATGGTAGAAGGGGAAAAAATGAACCCCAAAAATGAAACCTTCTGAACACCAAAGAGACACTTTGATCCCTTCACAAACAAAGAATTAGCACGCAGGACCTGGAACACCATTCTGACCTGCTTCACATGAGACTCCCAATCATCCGAGAAGACCAAAATATCATCCAAGTATACAATCAGGAATTTATCCAGGTACTCTCGGAAGATGTCATGCATAAAGGACTGAAATACTGATGGAGCATTGGCAAGTCCGAATGGCATAACTAGGTACTCAAAATGGCCCTCGGGCGTATTAAATGCAGTTTTCCATTCATCGCCCCGTTTAATACGCACAAGATTATATGCACCACGAAGATCTATCTTGGTGAACCAACTAGCCCCCTTAATCCGAGCAAACAAATCAGATAGCAGCGGCAAGGGGTACTGAAATTTGACCGTGATTTTATTTAGAAGGCGGTAATCAATACAAGGTCTCAGCGAACCATCCTTCTTGGCCACAAAAAAGAACCCTGCTCCCAATGGCGATGACGACGGCCGAATATGACCCTTCTCCAAGGATTCTTTTACGTAACTCCGCATAGCGGCGTGCTCAGGTACAGATAAATTAAACAGTCGACCCTTAGGAAACTTACTACCAGGAATCAACTCGATAGCACAATCACAATCCCTATGCAGAGGTAGGGCATTGGACTTGGGCTCATCGAATACATCCCGGTAATCAGACAAGAACTCTGGGACCTCAGAAGGGGTGGATGATGAGACAGACAGAAATGGAACATCACCATGTACCCCCTGACAACCCCAGCTGGACACAGACATAGATTTCCAATCTAATACTGGGTTGTGGACTTGTAGCCATGGCAACCCCAACACGACCACATCATGCAGATTTTGTAACACCAGAAAGCGAATATCCTCCTGGTGCGCAGGAGCCATGCACATGGTCAGCTGGGTCCAATACTGAGGCTTATTCTTGGCCAATGGCATAGCATCAATTCCTCTCAATGGAATAAGACACTGCAAGGGCTCCAAGACAAACCCACAGCGCCTAGCAAACTCCAAGTCCATCAAATTCAGGGCAGCGCCTGAATCCACAAATGCCATGACAGAATAGGAAGACAAAGAGCAGATCAAAGTAACGGACAAAAGAAATTTCGACTGTACCGTACCAATGGTGGCAGACTTAGCGAACCGCGTAGTGCGCTTAGGACAATCGGAGATAGCATGAGTGGAATCACCACAGTAGAAACACAGCCCATTCTGACGTCTGTGTTCTTGCCTTTCAGCTCTGGTCAAAGTCCTATTGCACTGCATAGGCTCAGGTTTATACTCAGGTAATACCGCCAAATGGTGCACAGATTTACGCTCACGCAAGCGTCGACAGATCTGAATGGCCAAAGACATAGACTCATTCAGACCAGCAGGCATAGGAAATCCCACCATGACATCCTTAAGGGCTTCAGAGAGACCCTTTCTGAAGATTGCCGCCAAAGCACATTCATTCCATTGAGTGAGCACAGACCAATTTCTGAACTTCTGACAATAAATCTCTATCCCATCCTGACCCTGACACAGAGCCAGCAAATTTTTCTCTGCCTGATCCACTGAATTAGGTTCATCGTACAGTAATCCGAGCGCCATAAAAAACGCATCAATATTACATAATGCAGGATCTCCTGGCGCAAGGGCAAATGCCCAGTCTTGAGGGTCGCCACGTAATAAAGAAATAATGATCTTAACTTCTTGAACTGGGTCACCAGAGGAGCGAGGTTTCAATGCCAGAAACAGTTTGCAATTATTTTTGAAACTCAGAAATTTAGCTCTATCTCCAGAAAACAAATCAGGAATAGGAATTCTTGGTTCTAACATAGAATTCTGAGCCACAAAGTCTTGAATATTTTGTACTCTTGCAGTGAGAAGATCCACACATGAAGACAGACCTTTAATGTCCATCACCACACCTGTGTCCTGAACCACCCAAATGTCTAGGGGAAAAAAAAGGCAAAACACAGTGCAAAGAAAAAAAAATGGAATCAGAACTTCTTTTTTCCCTCTATTGAGAAGCATAGTACTTTGGGCCTCCAGTACTGTTATGAATAGGTAATTCAGAACCACAATGGACCTTGAAGTTCAGAGCACACAAGTGACCTGACAAAAACCACAAAACATAGGACGAGCTCTGAGACGTGGAAACTCTGCTGACCGCAATCCCTAAATCTATCAAACCACACTAGAGGTAGCCGTGGATTGCGCCTAACTCTGCCTATGCAACTCGGCACAGCCTGAGAAACTAGCTAGTCCTGAAGATAGAAAAATAAGCCTACCTTGCCTCAGAGAAATTCCCCAAAGGAAAAGGCAGCCCCCCACATATAATGACTGTGAGTTAAGATGAAAATACAAACACAGAGATGAAATCGATTTTAGCAAAGTGAGGCCCGACTTACTGAATAGACCGAGGATAGGAAAGATAGCTTTGTGGTCAACACAAAAACCTACAAACAACCACGCAGAGGGGCAAAAAGACCCTCCGCACCGACTAACGGTACGGAGGTGCTCCCTCTGCGTCTCAGAGCTTCCAGCAAGCAAGCAAAAATAAAAAAGCAAGCTGGACAGAAAATATAGCAACAAAAGTAACACAAGCAGAACTTAGCTTATGCTGAGCAGACAGGCCACAGGAACGATCCAGGAGGAAGCAAGACCAATACTAGAACATTGACTGGAGGCCAGGATCAAAGCACCAGGTGGAGTTAAATAGAGCAGCACCTAACGACTTAACCTCATCACCTGAGGAAGGAAACTCAGAAGCCGCAGTACCACTCGTGACCACAGGAGGGAGCTTGATCACAGAATTCACAACAGCCTCCACTGACCTGTCTACTGCTGCCCGTGTACTCCTGGAACCAATTATAAAGTGCCTACAGCCTGTCCAATTTTATTATGTTAGGCCTTCGAAGCCTGTCTGCGGTCCCTACTTCCACTAGGCCTCCACTGACCTGTGTACTGCTGCCTGTGTACCCCTGGAACCAATTTTAAATTGCCTACAGCCAGCCCAATTTATTATGTTAGGCCTTCGAAGCCTGTCTGCGGTCCCTCCTTCCACTAGGCCTCCACTGACCTGTGTACTGCTGCCTGTGTACCCCTGGAACCTATTTAAAAGTGCCTACAGCCCAATATTTTTTTATGTTAGGCCTTCGAAGCCTGTCTGCGGCCCGTTCTTTCAACTACTACACTGACCAGACCACTGCTGCCTGTGTACCCCTGGAACATATTTAAAAGTGCCTACAGCCCAATATTTTTTTATGTTAGGCCTTCGAAGCCTGTCTGCGGCCCGTTCTTTCAACTACTACTACACTGAGCAGTCTACTGCTACCCGTGTACCCCTGGAACCAATGTTAAAGTGCCTACAGCCCATTTTTTTTTATTGTAGGCCTTCGAAGCCTGTCTGCGGCCCGTTCTTTCAACTACTACTACACTGACCAGTCTACTGCTGCCCGTGTACCCCTGGAACCAATGTTAAAGTGCCTACAGCCCAATATTTTTTTATGTTAGGTCTTCGAAGCCTGTCTGCGGCCCGTTCTTTCTACTACTCCTCCACTGACCAGACCACTGCTGCCCGTGTACCCCTGGAACCTATTTTTAATTGCATAGAGCATCCTTTTTTTAATAGTAGGCGTACAAAGTCTGTCTGCGGTCCACTATTGAAATTGTCCTCCACTGCCCAGAGCAATGCTGCCTGTGTACCCCTGTAACCTTTTTTAAGCTGCAGTGAGCCACATTTTTGGTTTAAGGCCTACTACCTGTGTCTGTCTGCGCCACTCAATACAGCTGTGTTCCTTTGAAAAAAGCTGAGCGTCAATAGTCTTGTTTTCAGCCTCTAGGAATTTTAAAACTGCATTGGGGCTACAACTTTGGTAGGGCCTACTAACGGTGTCTGCCGCCCCAAGGTGTGCCCCAGGTTTCATCCACATTGCTTCGATCAGACTACTCTCGTTTAGTAGTTGTTGGAAACTACACTGCATTAGGCCTACAAATTGGGTATTGGGTGTAGAGAGACGGTGTGTTCCACTCCAAGGTGTTCCCCAGGTTTCCTCTCCATTGCTTCAATCTTAATGCTCTCGTTTAGTAGTTGTTGGAAACTACACTGCATTAGGCCTACAAATTGGGTATGGGGTGTAGAGACGGTGTGTTCCACTCCAAGGTGTTCCCCAGGTTTCCTCTCCATTGCTTCAATCTTAATGCTCTCGTTTAGTAGTTGTTGGAAACTACACTGCATTAATTAGGCCTACAAATTGGGTATGGGGTGTAGAGACGGTGTGTTCCACTCCAAGGTGTTCCCCAGGTTTCCTCTCCATTGCTTCAATCTTAATGCTCTCGTTTAGTAGTTGTTGGAAACTACACTGCATTAGGGCTACAAATTGGGTATGGGGTGTAGACACGGTGTGTTCCACTCCAAGGTGTTCCCCAGGTTTCCTCTCCATTGCTTCAATCTTAATGCTCTCGTTTAGTAGTTGTTGGAAACTACACTGCATTAATTAGGCCTACAAATTGGGTATGGGGTGTAGAGACGGTGTGTTCCCCTCCAAGGTGTTCCCCAGGTTTCCTCTCCATTGCTTCAATCTTAATGCTCTCGTTTAGTAGTTGTTGGAAACAACACTGCATTAGGCCTACAAATTGGGTATGGGGTGTGGAGACGGTGTCTTCCACTCCAAGGTGTTCTCCAGGTTGCCTTTCCTGAGCTTCTATCTTCAGGCTCTTGTTAAATAGTGGTTAAATGGAACAATTGCATTTGGCGTACTAGTTGGTTTGGGGCCTACTAACAGTGTCTGCCACTCCTTGCTGTTCTCCTGGTTTCCTGTCCTGAAATTCCATTTTCAGGCTCTCGTTAAGTAGTTGTTAATGTTAGACTGCATTTGGCCTACTAGTTGGGTTGGGGCCTACTATCGGTGTCTGCCACTCCTTGCTGTTCTCCTCCACTGAACAAAGCTGTGCCGCCTGTTTACTACGGTTGCCAATTTTGAACTGCATTTTGACTACTTACTGATTTGGGCCTACTCTCTGTGTCAGCCTCTTATTCCAGTTGTCCTCCACTGCAATGCCCCCTGGTTAGTCCTGTGTTACCAATTTTGAACTGCATTTAGCCAACTTTATTCTTTGGGCCTATATCTGTGTTTCCTCCTCATCCTGTCCATTGCCCAGCCAGTGATAGATGAGTCTGCTGGTACATTGACCCATAACGCAACATTCCCCGTGCACGCTACACAACAAGATTGTGACCCTGCTGAAAGTCAGGTTCCTCTTCCCGCATACCATACCACCTTACACGGGGACAAAGAGGAAGGTTCAGATGAAAGTGCAGGTTCCTTCATCAGGTGGGGGGAGGAATACTAGTTGGCGACGTCACTGGTACAGGGCCTCTCATAGTACGCAAAAGTGTTGCTGCCGGTGGGAGGCGCCCCCGCCGTGCAAACACACCGCTGTACTTTGAGGGGCCCTGTGCCAGTGCCAATGCCAACGAGTGGGCCCCCCCTGCTTGCTCAGGATCACAGCACTTGCAAAGTTGAAATACTTACCTCTCCCTGCTCCACTGCCGTGACGTGGTCCAGATTTCCTGGGCCCACTAATTACTTGAACCAGCCCTACCCCCCACAACTTTAGCCAAATGACCCCCAATTTCAAATGCCTTCCAATTATTATAAGGCAAATTACGATTGACAAGCTTCTGTAACAAGAATGGATGTTTTTGCCATTAAAATGGGCAGTGTAGGTGTTTTCCTGGCCTCCACTCACTGCCGACTATGCTCCCCCATTGACTTGCATTGGGTTTCGTGTTTCGGTCGATACCCGACTTTTCGTGATAATCGGCCGATTCCACTCGACTCGACTTCTAAGATAGTCGGGTTTCGCGAAACACGGCTCGACTCTAAAAAGGTCAAGGTCGCTCAACCCTAGTGCAGACTGTTTAAGGGCCAGTGCCAGTCCAGAGTCACATTGGTGTGCTGTGCGAACTGGGGCCTGAGAGTTCTGTGGGAAGTCCACAGGGTATACCCCAGAGTGGGGTGGAGTTCCAAAACGGAGTGGTGACCCCAAATAATTATGGTTGGCCAAAAAGGGGCTGCGTCTCAAAAGGGGGTAGTTGCCCAAAAGGGGGTGGAGTCCATAAAAGGGATGTTGGCCCTAAAGGAGAAAATGGTCCACAAGGAGGCAGTAACCCAAAAGGGGGTGGAGTCCAAAAAGGGCGTGGCGACCCAAATAGGGGTGGTGGCTCAAAAAGGGGTGGCGGCGAATGCACTGATGGACTGTTGCCGGGTTCAGTGTTTGAACAGCGCATGTCCAGAATATTGTACTGACTTTCCATCTGACAAGATGTCACAGAGCTGTTCTGTAGAAGTCAATGGAGTGTGCGTAACTGGACTTCTGGAATCAGGGAGCCTGGTGACGCTGGTGAGCACCACACTCCCTGTCTATCTGATTCCCGGAAGGAAGATGGAAGTTCACTGCATTCATGGGGTCGCTAGGGATTATCCGGTGTCCAGGGTAATTATTGAGACACCCACGATTATTGCCAGCCATGATGTACATGTAGTCCCAGACTTGCCATTCCCTGCTGTAATAGGCCAGGACTTTGAAAGGCTGTAGTGATTCCGGATTGTGTGATGTGTGAAAAGGAGATAGCAAAACCTAAAGTCAAAAGTCCAGAGTTCCGGGTGACTGGAAGAAAGTGTGGGTCTGACCAACTTGGGGACTTAGTTGGGGTGACCAAACGTATGACCGTGGGAAACGGGGTGGCTCCAGAAAGAGGATCTGACACTTGTTTAAGTGGGGAATTGCTGTTCCAAGATGACAGAGTGAAAGGGGGTGACTCCTATTCAGACGGTGACTCGAGCGCAAGGGAGAAAGAGTGCAGTAAGGAGGAGCCGAGTAAAAATCACCGATCTTCATCTCGTCGCGGCCGCAGAAAGGCGAGACAGGTTACACCCTCTGAGAAGAGGGATAATAAGGAGGTCACTTTATCTCTGACAAACTCTAGCACTGAGGTAGTTAGTGACAGTCTGGGGTTAGAACAGACCTGTAGTAGATCCACATCTGCAATGCCTGGAAAGGGTGAAGTGGCTCAGTGTGATGAAGGCTCCAGAATACCTCATGCTGAAGGGATGGATAACTCTGAAGTTACCAAGAGTCAAGAGGTACCTAAGAGTAAACAGACAGAGAGCCCTGCAGAGACCATAGATGTGGGTGCAGATACAGGTGGAACCCTGAAGAGGCAGAGTGTGGGTGAGCAAGAGACCCCATCTGAAAGTTTAATTAAAGATCTGGTGGTACGACATGTGCTAGCCAAAAGAGAGCAGGACCATAACATAGAGCTACTTAAAGAAACAGTCGAACAAGAAAGGGTACTGAGGCAAGCAATTGAACACAGAGTGGGTGACCTAGAGAAGGAAGTCTCTGAGCTCAGAGGTCACCTATCAGCGTGTCAAAACATGAACAAGGCCATGTTGAAAGATATGGAGGTGTTCAGAGAGGCCCAAGAGAAGAATCAGCAGGAGCTTCTCCAGAGAGAGGATGAGCATCGCTGCTTGGTAGAGGAGAAAGATAAAGTTCTCCAAGAGCTCAAGACAAAGGAGACTAATCAACAGCTCCAGAAATTTACGGATGACCGGGAAATCAAACTGTTGTGCTGTCCCGATCTGATCGCTGGAGAGGCTGACCAAAGAAAGGGCCTCCACGGAGGAAGAAATCCAGCACGGGAAGTGCCAAGCAGATGGCCAAACAAAGGACATCGAGGTCTTGGAAAACTGTGCTGACACTAAGGACGAGGAGGTCCAACGATATGACCAAGAAGGTGAGACTTCGATTTTCAAGTACATAATAGACGTACCCGAAGACATGCAAGAAGTGTGTGCCAGTGAGGAGGTGCATCAAGCGTTTAAAAAGGCGGTCGAAGCGTGTAGGGGGGCTGGGCACCTGAGACTCATCAACTGGTCATACTGTCGACTAGGGAAGTCACAGTGAAGCGGGTGGCTGTCCTGAGGGATATGCACCTACAGTGCCTCCGTACAAAACAGAGGATCATTTTGAAGAATGATGAAGCCGTTCGACGTTTGGAGCGTGAAAGGAAAGCTCTTAGTCGGCTTGGCTTAGTGGAAGACACAGTCCGAGTACCCAAAGTTCTGGTGGCGAAAGTCATTGGGAAACTTGGGAGAGTGATGCAGGAGATGGTGGATAAATCTGGTCTGAAGAGACTGAAGATACCGGCTGATGAAAAGGTCCAGGTCATGGGTGAAGATGGGATGTTTCCGTTCCTGGTTGTCGGATCCAGAGAGAGTCTTAGGAATATCCACATGCTCCTGGAATATCGCATGGCATGCCTAAGGGAGGTAGTGCAGCTGAGACTTGAGAGACTGCAAGTTAATAAACAGCTGCCAAAGACGCGAAGAAGTTTGCGTAAGACCGGAAGTCCTCAAGCTGAAGCTAACAGAGGACATAGAGATAAAGGGAAGAACTGCTCTCTGAAGAAAGCAGCATTCTGTCCCAATGTGTCCAGCATTCTGCCCCAGTGTGTCCAGCATTCTGCCCCCACTGCTCCAGCATTCTGCCCCAGTGTGTCCAGCATTCTGTCCCAGTGCTCCAGCATTCTACCCCCAGTGTGTCTAGCATTCTGCCCCGGGGCCCCCGGATCACCACTCTCTATAATAAAAAAAAAGTTCTTCTTACCTGGCCGTGCTCCTGCGGCGAAGCTCCCTACACTCAGCTGAAGCACACACTTGCCGACAACTGACACTGACGCCAGACGCCGGCAACGTGCGCGCTGCGACTGACGTCAGCTGCTAGCCTCCGATTGGCTGGCGGCTGTTAACTATTGATGTGCGGACGTGGGCCCGCACGTCAATAGTGTTGCCGCAGCGCTGCTAAGGGCCCGGTTTAGCCTGCTGGTAGGGGCCCAGTGAGCAGATGAAATGGGGCCCGATGCAGGCCCCCTCTGCCCATCAGACCCCCATATGCCAGTCAGGGCAGTAATGCCTTGATGGCGGCCCTGGGTACAAGTAATTCACTTAACAAGGTGTTAAAGTTTTAGCAGTTTCCTTTTTTCTCACATTTTTTCATTATTCCCTAGTCATGCTGCAATTCACAATATCTGCATTAAACATTCAGTGAAAATTAAGTGTTTTTTGAAGCTATACAATACATTCCTCTATTCCTGGGTTGCTATGCAGTGATTAGTAAAAGCTAACACTAGTGCCAAAAATATTCCAGTAGTCAACCTAGCCCTTATCCTATTGAACAAGAAGAGCACAGAGAAAAGTAAATAGGCAGGAGAGAACAGTCAAAATATAGAGGCCTTCATGTTTCATCTCTAATCTCATTCTCCTGAGCTTCTAGAGATTAAAGCTCAAGCATCAGGATAGGAGAGGCAAAAGCGAATGACCCCTAGTGCAAGAAAAATTTGCTATGTATAAATTGTACTAAATGGATTTTCATAAAAAAAGAATGATATTACTTCTTATTGTGAATCCGTTCGAGAGAGCAATAACATGAGGAATAATACAGAAAAGGAAATATGACCTGGAATGTAAGATGCAAATAAAGGCAAAAAGGCTGTGTTTTTCATCACGTTTTTAAATTACTAATTACTTTTAATTGCTTCACAGTTATATACTATGGGTGACTTATGTCCATCAAGTTTAAGCAAGGGATGGGAGATGATAAATGAAAGGTGTATAATTACAATCATAATGCATGAAAGAGCAAATTTTTCCCTCTTGATGCAATTGACTTTATCACAGCAAGAACTTTACCTATTTACTTAAAGGAGTAATCTCATCTTCAATATTATATCTAAGTTTGTAGTAGGTGTAATAATAACAATAATTTAAGCAAATAACTAAAATCAGAAATCTAGTATAGTTCTTCTGATTCGCTGTATCGCTTTCCCCAGCACAGCTAATAAACATAGTCACTTTTATAAAAGACTTCTTCCCACAGACTCAACTAATCAGTCAGACGCCAACCTCTACAACATGGGCAAGACCAAAGAGCTTTATAGTGATGTCAGGGACAACATCATAGACCTGCCCAAGGTAGGGATGGGCTACAAAACCATAAGTAAGATGCTGGGTGAGTAGGAGACAACTGTCAATCGATGATCTGAGGCACCATGCAAAATTTCACCTCATGGGGTGTCCTTGATCATGAGGAAAGTGAGAGATCAGCCTAAAACTGCACGGGGGGAAACTTGTTAATGATATCAAGGCAGCTGGGATCACAGTCACCAAGAAAGCCATTGGTAACACATTACGCTGTAAAGGTTTTAAATCCTGCAGTGCCCACAAGGTTCCCCCTGCTCAATCCACATGTTCATACGCATACGCAGCATCAATAGTAAAAAGTTGGGGACACACAGGGTTAATAGCGGCGGTAACGAAGTGCGTTACCCGTGGCATAACACGGTCCTTTACCGCCAGCATTAACCCTGTGTTAGCGGTGACCGGAGGGGAGTATGCGGGCGACAGGCACAGACTGCGGGGAGTAAGGAGCGGCCATTTTCTTCCGGACTGTGCCCGTCGCTGATTGGTCGCGGCAGCCATGACAGGCAGCTGCTGAGACCAATCAGTGAATGAATAACCATGACAGACAGAAGGACAGACAGACGGAAGTGACCCTTAGACAATTATATAGTATATATATATATATATATATATATATATATAATTGTACAGTACAGACCAAAAGTTTGGACACACCTTCTCATTTAAAGATTTTTCTGTACTTTCATGACTATGAAAATTGTAAATTCACACTGAAGGCATCAAAACTATGAATTAACACATGTGGAATTATACAGTACAGACCAGACATTTGGGCACACCTTCTCATTTAAAGATTTTTCTGTATTTTCATGACCATGAATTAACACATTTGGAATTATATACTTTCCAAAAAAGTGTGAAACAGCTGAAATTATGTCTGATATTCTAGGTTCTTCAAAGTAGCCACCTTTTGCTTTGATGACTGCTTTGCACACTCTTGGCATTCTCTTGATGAGCTTCAAGAGGTAGTCACCGGAAATGGTCTTCCAACAATCTTGAAGGAGTTCCCAGAGATGCTTAGCACTTATTGGCCCTTTTGCTTTCAGTCTGCGGTCCAGATCACCCCAAACCATCTCGATTGGGTTCAGGTCAGGTGACTGTGGAGGCTAGGTCATCTGGCGTAGCACCCCATCACTCTCCTTCTTGGTCAAATAGCCCTTATACAGCCTGGAGGTGTGTTTGGGGTCATTGTCCTGTTGAAAAATAATGGTCCAACTAAACGCAAACCGGATGGAATAGCATGCCACTGCAAGATGTTGTGGTAGCCATGCTGGTTCAGTATGCCTTCAATTTTTATATAAATCCCCAACAGTGTCACCATCAACGCACCCCCACACCATCATACCTCCTCCTCCATGCTTCACGGTGGGAACCAGGCATGTAGAGTCCGATTTATTTTCACCCTCGGAAAAAACATTTCCCTGTCTTAAAGAAATAGAAAATCAGCCATAACTTACAAAAAATACAAGAACAGAAATGTTAAGCCACATAAAGTCACTAGTATTGATGTCATGCTCCACCAAGGAGTCAGACGGCACAGCGAGATGGATGGTAAGGGAAGCACTGCCACATGGGAAAGATTCTCCTCCCTGCACCTTTCTTGTACTAATTCCTCTTAGATCTCAACGATCAGGTTGTATACAGCCCTGACATATTATTGCGACCTACAAATTCTACTACAGCCTCACTTTATTCCATGCTTTAGGCTGTTGTTTTATGTACCACTCTATGATTTAGTGTCCATGTTTTTCTGGTCGTTTTCTGGATATATTTGTGCATGTTTTTGATTAACTTTGATATATCTTTTACACATGCATTTATACCTTGTTATATATTCTGCATAAGTAGGCACTAGAGTTGAGCGACCTTGACCTTTTTAGAGTCGAGCCGGGTTTCGCGAAACCCGACTATCTCAAAAGTCGGGTCGAGTGAAATCGGCCGATTATGACGTAAAGTCGGGATCGACCGAAACATGAAACCCAATGCAAGTCAATGGGGCAGCATAGTCGGCAGTGAGTGGGGGCCAGGAAAACACCTAGAGTGCCCATTTTAATGTCAAAACCATCCATTCTTCTTAATGAAGCTTGTCAAGCGTAATTTACCTTATAATAATTGGAAGGCATTTGAAATTGGGGTTCATTTGGCTAAAGTTGTGGTGGGTAGGGCTGGTTCAAGTAATTAGTGGGCCCAGGAAATCTGGACCACGTCACGGCAGTGGAGCAGGGAGAGGTAAGTATTTCAACTTTGCAAGTGCTGTGAACCTGAGCAAGCAGGGGGGGCCCACTCGTTGGCATTGGCACTGGCACAGGGCCCCTCAAAGTACAGCGGTGTGTTTGCACGGCGGGGGCGCCTCCCACCGGCAGCAACACTTTTGCGTACTATGAGAGGCCCTGTGCCAGTGATGTCGCCAACTAGTATTCCTCCCCCCACCTGATGAAGGAACCTGCACTTTCATCTGCACCTTCCTCTTTGTCCCCGTGTAAGGTGGTATGGTATGCGGGAAGAGCAACCTGACTTTCAGCAGGGTCACAATGTTGTTGTGTAGCGTGCACGGGGAATGTTGCGTTATGGGTCAATGTACCAGCAGACTCATCTATCACTGGCTGGGCAATGGGCAGGATGAGGAGGAAACACAGATATAGGCCCAAAGAATAAAGTTGGCTAAATGCAGTTCAAAATTGGTAACACAGGAATAACCAGGGGGCATTGCAGTGGAGGACAACTGGAATGAGAGGCTGACACAGAGAGTAGGCCCAAATCAGTAAGTAGTCGAAATGCAGTTCAAAATTGGCAACCGTAGTAAACAGGCGGCACAGCTTTGTTCAGTGGAGGAGAACAGCAAGGAGTGGCAGACACCGATAGTAGGCCCCAACCCAACTAGTAGGCCAAATGCAGTCTAACATTAACAACTACTTAACGAGCGCCTGAAAACGGAATTTCAGGACAGGAAACCAGGAGAACAGCAAGGAGTGGCAGACACCGATAGTAGGCCCCAAACCAACTAGTACGCCAAATGCAGTTGTTCCGTTTAACCACAATTTAATGAGAGCCTGAAGATAGAAGTTCAGGAAAGGCAACCTGGAGAACACCTTGGAGTGGAACACACCATCTCTCTACACCCCATACCCAATTTGTAGGCCTAATGCAGCGTAGTTTCCAACAACTACTAAACGAGAGCATGATGATCGAAGCATTGGCGAGGAAACCTGGGGAACACCTTGGAGTGGAACACACCATCTCTCTACACCCCATACCCAATTTGTAGGCCTAATGCAGCGTAGTTTCCAACAACTACTAAACGAGAGCATGAAGATCGAAGCATTGGCGAGGAAACCTGGGGAACACCTTGGAGTGGAACACAACATCTCTCTACACCCCATACCCAATTTGTAGGCCTAATGCAGCGTAGTTTCCATCAACTACTAAACGAGAGCCAGAAGATCGAAGCATTGGCGAGGAAACCTGGGGAACACCTTGGAGTGGAACACACCATCTCTCTACACCCCATACCCAATTTGTAGGCCTAATGCAGTGTAGTTTCCAACAACTACTAAACGAGAGCCGGAAGATCGAAGCTCAGGAAAGGCAACCTGGGGAACACCTTGGAGTGTAACACACCATCTCTCTCCACCCGATACCCATTTTGTAGGCCTAATGCAGTGTAGTTTTCTACAACTACTAAACAAGAGTCGGAAGACCGAAGCAATGGCAAGGAAACCTGGGGAACACCTTGGAGTGTAACACACCATCTCTCTCCACCCCATACCCAATTTGTAGGCCTAATGCAGCCTACTTTCCGACAACTACTAAACGAGAGCATGAAGATCCAAGCTCAGGAAAGGCAACCTGGGGAACACCTTGGAGTGTAACAAACCCTCTCTCTACACCACGGAAGGGCTGATTCTTAGGAAGGAAGGCTGTCGGAAAGAAGCAGGGCGCGTCCGAGGGTGATTATATTCTTATTAGGTATATACTCACCCTTGGACGCGCCCTGCTTCTTTATTTGTAATGAATGTTTATTTGCAATGTGGTTTTGACTTACTCTATTTTTTTGGTAAATAATGATTTTATTATTTTCATTGTTTTGCATCTTCTTGGCAATAATATAAAGAAGACGCGACAGGACAACACTCGGTGGATGCCATATCTGTGTTTTAAATTGAAAAAAACTTTCAGTTAACTACTTGCAGGAGAAAGTTATTGTAGCTGGTGGCCATTTTTAGTACTGTACCAGATTTTTGTTGTATGTGTTTGTTTTTAATGTTAAAATGTCTGCATTTGATATCTCTCCAGTATTTTCTTTTTTATAAGCAAAATACTTATTTTTATATTTTCTGATGTTGGTTCCAGGGGTACACGGGCAGCAGTGGTGTGGTCAGTGGAGGCCTAGTGGAAGGAGTGACCGCAGACAGGCATCGAAGGCCTAAAATAATAACACATGGCTGTAGGCAATTTTAAATTGGTTCCAGGGGTACACGGGCAGCAGTGGTGTGGTCAGTGGAGGCCTAGTGGAAGGAGTGACCACAGACAGGCATCGAAGGCCTAAAATAATAACACATGGCTGTAGGCAATTTTAAATTGGTTCCAGGGGTACACGGGCAGCAGTGGTGTGGTCACTGGAGGCCTAGTGGAAGGAGTGACCGCAGACAGGCATCGAAGGCCTAATGTAAAAAAATTGGGCTGGCTGTAGGCAATTTTAAATTGGTTCCAGGGGTACACGGGCAGCAGTGGTGTGGTCAGTGGAGGCCTAGTGGAAGGAGTGACCACAGACAGGCATCGAAGGCCTAAAATAATAACACATGGCTGTAGGCAATTTTAAATTGGTTCCAGGGGTACATGGGCAGCAGTGGCCTGGTCAGTGTAGTAGTAGTAGAAAGAATGGACCGCAGACAGGCATCGAAGGCCTAAAATAAAGAAATTGGGCTGGCTGTAGGCAATTTTAAATTGGTTCCAGGGGTACACGGGCAGCAGTGGTGTGGTCAGTGGAGGCATATTGTAAGGAGTGACCGCAGACAGGCATCGAAGGCCTAAAATAATAACACATGGCTGTAGGCAATTTTAAATTGGTTCCAGGGGTACACGGGCAGCAGTGGTGTGGTCAGTGGAGGCCTAGTGGAAGGATTGACCACAGACAGGCATCGAAGGCCTAAAATAATAACACATGGCTGTAGGCAATTTTAAATTGGTTCCAGGGGTACACGGGCAGCAGTGGTGTGGTCAGTGGAGGCCTAGTGGAAGGGTTGACCGCAGACAGGCATCGAAGGCCTAAAGTAAAAAAATTGGGCTGGCTGTAGGCAATTTTAATTTGGTTCCAGGGGTACACGGGCAGCAGTGGTGTGGTCAGTGGAGGCCTAGTGGAAGGAGTGACCGCAGACAGGCATCGAAGGCCTAAAATAATAACACATGGCTGTAGGCAATTTTACATTGGTTCCAGGGGTACACGGGCAGCAGTGGTGTGGTCAGTGGAGGCCTAGTGGAAGGAGTGACCACAGACAGGCATCGAAGGCCTAAAATAATAACACATGGCTGTAGGCAATTTTAAATTGGTTCCAGGGGTACACGGGCAGCAGTGGCCTGGTCAGTGTAGTAGTAGTAGAAAGAACGGACCGCAGACAGGCATCGAAGGCCTAAAATAAAGAAATTGGGCTGGCTGTAGGCAATTTTAAATTGGTTCCAGGGGTACACGGGCAGCAGTGGTGTGGTCAGTGGAGGCATATTGTAAGGAGTGACAGCAGACAGGCATCGAAGGCCTAAAATAATAACACATGGCTGTAGGCAATTTTAAATTGGTTCCAGGGGTACACGGGCAGCAGTGGTGTGGTCAGTGGAGGCCTAGTGGAAGGAGTGACCGCAGACAGGCATCGAAGGCCTAAAATAATAACACATGGCTGTAGGCAATTTTAAATTGGTTCCAGGGGTACACGGGCAGCAGTGGTGTGGTCAGTGGAGGCCTAGTGGAAGGAGTGACCACAGACAGGCATCGAAGGCCTAAAATAATAACACATGGCTGTAGGCAATTTTAAATTGGTTCCAGGGGTACACGGGCAGCAGTGGTGTGGTCACTGGAGGCCTAGTGGAAGGAGTGACCGCAGACAGGCATCGAAGGCCTAAAGTAAAAAAATTGGGCTGGCTGTAGGCAATTTTAAATTGGTTCCAGGGGTACACGGGCAGCAGTGGTGTGGTCAGTGGAGGCATATTGTAAGGAGTGACCGCAGACAGGCATCGAAGGCCTAAAATAATAACACATGGCTGTAGGCAATTTTAAATTGGTTCCAGGGGTACACGGGCAGCAGTGGTGTGGTCAGTGGAGGCATATTGTAAGGAGTGACCGCAGACAGGCATCGAAGGCCTAAAATAATAACACATGGCTGTAGGCAATTTTAAATTGGTTCCAGGGGTACACGGGCAGCAGTGGTGTGGTCAGTGGAGGCATATTGTAAGGAGTGACCACAGACAGGCATCGAAGGCCTAAAATAATAACACATGGCTGTAGGCAATTTTAAATTGGTTCCAGGGGTACACGGGCAGCAGTGGTGTGGTCAGTGGAGGCCTAGTGGAAGGAGTGACCACAGACAGGCATCGAAGGCCTAAAATAATAACACATGGCTGTAGGCAATTTTAAATTGGTTCCAGGGGTACACGGGCAGCAGTGGTGTGGTCAGTGGAGGCCTAGTGGAAGGGTTGACCGCAGACAGGCATCGAAGGCCTAAAGTAAAAAAATTGGGCTGGCTGTAGGCAATTTTAATTTGGTTCCAGGGGTACACGGGCAGCAGTGGTGTGGTCAGTGGAGGCCTAGTGGAAGGAGTGACCGCAGACAGGCTTCGAAGGCCTAACATAACAAAAATGTCAATACAATGGTATTGTCAGTGGCAGGCATTGAAGGATGTCAGCGCATAGACTAAACATTGGTGGAGCTGTGAGATAATTTTGCAAGTGGTAGAGCACTGTTTGAGCTGGGGGGGGGGAACTGTCTTGTGGCCGGCGGTACAGGCCCAGGGCCCCTCATATTACAACGGTGTGTCTGACGTTGGATGCGCACCACCACCGCCAGAGACACTTTATTGTACTAGGAGGGACCGAGTGGCAGTGCCGTCGACCAAAAGCGGGCACACCCACCTCTTCAGACAAACAGCACTCTCACGGGTGCTGTCGCCAAGTGTCGATACCACGGCCCCGTGTGGGGAGTTTGGCCATTTAGTGAGGTGTAAGCATGTCGTATGCTGGACAATCAGGTGCAGAAAATTACGAGATTGGAAAAGGCATTCAGAATAGTCCACAGGCAAGACCTTTTCATAGGAAAGCTAGGTGTCAGCCGGGCAAGGTGGAGCAAAAGATTTCGAAATCCAGTTGTGGTTCATTTTAATGAAGGTTAGATCATCTACATTTTGGGTAGCCAGACGAGTCCTTTTTTCTGTTAGTATTGAACCTGCAGCACTGAATACTCTTTCTGATAGGACACTAGCTGCCGGGCAAGCAAGCTCCTGCAATTCATATTCTGCCAATTCTGGCCAGGTGTCTAATTTTGATGCCCAGTAATCAAATGGGAATGACGGTTGAGGGAGAACATCGATAAGGGATGAAAAATAGTTAGTAACCATACTGGACAAATGTTGTCTCCTGTCACTTTGAATTGATGCTGCAGTACCTGTCCTGTCTGCGGTCATAGCAAAATCACTCCACAACCTGGTCAGAAAACCCCTCTGGCCAACGCCACTTCTGATTTCTGCCCCTCTAACTCCTCTGGTCTGCTGGCCCCTGCAGCTCGTGTGAGAACGATCACGGGCGCTGTATGCAGGGAATGCCAGAAGCAAACGGTCAACAAGAGTTGATTGTTTGGTTGCTAATATTAGTTCCAAGTTCTCATGTGGCATTATATTTTGCAATTTGCCTTTATAGCGAGGATCAAGGAGGCAGGCCAACCAGTAATCGTCATCGTTCATCATTTTAGTTATGCGTGTGTCCCTTTTGAGGATACGTAAGGCATAATCCGCCATGTGGGCCAAAGTTCCAGTTCTCAAATCTGCGGTTGTGCTTGGTTGAGGGGCAGTTTTAGGCAAATCCACGTCACTTGTGTCCCTCCAAAAACCAGAACCCGGCCTTGCCGCGCCACCAATTTCCAGTGGCCCCGGAAAAGCTTCCTCATTAAAAATATAATCATCCCCATCATCCTCCTCGTCCTCCTCCTCCTCTTCGCCCGCTAACTCGTCCTGTACACTGCCCTGGCCAGACAATGGCTGACTGTCATCAAGGCTTTCCTCTTCCTCAGCTGCAGACGCCTGATCCTTTATGTGCGTCAAACTTTGCATCAGCAGACGCATTAGGGGGATGCTCATGCTTATTATGGCGTTGTCTGCACTAACCAGCCGTGTGCATTCCTCAAAACACTGAAGGATTTGACACATGTCTTGAATCTTCGACCACTGCACACCTGACAACTCCATGTCTGCCATCCTACTGCCTGCCCGTGTATGTGTATCCTCCCACAAAAACATAACAGCCCGCCTCTGTTCGCACAGTCTCTGAAGCATGTGCAGTGTTGAGTTCCACCTTGTTGCAACGTCTATGATTAGGCGATGCTGGGGAAGGTTCAAAGAACGCTGATAGGTCTGCATACGGCTGGAGTGTACGGGCGAACGGCGGATATGTGAGCAAAGTCCACGCACTTTGAGGAGCAGGTCGGATAACCCCGGATAACTTTTCAGGAAGCACTGCACCACCAGGTTTAAGGTGTGAGCCAGGCAAGGAATGTGTTTCAGTTGGGAAAGGGAGATGGCAGCCATGAAATCCCTTCCGTTATCACTCACTACCTTGCCTGCCTCAAGATCTACAGTGCCCAGCCACGACTGCGTTTCTTTCTGCAAGAACTCGGACAGAACTTCCGCGGTGTGTCTGTTGTCGCCCAAACACTTCATAGCCAATACAGCCTGCTGACGTTTGCCAGTAGCTGCCCCATAATGGGAGACCTGGTGTGCAACAGTGGCAGCTGCGGATGGAGTGGTTGTGCGAATGCGGTCTGTGGACGAGCTCTCGCTTCTGCAGGAGGACGAAGAGGAGGAGGAGGGGGTGCGAACGGCTACAGCCAATTGTTTCCTAGACCGTGGGCTAGGCAGAACTGTCCCAAACTTGCTGTCCCCTGTGGACCCTGCATCCACCACATTTACCCAGTGTGCCGTGATGGACACGTAACGTCCCTGGCCATGCCTACTGGTCCATGCATCTGTTGTCAGGTGCACCTTTGTGCTCACAGATTGCCTGAGTGCATGGACGATGCGCTCTTTAACATGCTGGTGGAGGGCTGGGATGGCTTTCCTGGAAAAAAAGTGTCGACTGGGTAGCTCGTAGCGTGGTACAGCGCAGTCCATCAGGGCTTTGAAAGCTTCGCTTTCAACTAACCGGTAGAGCATCATCTCTAACGAGATTAGTCTAGCTATGTGTTCGTTCAAACCCTGTGTACGCGGATGCGAGGCTAAGTACTTCCTTTTTCTAACCATAGTCTCATGTAGGGTGAGCTGGACTGGAGAGCTGGAGATCGTGGAACTAGCGGGGGTGTCGGTGGACATGGCAGACTGAGAGACGGTGGGAGATGGTATTGTTGCCGCCGGTGCCCTAGATGCAGTGTTTCCTACTACGAAACTGGTGATTCCCTGACCCTGACTGCTTTGGCCTGGCAAAGAAACCTGCACAGATACTGCAGGTGGTGCGGAAAATGGTGGCCCTACACTGCCGGAAGGGATGTTGCGTTGCTGACTAGCTTCATTGGCCGAGGGTGCTACAACCTTAAGGGACGTTTGGTAGTTAGTCCAGGCTTGCAAATGCATGGTGGTTAAATGTCTATGCATGCAACTTGTATTGAGACTTTTCAGATTCTGTCCTCTGCTTAAGGTAGTTGAACATTTTTGACAGATGACTTTGCGCTGATCAATTGGATGTTGTTTAAAAAAATGCCAGACTGCACTCTTTCTAGCATCGGATACCTTTTCAGGCATTGCAGACTGAGCTTTAACCGGATGGCCACGCTGTCCTCCAACAGGTTTTGGCTTTGCCACGCGTTTTGGGCAAGATACGGGCCCGGCAGATGGAACCTGTTGCGATGTTGATGCCTGCTGCGGCCCCTCCTCCTCCGCTTCAGAACTGCTGCCGCCTGCACCCTGTTCCCCCAATGGCTGCCAATTGGGGTCAAGAACTGGGTCATCTATTACCTCTTCTTGTAGCTCGTGTGCAACTTCGTCTGTGTCACCGTGTCGGTCGGTGGTATAGCGTTCGTGATGGGGCAACATAGTCTCATCAGGGTCTGATTCTTGATCATTACCCTGCGAGGGCAATGTTGTGGTCTGAGTCAAAGGACCAGCATAGTAGTCTGGCTGTGGCTGTGCATCAGTGCACTCCATGTCAGATTCAACTTGTAATGGGCATGGACTGTTAACTGCTTCACTTTCTAAGCCAGGGACGGTATGTGTAAAGAGCTCCATGGAGTAACCCGTTGTGTCGCCTGCTGCATTCTTCTCTGTTGTTGTTTTTGCTGAAGAGGACAAGGAAGCGACTTGTCCCTGACCGTGAACATCCACTAACGACGCGCTGCTTTGACATTTACCAGTTTCACGAGAGGAGGCAAAAGAGCTAGAGGCTGAGTCAGCAAGATAAGCCAAAACTTGCTCTTGCTGCTCCGGCTTTAAAAGCAGTTTTCCTACTCCCAGAAAAGGGAGCGTTCGAGGCCTTGTGTAGCCAGACGACGAACCTGGCTCCACAGCTCCAGACTTAGGTGCAATATTTTTTTTCCCACGACCAGCTGATGCTCCACCACTACCACTACCCTCATTACCAGCTGACAATGAACGCCCCCGGCCACGACCTCTTCCACCAGACTTCCTCATTGTTTTAAAAACGTAAACAAACTAACGGTATTTGTTGCTGTCACACAAATTACACGGTGAGCTATAACTTCAGTATGATTTAGCTACCCCTTTACAGGTGAGTGAGACCACAACGAAAATCAGGCACAATGTTACACACTCTGTTGTTGGTGGCAACAAATGAGAGAGATGCCACACACGCAGGACTGTCACTGAAGCACAAATGTAAATATTAATCTCCCACTGATTTGATTTTTTTTTTTTTTCAGGGAGACTTTAGGAAAAAAAAATAATAGAATAAAATGATTTTTTCAGGAATAATTTAGAAACCAAATAAAATAAAATGATTTTTTCAGGGAGAATTTAGAAAACAAATAAAACAAAAAAAGGCTTTCTATGGCCCACTGAGTGAGAGATGACGCACACAGGAGTCAGGAGTGGCACACAAGCCCAGAGGCCAATATTTATCTCCCACTGATTGATGTAGTGATTTTTTCAGGTAGATTTTGGAACCCAAATCAAGCTAAAAAAATAATAGGCTTTCTATGGCCCACAATTGGAGAGAGAGAGAGAGATGGCACACCCAGGAGTCAAGACTGGCACACAAGCAGAAAGGGCAATATTAATCTCCCACTGATTTGTTTTTTTTTTTTTTTCAGGGAGACTTTAGGAAAAAAAATAATAGAATAAAATGATTTTTTCAGGAAGAATTTAGAAACCAAATAAAATAAAATGATTTTTTCAGGGAGAATTTAGAAAACAAATAAAACAAAAAAAGGCTTTCTATGGCCCACTGAGTGAGAGATGACGCACACAGGAGTCAGGAGTGGCACACAAGCCCAGAGGCCAATATTTATCTCCCACTTTTTTTTTTTTGTTCCAGGGAAAATTTATAAACCCAATAAAAAAAATAATAAATAGGCTTTCTATGGCCCACTATCTGAGAGAGAGAGAGAGATGGCACGCTTAGGACTGGCACACAAGCCCAAAGGCCAATATTAATCTCCCTTTTTTTTTAAGGGAGAATTTATAAAACCCCAAAAAAATAAATAAATAGGCTTTCTATGGCCCACTATTTGTGAGAGAGATGGCACGCTCAGGACTGGCACACAAGCCCAGAGGCCAATATTAATCTCCCACTGTTTTTTTTTTTTTCCAGGGAAAATTTATAAACCCAATAAAAAAAATAATAAATAGGCTTTCTATGGCCCACTATCTGAGAGAGAGAGATGGCACGCTTAGGACTGGCACACAAGCCTAAAGGCCAATATTAATCTCCCACTGATTGATTTATTGATTTTTTCAGGTAGAATTTAGAACCCAAATAAAGCAAAAAAAAAAAATGGGCTTTCTATGGCCCACTGAGTGAGTGATGATGCACACAGGAGTCAGGAGTGGCACACAAGCCCTGAGGCCAATATTTTTCTCCCACTGATTGATGTAGTGATTTTTTCAGGTACATTTTAGAACCCAAATCAAGCAAAAAAATAAATAGGCTTTCTATGGCCCACTATTTGTGAGAGAGATGGCACGCTCAGGACTGGCACACAAGCCCAGAGGCCAATATTAATCTCCCACTTTTTTTTTTTTGGTTCCAGGGAAAATTTATAAACCCAATAAAAAAAATAATAAATAGGCTTTCTATGGCCCACTATCTGAGAGAGAGAGATGGCACGCTTAGGACTGGCACACAAGCCCAAAGGCCAATATTAATCTCCCACTGATTGATTTATTGATTTTTTCAGGTAGAATTTAGAACCAAAATCAAGCAAAAAAATAAATAGGCTTTCTATGGCCCACTGACTGAGAGATGGCACACACAGGAGTCAAGAGTGGCACACAAGCCCTGAGGCCAATATTTTTCTCCCACTGATTGATGTAGTGATTTTTTCAGGTAGATTTTATAACCCAAATCAAGCAAAAAAATAAATAGGCTTTCTATGGCCCACTGAGTGAGAGATGGCACACACAGGGATGGCACTCTAGCAGAAATGTCAATCTTAATCTCCCACAAAAAAAAAAAAAAAAACAGGGAGTGTCCTTCAATTACTATCTCCCTGCAGTAATCTCAGCCAGGTATGGCAGGCAGCAATAAGGAGTGGACTGATGCACAAATTAAATAAAAAGTGTGTACAAACAAAAAAGATAGCTGTGCAGAAAGGAAGGAACAAGAGGATTTGTGCTTTGAAAAAAAGCAGTTGGTTTGCACAGCGGCGTACACACAGCAATGCAGCTATCAGGGAGCCTTCTAGGGCAGCCCAATGAGCTACAGCGCTGAGGGGAAAAAAAAAATGTAGCTTCCACTGTCCCTGCACACCGAAGGTGGTGTTGGGCAGTGGAAATCGCTACAGCACAAGCGGTTTGGTGGTTAATGGACCCTGCCTAACGCTATCCCTGCTTCTGACGAAGCGGCAGCAACCTCTCCCTAAGCTCAGATCAGCAGCAGTAACATGGCGGTCGGCGGGAACTCCCCTTTATAGCCCCTGTGACGCCGCAGACAGCAAGCCAATCACTGCAATGCCCTTCTCTAAGATGGTGGGGACCAGGACCTATGTCATCACGCTGCCCACACTCTGCGTTTACCTTCATTGGCTGAGAAATGGCGCTTTTCGCGTCATTGAAACGTGACTTTGGCGCGAAAGTCGCGTACCGCATGGCCGACCCCGCACAGGGGTCGGATCGGGTTTCATGAAACCCGACTTTGCCAAAAGTCGGCGACTTTTGAAAATGAACGACCCGTTTCGCTCAACCCTAGTATGCCTTAGTCATTTTGATGTTGTAGTCATCACATATCAGGGTCTCTATTACTTGTTCACAGTACACACAGTGCAGGGCTTTCTATCATTGCTCATTAACTTTTAGGCTTTTTAAATGTTTTTAATTGTTGCTGGTTCTATTCTTTTGTTTAATACATGTAATCGCATTATATGTTGATGATCCTTACTATTTTATATGCACTTTCTTCTCCCTTTTTGCATATTTACCATACTTAGTGTGTAGCTTGTGATCCTGTTGCATTATATGTAGATTGTGAGCCCTTGCGGGCAGGGTCCTCTCTCCTCCTGTACCAGTTGTGACTTGTATTGTTCAAGATTATTGTACTTGTTTTTATTATGTATACCCCTCCTCACATGTAAAGCGCCATGGAATAAATGGCGCTATAATAATAAATAATAATAATTATACATGTAGTGCCCTCAGCCTTCCTTTTTCTCCACAAAAATTAGAGTGACAACCCCTGAAACTTACCCTGTGCAATCTCGAGCTTCCTTATGTCATTAGACGGGTTCTTTCACCTCAAGAAGTGATCATATTCCTATCCCTGTCCCGCCCTAAGCACGTTCCTGGATAATGCATTGGGCAGCAGGAAAGCTAATCTAAAAAAAAAGCTAAGTTAAGAGAAAACAGCATTAACTTTAAGCGCACCCACACCTGTGGATTAATATATAGTGGAAGAGGAAGGATGAGATAAACCAAAATGGAGATAAGGCAAAAGCGGACACCAGATAAACTTCTAAACAGCAAGCTCCGGAGACAACTCCTAAATGATTTCTCTTTCCACGGCTCACAGCTCAAAACCAATTCCAAAAAATAGGAAGCTATCACTGGCAACTTACCCAAGTGAATATTTAAACCAAAGGGGAGTGGAGAAAATCAGAACACTTGAAATAACTCTGGCCTTTAGGGGACAAACAGGAGTGTTTAACCCTTGCAATCAATGAACAAGGGAAATCTGCAGAGCTAGCTCGAAAGCAACACAGCTCCAACCAGTGCAGATGTGTGTAAAGCCAAACGCTGAAATTTTATGACCCCTGAAATAGAGGAGACCACTCTCTCTCCCTGGCAATTGAATTCTATAAACAACCTAATATGAATATAATTTACTGTGAAAAGGTTTGGACTTGAGCTCCTTATTACTTCATGCAGAGTCACTCTCATCCATTTACTATCTCTGTTTAATTTATAACTGGAAAGCTAATGAAAGTCATCTCTGTTTTTGGAGTTACGTAACTACCCTTTTTCTTTCCAGGTGAAAAAAAACCACAATGCAGTTGAAATCAGAGTTATTCTCTGCTTTTTGTCCTATTTCAATGAGCAACGCATATCTTTTGCATGCAAATTATAAACAAGAGCGATTGTCCTAAACAAGTGCACTGTCAATTTACACCCCACACTGAACAAAATAATGAAGGATTTAAAGACTGAAAGCTACTGCTTTTGTTCTTAACAATTGTGCAGAAGATGAAATATGCACACATTAATAAGAAATCAATATTGAACAGATTTACACAAAATATAGAGTTGAAAAATCAAATGGTGTCACGAGTTTTAAAAATTGAAGCTTGAAATAAATAATAAAAAACCCTTAAAAAAGGCAAATATTTTCTGACTCTTGCCTTCAAAGTAAACTATAAAGATGAAAAGTCTGTAGTTTCTCTAGGTGATGCCAGTTGATTGCACACATGCTGTTTTTAATACGGCTTTTTGAGCAAAGATCTAAAGTACCAGTGAAAAATG
Organism: Ranitomeya imitator; assembly: GCF_032444005.1. Classification (NCBI taxonomy): domain Eukaryota; kingdom Metazoa; phylum Chordata; class Amphibia; order Anura; family Dendrobatidae; genus Ranitomeya; species Ranitomeya imitator. The sequence goes on along the minus strand of NC_091284.1, from coordinate 194,563,347 downwards.
TCTGGAGCTTCGGTTAACAAAAAAGCATAGGTAAAGCTGTGGCATGGCTTATTTCACAATCCCTTGTACATCTAACATTACATGTTCATGATTTAGTATTTTAACGTACAATGTATTAAACAATACCATCATACAAAAAAAGATCTCAATTCAGAAAACTGTGACTTGAGACTTAAACATGTCATTAGGGGTGCAATTATAGTTTTCTGCATCAAGATACAGTATGTGACTGCATTTTTATTTTTTGTTTTCACAAGAAGTCTATATTTTTTTTACAAGAGCCGTAACTTTTTTTTTACTTTTCTCTCAACATAGATAAATGAAGGCTTATTTTTTTTCTGTGGTACAAATACTAGTGATGAATGGATCGCATAATTTTACCATTCTATGTAAGGGAAAGCCAGAAAAAAAAATTGTTAAAATTGTGTATGCATCATTGATGCATGCAAACCTAGCCGGTGCGACAATCCGGTACTGAGATAAACACGGTAATATAGATTACATTACTATAAAGTATATAGACTCATACTGCAGTCATAAATAGACGGTGCAACACAGAGACTGTAGTAAACAGTCCAAACTTTTTAATTCAACGCAATTGTAATAGTAATATTTAAGCCTAAATGCATGCTAAATTAGGATGACAGATAAATTGCCCCTTAAGGTGCACATATCCTTTAGGATAATCAGACAGAGAAAACTTAAAATAGTAAATTTTACATACTTGGTTTATTAAAATCTTAATTTAAAATTTTTTGAACAGCTTAACCAAAATTAAGGTCAAAGTACTATCATTTTCAATTATTATCTATGTTAGTCTACATTTATAATTTAAGGAGCATGTATGCTGCCTAATTCTGTTGCTAGTAGAATCTGCAGATTTCTGAATAATCAAGATGCTTAATGAAAAAGATCAGCAGGATTTGATAAACTATCAAGCTTATCATTGAAAAAAAATACAACTCAAACAAAGTAATTTTCTTAAGAGAAGAATCTTGTAACAGTAGTCCGTGTGCTCTTTATCATGACCAATTGTACTATAAAATATTTTCTATTTTCTTTAGGAGATTGCAGTGGTGGACACAGACAAAAGAAGGACAAAGTGTAAAAACAGAATATGAGCCCTTGCTGTCAAATAGTTCTTTTTATAATAGAAGAAGACCCTTCTACCTCCTGAGCCTGGACTGCTGGGCAGATTGCACCAATGGTGTGTCTGCCTCGGAAGATTTTATTCTCTAATTAATTTTGCTCTTAGTAATAATAGAAAACCCACATATCTACCAAGTTTTAGTGCTGCCATAAACATGTCCTTTTTCACTTACAAAAAGATACACATATATATGTACAGTGACATGCAAAAGTTTGGGCACCCTGATCAAAATTAATGTTATTGTGAACAGTTAAGCAAGTTGAAGATAAAATGATCTCTAAAATTCCTTCAGTTACAAATTAAACATTTATTTTGTACTTTAGAAAGCAGCACAGTTTCAAAATCAATTTCACATGTTGTTGTGCAAATGGAATAAACAACAGATGGAAATTATTGGCAATTATCAAGACACACTCAATAAAGGAGTGGTTCTGCAGGTGGGGACCACAGACCACATCTCAGTACCAATGCTTTCTGGCTGATGTTTTGGTCACATTTGAATGTTGGTTGTGCTTTCACAATTGTGGTAGCATAAGCCGGACTCTACACCCACACAGGTGGCTCAGGTAGTGCAGCTCATCCAGGATGGCACATCAAAGTGAGCTGTGGCAGGAAGGTTTGCTGTGTCTGTCAGCGTAGTGTCCAGAGGCTGGAGGTGCTACCAGGAGATAGGCCAGTACACCAGAAGATGTGGAGGGGGCAACAACCCAGCAGCAGGATCGCTACCTCAGCCTTTGTGCAAGGAGAAACAGGAGGAGCACTACCAGAGCCCTGCAAAATGACCTCCATCAGGCCACAAATGTGCATGTGTTTGCACAAACGGTTAGAAACTGACTCTATGAGGATGGTCTGTGTGCTCGATGTCCACAGATGGGGGTTGTGCTCACAGGCCAACACCGTGCAGGATGCTTGGCATTTGTCACAGAACACCAGGATTGGCAAATTCGCCATTGCCACCCTGTGCTCTTCACAGATTCACAGATGAAAGCAGGTTCACACTGAGCACATGTGCCAGATGTGACAGTGTCTTGAGATGCCTTGAAGAGCGATCTCCTGCCTGCAACATCCTTCAGCATGACTGGTTTGGCAGTGGGTGAGTAATGGTGTGGGGTGGCATTTCTTTGGAGGGCCGCACAACCCTCCATGTGCTCGCCAGAGGTAGCCTGACTGCCATTAGGTACCGAGATGAGATCCTCAGACCCCTTGTGAGACAATATGCTGGTGCGGTTGGCCCTGGGTTCCTCATGTGGCTGGAGTGTGTCAGCAGTTCCTGCAAGATGAAATCATTAAAGCTATGGATTGGCCCGTCCGTTCCCCAGACCTGAATCCGATTGAACACATCTGGGACATCATGTCACTCACCATCCACCAATGTCAAGTTGCACCACAGACTGTCCAGGAGTTGGCGGATACTTTAGTCCAAGTATGGGAGGAGATCCCTCAGGAGACCATCTGCCGCCTCAATGGATGGTGAACTCTTAGGTTTTATTGTTCTCAACACATTCCATTATGTAATGAATAAACATTTACAATTGGAATATTTCATTCAGTGATATCTAGGATGTGGGATTTTAGCATTCCTTTTATTTTTTTGATCAGTGTATATATATATATACAGTGGGGCAAAAAAGTATTTAGTCAGTCAGCAATAGTGCAAGTTCCACCACTTAAAAAGATGAGAGGCGTCTGTAATTTACATCATAGGTAGACCTCAACTATGGGAGACAAACTGAGAAAAAAAAATCCAGAAAATCACATTGTCTGTTTTTTTAACATTTTATTTGCATATTATGGTGGAAAATAAGTATTTGGTCAGAAACAAAATTTCACCTCAATATTTTGTAATATATCCTTTGTTGGCAATGACAGAGGTCAAACGTTTTCTGTAAGTCTTCACAAGGTTGCCACACACTGTTGTTGGTATGTTGGCCCATTCCTCCATGCAGATCTCCTCTAGAGCAGTGATGTTTTTGGCTTTTCGCTTGGCAACACGGACTTTCAACTCCCTACAAAGGTTTTCTATAGGGTTGAGATCTGGAGACTGGCTAGGCCACTCCAGGACCTTGAAATGCTTCTTACGAAGCCACTCCTTCGTTGCCCAGGCGGTGTGCTTTGGATCATTGTCATGTTGAAAGACCCAGCCACGTTTCATCTTCAATGCCCTTGCTGATGGAAGGAGGTTTGCACTCAAAATCTCACGATACATGGCCCCATTCATTCTTTCATGTACCCGGATCAGTCGTCCTGGCCCCTTTGCAGAGAAACAGCCCCAAAGCATGATGTTTCCACCACCATGCTTTACAGTGGGTATGGTGTTTGATGGATGCAACTCAGTATTCTTTTTCCTCCAAACATGACAAGTTGTGTTTCTACCAAACAGTTCCAGTTTGGTTTCATCAGACCATAGGACATTCTCCCAAAACTCCTCTGGATCATCCAAATGCTCTCTAGCAAACTTCAGACGGGCCCGGACATGTACTGGCTTAAGCAGTGGGACATGTCTGGCACTGCAGGATCTGAGTCCATGGTGGCGTAGTGTGTTACTTATGGTAGGCCTTGTTACATTGGTCCCAGCTCTCTGCAGTTCACTCACTAGGTCCACCCGCGTGGTTCTGGGATTTTTGCTCACCGTTCTTGTGATCATTCTGACCCCACGGGGTGGGATTTTGCGTGGAGCCCCAGATCGAGGGAGATTATCAGTGGTCTTGTATGTCTTCCATTTTCTAATTATTGCTCCCACTGTTGATTTCTTCACTCCAAGCTGGTTGGCTATTGCAGATTCAGTCTTCCCAGCCTGGTGCAGGGCTACAATTTTGTTTCTGGTGTCCTTTGACAGCTCTTTGGTCTTCACCATAGTGGAGTTTGGAGTCAGACTGTTTGAGGGTGTGCACAGGTGTCTTTTTATACTGATAACAAGTTTAAACAGGTGCCATTACTACAGGTAATGAGTGGAGGAAAGAGGAGACTCTTAAAGAAGAAGTTACAGGTCTGTGAGAGCCAGAAATCTTGATTGTTTGTTTCTGACCAAATACTTATTTTCCACCATAATATGCAAAAAAAATGATAAAAAAACAGACAATGTGATTTTCTGGATTTTTTTTTCTCAGTTTGTCTCCCATAGTTGAGGTCTACCTATGATGTAAATTACAGACGCCTCTCATCTTTTTAAGTGGTGGAACTTGCACTATTGCTGACTGACTAAATACTTTTTTGCCCCACTGTATATATATATATATATATACACACAATGGAGTTGAAAGCTTGTTTTGCCTATCAACAGGCTCAAAACATCATTTCTTTACAGGAGATCTGCAGGGAGGGATAAGCCAACATACCACCAACAAGGTGATTTTCTGGATTTGTTTTTTTTCCATTTTGACTCTCATAGTTGTGATCTACCTAGGATGTCAATTACAGGTCTCTCTCATCTTTATAAGTGGGTGAACTTGCACAATTGTTGGATGACTAAATACATTTTTTTCACCACTGTGTGTATATATATATATATATATATATATATATATATATCAGTGCTTTTCACAAAATTAGAATATCATCAAAAAGTTAATTTATTTCAGTTCTTCAATACAAAAGTGAAACTCATATATAGAGTCATAACAAACAGAGTGATCTATTTCAAGTGTTTATTTATGTTAATGTTGATGATTATGGCTTACAGCCAGTGAAAGCCCAAAAGTCATTATCTCAGTAAATCAGAATACTTTATACCACCAGCTTGAAAAATGATTTTAAAATTCAAAATGTTGGCCTACAGAAATGTATGTTCAGTAAATGCACTCAAAGCTTTGTTGGGGCTCCTTTTGCATCAATTGATATATCAATGTGGCATGGCATGAAGCCGATCAGTCTGTGGCACTGCTGAGGTGTTATGGAAGCCCAGGTTGCATTGATAGCAGCCTACAGCTCATCTGCATTGTTGAGTCTGGTGTCTCTCATCTTATTCTTGACAATACTCCATAGATTCTCTATGGGGTTAAGGTCAGGATAGTTTATTGGCCAATCAAGCACAGTGGTACTCTTGTTTTTAAACCAGGTATTGGTACATTTGGCAGTGTGGACAGGTGCCACATCCTGCTGGAGAATGAAATTTCCATCTCCAAAAAGCTTGTTGGCAGAGGGAAGCATGAAGTACTTTAACATTTCCTGGTAGACAGCTGCGCTGACATTGGTCTTGATAAAACACAGTGGACCTACACCAGCAGATAACATAGCTCCCCAAACCATCACTGATTGTGGAAACTTCACACTAGACCTCAAGCAGCTTGGATTGTGGCCTCTCCACTCTTCCTCCAGACTCTGGGACCTTGATTTCCAAATGGAATACAAAATTTAATTTAATCTGGAAACAACACCTTGGACCACTGAGCAACAGTCCAGTGCTTTTTCTCCTTGGCCCAGGTAAGATTCTTCTGACGTTGTCTATTGGTCTTGAGTGGCGTGACACAATGCAATACTTTTAGCCTATGTCATGGATAAGTCTGTGTGTGGTGGCTCTTGTAGCAATGTCTCCAGCAGCAATCCACTCCTTGTGAATCTTCCCCACATTTTTGAATGGCCTTTTCTTACAATCCTTTCAAGGCTGCGGTTATTCCGGTTACTTGTACACCTTTTTCTACCACACTTTTCCTTCCACTCAACTTTCCATTAATATGCTTGGATACAGCACTCTGTGAAGAACCAGCTTCTTTAGCAATGATCTTTTATGGCTTACCCTCCTTGTGGAATGTGTCAATGACTGTCTTATGGATATCTATCAAGTCAGTAGTCTTCCTCAAGGTTGTGGAGCCTGCTGAAACAGAAAAAGGATCTTTTTAAATGCTTAGGAAGCTTTTGCAGGTGTTTTCTGTTAATTATTCTAATTTACTGAGATACTAACTTATAGGTTTTCAATGGCTGTAAGCCATAATCATCAACATTAACAGAAATAAACACTTGAAATAGATAACTCTGTTTGTAATGGCTCTATATAATATATGAGTTTCACTTTTTGCATTGAAGAACTGAAATAAATAAACTTTTTGATGATATTCTAATTTTGTAAGAAGCAACAGTATATGTAATAAAAAAGGTGATAGAGAGAAAAAAAGTGACAGATAGATAAATAGATGGAGAGATACATAATAGATAGATAGATCTAAAATATTAAAGCATGAGTCTATGCTGACCGAGGTATGTACATGCTAGTAATTTTAAAGGGAATATATCAGCAGGCTTTTGCTATGAAATCTGACAGCAGCAGGAGATAGAGGCTGAAAAACAGAATTCAAGTATGTGTCACCTGTCAAAGTGCGTGGGTGGTTGTTTATTAATTGTGAAGGACTTATTGTTAGGTGTCGAGTTCCCGCCTCTGCACAGGGGGAATCTCGAACCATCTCTGCTGCGGTCTCCCATTCTTCTCCAGCTGCATTGGAGTCTGCTCAGCGGAGACGTCGTTCCCAGCATCTTGCTCAGTCTCACTCTGTGCTTAGGATTACTGCTGCTTTGCCTGCTTCTGCCATTGAAGCCAGTGCTGGGCAGCGGCGAGCAGACGCTTTTGGGATCTAAGTCCTGCTTTTTCCCTTCTGAGCATGCCCAGGGTGAGATCTCCCATTGGAGATTGAGGTTCACATGGTCAGATGCTGCAGCGGTTCCCATTGGTCCTTTATTGGAAGGTCCTGAACGTGCGGCAGCTATATAAGCTGCGCATGACCACACGGCCATGCGCTAGTGTACATTTGTAAACGTGTGTGTGTTGTGAGTGAAAGTCGTTCATTAAAATCCCCTCCCTATTGGATGTCTGTTCGCGGAAGGTGGGTGATTGCTATCTAGCGCCCGACTCAGCTACCAGCACGTTACACACCATACAGCGTCTAATTGCTGTGACCGCCAGTGCGGCGCCATGCGCTTTCACAGTGCTTTCCTGATCCAAGCCTGGGTGGTTAGTGGCGTCCGCCAGTGCGGCACCACATGCATTCTCGTGCATCTTTTATTATTACTTTGGTTATGCTGACACCCCATTAGCGGTGTCGAGCGCAAGTAGTCTAGTCAGACTCAGATCCCAAGTCTTAGGACTGAGCTTGGTGACTCCTTGCTTGCGCTCTTGTGTGCGGTACCGCGGCCCTGTGACTTAACAGGGTTTGCTTCCTTCACAGGGTGAAGTTAACCCGTGTGTGTATTTACATTGTACCGCCATATAGTCGTCATTACTTGGCAGCAGGTTCCATCTCTGCACGGTGGACCCGGGCTGCGAACGCACCTTAATCTATTTTATTATTTGGTGCGTTCCGCTAGCCCTAACTCTTATCACTAAGAGATTAACATTTTCGGACTAGTCTGGCAACTTAGCATCTTACTGTCTGTGGACTTTGTACATGTGGAGCCTGGTGTGGGCAAGGGCTGCCTTTTCAACTCTGCTTTATTTTAAATCTTAAAGCTCTGTTTATTTCAGAATGGCTACACCCAGTAAACTAAGTAATACATAGTTGGATTCAGCTTCTCTTTGCCTACATCTTGCTGTTCTCAAATTGAATTTTTGTGTTTTCTTCCGTGGGTCAAGAAACATAGACTGTTGTCGTATGAGTCTGAAGGTTGACTCTTGAAATGTAAAATGTATGCTTGTGAATTGGTGAATTGCTGTTGTTTACTTCTTATATTAGCTCCTATAGGTTATTGTCTGCTGTCTTTGGAGGACATGGATGCAGGGACATTGAACAATCGATTTTTTCAAGTATGTTGATTGTCCATTGTATAGGTCCATATAGATTGTTGACCTGCAGAACAGTGGAGGACAAACTATGCATATTGATTAATTAGTCAAAGAATGAGAGTTATTCTCATCCTACTCCCCCAAACCTGTGGATGATGACCTGAACCACAGATGTGAATATATACGAGGGGCGATCCAAAAGTAATGATAATCGGTTATTTCTATTGCACACAGAAATTAAAATAAAATGTTTTCTTCTCTCTTAGGTACCAACTAGTCCAGGAAAAAAAAATTACTTAAATAGACCACGATTCCCGTGAGCTACATTCATTTGAATATGAACTGCCGAGGAGTGAACATCAAAATGAAAAAAAACGAGCTCAGAGCTGTCATCAAATACCTCTGCTTGAAAAAAATGACTACCAAAGACATACACAGCGACTTGGTGGAAACATTGGGGGACTCTTCTCCTCCATATTCCACAGTTGCACGCTGGGCCAAGGAATTTAAGCTGGGAAGAACATCGACGGAAAATGAACATTGTGAAGGATGCCCATCCACGTCCCTCAATGAAGAAAACGTGAAAAAAGTTGAAGAAGTTGTATTGGCAGATCGAAGAGTGACTATCAGGCATGTAGCTGAGGTCACAGGGATCTCATATGGCAGTATTCAAAGAATCCTTGCAAAAGAATTGCATATGAGAAAGGTCTTCGCGCGTTGGGTGCCAAAAATGTTAACCGACGAACAAAAGAAGAAACGAGTTGAGATTTCAATAGCAAATCTCGAAAAGTTCCAAGCAGACAAGGAAAATTTTTTGTCACGTTTTTTGACCATGGACGAGACCTGGATCCACCACTTTGATCCCGAAACTAAACAACAATCGATGACATGGAAACGAGCCGACGAACCGACGCCGAAGAAATTCAAAGTTTCAAGCTCAGCAGGGAAGGTTATGGCGTCCATTTTTTGGGACGCTGAAGGAATTATTATGGTGGACTATTTGGAGAAGGGAGCCACTATTACGGGCTCCTACTACGCAGAACAAATAAGAAGATTGCGAGAGGCTATCAAAGAGAAAAGACGCGGCAAACTGCGGGCTGGAGTGTTGTTTCATCAATATAACGCGCCGGCTCACAAAGCTGCTGTTGCCATGGCTACCATTCAAGAAGCGGGCTTTGAACTGGTGGAACACCCCCCCTATTCACCAGATCTAGCCCCCAGTGACTTCTTTCTCTTTCCTCGGCTCAAGGAACACCTCCGGGGCAAGAAATTTGACGACAATAGCGACGTGATAACCGCTGTTGGGGATTTTTTTGAGGGTCAAGATCAAGAATTTTTTTCGAAGGGAATTCTAAGTTTAGAAAAGAGATGGACTAAATGTATAGACTTGTTAGGAGACTATGTAGAAAAATAAATTTATTTTTTGACTATATTCATTGTGTTTAGTATTGATTATCATTACTTTTGGATCGCCCCTCGTACAGTAATTTCTATCCTTATGCAAAAAGAAGAGTCCCTACAAAGCAACAGACATGTCACCACAGCACAAATTTGACATTATGCAGAATGCCAGCTTAATGAACCACTGCCCTAGCTAGGAGAATACAGGTCCACTCCATTGACCTTTACTGAACCCATGAAGAAGTTTAGGTAAGCCAGAATGGGGACCTTTGGTCACTTGGGTCCAATGGATACCTTTGGGGAAGCCAGCTTGGGACCCTGTGGTCATCTGGCCATGAGGAGACATTTGGATAAACCAGGATGAGACCTCCAGTCACCTGGCCACGTGCCTCAATATACTGACAGCTTCCTAAGCTTTTAGTTACATCCTCCATGTGAGTGCCCCCCAATATAGGGGTGCACTGGTGGTAGTAGTTGGCTCTGGAAGCCCCAAAGTCACAGCTGCTCTAATTCCGGTGACTCAGTGGAAGGGTGAGAACCTTTAATTTACACCAAATTGGGTATTTGCTGGGATTGTGCTATAAGTCATTGTCTGTTGGTGATTCAATAAAGTATTGCTATGCTACTTATCCTCAACCTGTGGTGTCTGAGTAGTATTCTGCCCACATGAAAGAAGAGCGGGTGTTCAGTGGGATGAGCCTAGGTCCATGCTGTCTCGGGCTAGCGGACGAGAGCACCCACTGACCATCGTGTCTCCATAATGGTTTATGATTTTGAAAGCATACGTCTATGCTGATTGTGGTCTATGCATGTAGCTCCATTTAAGTGCAGCTTATTAAGTGCATATTATAAATATACCAGAAATTTATAAGAAGTGACCAAAGGGTATGCGCTTAAAATGTGTATTGACTGACCCCATCAATTTACTTACCCACAAATACTCTCAAAAAACTTACATTTGCCCTTACAGTTTTTGCTCCAATAATCCTTGCTCTCCTTTGCTTTTTCAAACTCTGGTAGTCTGGCAAAGAAATAATTTTCTCAACTTCCCTCTTACCCCTATATGGTGTCATCTTCAGAACTGCTCCTCTACTTCACATCCGCAGTACTAAAACACAAAACAAGCAGGACACTCACTGTCTCCCACTTGTTTGAAGTATCTTTGCTTCTCCTCACTGTTGGCACTACTTCTTCCAATCCTGGACTTACACAGCTGATACTACCATTATTTATTCATATTACTCTAGTCCTAATAGAAACAAAGCTCCATGTCATTCACAATCTTTTTATTTCTTGCAACCTGTTAGGGGTCGCGTTCCCACCTCTGCATGGGGAATCTTGGGCCATTTCCGCTGCGGTCCCCCATTCTTCTCCAGCCGCAGTGGAGCCTGCTCATGGGAGACTTGGTCCCAGCGTCTAACTCAGCCTGATACTGTGCGGATGGTTACTGCTGCCTTTCCAGGCTCAGCCATTGTAGCAAGTAGTGGTCAGTGGCGAGCAGACATCTCTGGGACTAAAGAAAATAAAAGCTGACAGCACTCACTTATTGCAGCACCCGTTCCAGATCCAGGGAACCTTCCTGGACAATCCAAGCAATCAAAATAGTAAAAGAACAGCTCTCCATCCGGGTGTAGTAGTTCAAAAGAAATAGTGATGCATGAAGCAACGTTTCGACCATATAGGTCTTTTTCAAGCATGCAATACAGTGCATGGGGCCAGCTTAAATAGTGTGAATGCCACACAGTTCACCAATCACCATCAAGCCACCTCCCACAGTACAAATATCACATATTAATACAAAACAGACATCAGACACATATATAATAAAAACCGTCAAACGCCGATATATTCATTATGTGCACATTATGAATAATCTACATACACTAATAATTTACATAATGTATACAATTCTATGATCAATCAGCTCAGTGCGTCTAGGTTTCCCTAGGGATCACCCACCAATCCATAGAGGCCCATGCAGATTATTCAAAAATGTGTAGGCCAATTATCTTCATCCAAAAGAGGCACCAAAATATGTCAAAGTACCTATCCACAGTCTTTACACAGCGGAGTTTGCTCCCACCAATAAGACATATCCTAACATACACCGATCATGCTTCCGTATACCTGAGTCATCCCCTCATGTCATCTCTAGAGGTCCACCACCAAGCCGCAAGTACCATTGGAGCTGCATCATGAGCGCGCAGGCGCACCACAGCCCGGAAGAGTTCCAGTCACGTGAACGCAGCGTCAACCAACCAGCAGCAGTGCCCACCCACATCACCTCATCAGCAGCACCATGTGATCTCGGCCGGGACGGATCACCTAGGCGACAGGGATAAACAGCAGAGCCGCAATCGCGGCTAATCCCACATAGACGGAGTATATTACATGGGGCTCAATGAAGGGTTAAAAGTGATCATTACCTATCACACATTAACATATACAATCTTTATTAAACAAATACATCAGGAAACATTCGGGGGGCACAAGGGGGGGAACCAGTCTATACAAATCCTTAATTATCTTGATTCACTTAGAATCATTATGTATATCATTCCCAGGTATCCCAATCCTTCTGACAGCTGACTGTGGGGGGAAGAGGAAACAAAAAAAAGAAAAAATGAATGAATATATACATTTAAAACAGTGGAGAAACTATGCAATGTTAAAAACAACCACTAATGAACACTACCCACATGATGAAAAACTGTTTTAAGAAATGCAAGTCTGTAGGTTAAAATCTATGTTTAGAACCATAGGTTGTAAAGACTCCAACATATAGATCCACCTTAATTCCATCTTTTTTAATATCTGCAGTCTATTACCTCCCTGTTATGATCCGGTGACCTTGGAACTGCATGAGAACTTTCACTGGAGAAGATGGCCACTATACTGACCGCAATCCTGAACTTAACACCGCAACTAGAAGTAGCCGTGGAGTGTACCTAACAAACCTAGACACCTCGTCACAGCCGGAGGACTAAATACCCCTAAAGATGGAAATTGGAATACTATCTTGCCTCAGAGAAAATCCCCAAAGGATAGACAGCCCCCACAAATATTGGGGGTGGGTCGGAGAGGAAAAAACATACACAGGCAGAAAAACAGGATTTAGCACAGGAGGCCACTCTAGCTAGATAGGACAGGATAGGACAGAGTTCTGTGTGGTCAGTATTAAAACCCTTCAAAACATCCACAGCAGAATATACAAAAAACTTCCTACATCTAACTAAAAGATGTAGGAGCGTAAATCTGCAACTCCAGTGAATCCTACAAACAGAGCAGGAATAAAACTGAAACAAGCACACAGCAGTGTGCCACAGATACAAAAACCAAACACTTATCTTTGCTGAATTTGGCAGCAAGCAGGAGAAGCCAGAAACTGATCCAACACTTCACAAGGAACATTGACAACTGGCAAGGGCTAAAGGATCCTGCACACCTAAATATCCCAGTCAGAATTGTAATCATCTGATACACCTGGCCAGGACTGCGAGTCAGAGACAACTGCATTCCCACCTACAACCACTGGAGGGAACCCAAGAGCAGAATTCACAACAGTACCCCCCCCCCTTGAGGAGGGGTAACCGAACCCTCACCAGGGCCCCCAGGACGATGAGGACGAGCCAGATGAAAGGCACAGACCAAATCAGCAGCATGGACATCAGAGGCAAAAACCCAAGAATTATCCTCCTGGCCATAACCCTTCCATTTGACCAGGTACTGAAGCTTCCGCCTCGAAAAACGGGAATCCAAAATCTTCTCAACAACATATTCCAACTCCCCATCATCCAACACAGGGGCTGGAAGATCAACAGAGGGAACAACGGGCTCCACATATTTCCGCAACAAAGATCTATGGAAGACATTATGGATAGCAAAAGAGGCCGGAAGCGCCAGTCGAAAAGACACCGGATTAATAATCTCAGAAATCCTATAAGGACCAATAAACCAAGGCTTAAACTTAGGAGAAGAAACCTTCATAGGAACATGATTGGAAGACAACCAGGCCAGATCCCCAACCCGAAGCCGGGAACCAACACACCGATGATGGTTAGCAAAACGTTGAGCCTCCTCTTGAGACAACACCAAATTGTCCACCACATGAGCCCAAATCTGCTGCAACCTGTCCACCACAGAATCCACACCAGGACAGTCAGATGGCTCAACCTGCCCAGAAGAAAAACAAGGATGAAAACCAAAATTACAAAAGAAAGGCGAAAACAAGGTAGCAGAACTAGCCCGATTATTAAGGGCAAACTCGGCCAATGGCAAGAAGGCCACCCAATCATCCTGATCAGCAGACACAAAGCATCTCAAATAAGTCTCCAAGATCTGATTAGTTTGCTCGGTCTGGCCATTTGTCTGAGGATGAAATGCAGAAGAAAAAGACAAATCAATGCCCAGCCTAGCACAAAAGGCCTGCCAAAACCTAGAAACAAACTGGGAACCTCTGTCGGACACAATATTCTCCGGAATACCATGCAAACGAACCACATGCTGAAAGAACAACGGGACCAAATCAGAAGAGGAAGGCAATTTAGGTAAGGGTACCAAATGAACCATCTTAGAGAACCGGTCACAAACAACCCAGATAACAGACATCTTCTGGGAGACCGGAAGATCAGAAATAAAATCCATCGAAATATGCATCCAGGGCCTCTCAGGGACTGGCAATGGCAAAAGCAACCCACTAGCACGGGAACAACAAGGCTTGGCCCATGCACATGTCCCACAGGACTGCACAAAAGAACGCACATCACGTGAAAATGAAGGCCACCAAAACGACCTACCAACCAAATCTCTGGTACCAAAAATGCCAGGATGACCAGCCAACACGGAACAGTGAACCTCAGAAATCACTCTACTAGTCCATCTGTCAGGAACAAACAATTTCCTCACAGGACAGCAGTCAGGTTTGTCAGCCTGAAATTCCTGAAGAACCCATCGTAAATCAGGGGAAATGGCTGAAAGGACCACTCCCTCTTTCAGAATACCGACCGGCTCTAAGACCTCAGGAGAATCAGGCAAAAAACTCCTAGAGAGGGCATCAGCCTTAATATTCTTAGAACCCGGAAGGTACGAGACCACAAAATCAAAACGGGAAAAAAACAAGGACCATCGAGCCTGTCTAGGATTGAGCCGTTTAGCAGACTCGAGGTAAATCAAATTCTTATGATCGATCAAGACCACAATACGGTGCTTAGCTCCCTCAAGCCAATGTCGCCACTCCTCAAACGCCCACTTCATAGCCAACAACTCCCGATTGCCGACATCATAATTGCGTTCAGCAGGCGAAAACTTACGGGAAAAGAAGGCACACGGTTTCATTAAGGAACCAACAGGATCCCTCTGAGACAAAACGTCCCCTGCCCCAATCTCAGAAGCGTCAACCTCAACCTGAAACGGAAGAGAAACATCCGATTGGCGCAACACAGGAGCAGAAGTAAATCGACGTTTAAGCTCCTGAAAGGCAGAGACAGCCGCAGAGGACCAATTCGCCACATCAGCGCCTTTCTTCGTCAAATCGGTCAAAGGTTTAACCACGCTGGAAAAATTAGCAATGAAACGGCTATAAAAATTTGCAAAACCCAAAAATTTCTGAAGGCTCTTCATGGATGTGGGTTGAATCCAATCATGAATGGCCTGAACCTTAACCGGATCCATCTCCATAGATGAGGGAGAAAAAATGAAGCCCAAAAAAGAGACTTTCTGCACCCCAAAGAGACACTTAGACCCTTTCACAAACAAGGCATTGTCACGAAGGATCTGAAATACCATCCTGACCTGTTGCACATGAGACTCCCAATCATCGGAAAAAATCAAAATATCGTCCAAATATACAATCAAGAATTTATCAAGATAAGTTTGGAAGATATCATGCATGAAGGACTGAAAAACAGATGGAGCATTAGAGAGTCCGAATGGCATCACAAGGTATTCAAAATGGCCTTCGGGCATGTTAAACGCAGTTTTCCATTCATCACCCTGCTTAATACGAACAAGATTATATGCCCCTCGAAGGTCATTCTTGGTAAACCAACTAGCTCCCTTAATCCTAGCAAACAAATCGGAATGCAAAGGTAAAGGGTATTGAAACTTGTCCGTGATTTTATTCAAGAGGTGATAATCTATACAGGGTCTCAAGGAACCATCTTTTTTAGCAACAAAAAAGAACCCCGCTTCCAACGGTGAAGAAGATGGCCGAATATGCCCTTTCTCCAAAGACTCCTTAATATAGCACCGCATGGCGGTATGTTCAGGCACAGATAGATTAAAAAGTCGACCCTTAGGAAACTTACATCCTGGAATCAAGTCAATAGCACAATCGCAGTCCCTGTGCGGTGGAAGGAAACTGGACTTGGGCTCATCGAATAGATCCTGAAAATCAGACAAAAACTCTGGAATTTCAGAAGGTGAAGAAGAGGAGATTGACATCAAAGGGACATCATTACGAACCCCCTGACAACCCCAACTAGTCATAGACATAGACTTCCAGTCCAACACAGGATTATGTACCTGCAACCATGGAAAACCCAGCACGATAACATCATGCAAGTTATGCAACACCAGAAATCGACAATCTTCCTGATGGGCTGGCGCCATGCGCATGGTCACCTGTGTCCAAAACTGGGGCTTATTTTTAGCCAAGGGTGTAGCATCAATGCCCCTTAAGGGAATAGGGTTCTGCAAAGGCTGCAAGGGAAAACCACATCGCTTGGCAAACTCAAAATCCATTAAATTCAAGGCGGCGCCTGAATCCACAAACGCCATGACAGAAAATGATGACAATGAGCAGATCAAGGACACAGATAACAGAAATTTAGGTTGTACAGTACTGATGGTAATTCAACTGGCAATCCTCTTTGTCCGCTTAGGGCTGACAGAAATGACATGAGAAGCATCGCCACAATAATAACACAACCTATTTTGACGTCTGAAACCTTGTCGTTCCATTCTAGACAGAATTCTATCACATTGCATAGGCTCAGAAATTTGCTCTGAGGATAACGCCACAGCGCGCACAGTAGCATCGCCACAATAATAACACAACCTATTTTGACGTCTGAAACCTTGTCGTTCCATTCTAGACAGAATTCTATCACATTGCATAGGCTCAGAAATTTGCTCTGAGGATAACGCCACAGCGCGCACAGTTCTGCGCTCCCGCAGGCGTCGGTCAATCTGAATGGCCAGAGACATAGAATCACTCAGACCAGAAGGCGTGGGAAACCCCACCATAATATCTTTAACGGATTCAGAAAGCCCCCTTCTGAAAATTGCCGCCAAAGCATCATTATTCCATTTAGTCAACACAGACCATTTTCTAAATTTCTGACAATACAATTCTGCCGCCTCTTGACCCTGAGACAGGGCCAACAAGGTCTTCCCAGCTTGATCCACAGAATTAGGTTCATCATATAATAGTCATAAAGCCTGAAAAAAGGAGTCAATATTAAGCAAAGCCGGATTCCGAGATTTCAGGGAAAACGCCCAATCCTGCGGGTCGCCACACAGCAGGGAGATTACGATTTTTACCCGCTGAATGGAATCACCAGAGGATTGAGGTCTCAGGTCAAAAAACAGTTTACAGTTGTTTTTAAAATTCAAAAATTTAGACCTGTCACCAGTAAACAAATCAGGAGTAGGAATCTTCGGCTCTAAAAGTCTGAACAATATAATCAGAAATACCTTGCACCCTAGCAGCAAGCTGGTCTACACGAGAAGCTAATTCCTGAACAATCATGCTTGCACCAGGCTCCTCAGCCACCCAGATATTAAGAGGGAAGAGAACACAAAACAGACTGGAGAAAAAAAATGGCTCAAGAGCTTCCTTCCCTTCTTCTGAGACGCATTTAACTCATTGTTGGCCAGTTGTACTGTTATGATCCGGTGACCTTAGAGCTGCATGAGAACTTTCACTGGAGAAGATGGCCACTATACTGACCGCAATCCTGAACTTAACACTGCAACTAGAAGTAGCCGTGGAGTGTACCTAACACACCTAGACACCTCGTCACAGCCGGAGGACTAAATACCCCTAAAGATGGAAATTGGAATACTATCTTGCCTCAGAGAAAATCCCCAAAGGATAGACAGCCCCCCACAAATATTGGCGGTGAGTCAGAGAGGAAAAAACATACACAGGCAGAAAACAGGATTTAGCACAGGAGGCCACTCTACCTAGATAGGACAGGATAGGACATAGTTCTGTGCGGTCAGTTTTAAAACCTTTCAAAACATCCACAGCAGAATATACAAAAAACTTCCTACATCTAACTAAAAGATGTAGGAGCGTAAATCTGCAACTCCAGTGAATCCTACAAACAGAGCAGGAATAAAACTGAAACAAGCACACAGCAGTGTGCCACAGATACAAAAACCAAACATTTATCTTTGGTGAATTTGGCAGCAAGCAGGAGAAGCCAGAAAGTGATCCAACACTTCACAAGGAACATTGACAACTGGCAAGGGCTAAAGGATCCTGCACACCTAAATATCCCAGTCAGACTGCGAGTCAGAGACAACTGCATTCCCACCTACAACCACTGGAGGGAACCAAAGAGCAGAATTCACAACACCTCCACTTCTAAGCAATGGAACACTATCAATGAACCTGAACCTTAAATTATTTACTGAATGTCTATTTTTAAGAAAATGTTTTGGGACAGGTAACTCCCATCCTGACAGTACTCTTGTGCTTACTAATGCGAGCCCTGACCTCCATGGTCATCTCACCCACATACGTGGCCGTCTCCCACTTGTTTGAAGTATCTTTGCTTCTTCTCACTGTTGGCACTACATCTTCCAATCCTGGACTTACACAGCTGATACTCCCATTATTTATTCATATTACTCTAGTCCTAATAGAAACTAATGAATTCTCCCCAACATAAAGTTCATTCCCTTAATTCCCATTCCACTACTCCTTTCTCTGGAGCTCTTTGGATTGTCTGAAACAAGCTCCATTTCATTCACAATCTCTTTACATCTTGCAGTCTCCCATTCTTCTCCAGCCGCAGTGGAGCCTGTTCAGCGGAGACATCGGTCCCAGCGTCTAACTCAGCCTGATACTGTGCAGATGGTTACTGCTGCCTTTCCAGGCTCAGCCATTGTAGCCAGTACTGGTCTGCGGCGAGCAGACGTCTCTGGGACTAAGTCCTGCATTTCCCATTCTGAGCATTCCCAAGGTAAGACCTCTCATTGGAGGTCAGGGGGCACATGCTCAGGTACTGCTGCTATAAATGGTTCGCATGGCCGCACGGCCATGCGCTAGTATCAATTAAAGTTATGTGCTCTGCGCCAGTGTGGACTTATGCATGTGGATTCAGGGTTTGGCCGTAATAAGCCCTTAGAATAATGGCATCTCTGGTGAGGAGTTTTGTGTGAGTGGATTAAGGGCCTGGCTGAAGTAAGCCCCATAGAATACCGGCACCTATGGTGAGGAATTGTGTGTTTGCTTTGCTGACTGCATGACCACTGTTGACTCTATTTGCTAGATGATCCCCTGTGAGGTTAACAGGGCATAGCGTTCTCTTTTCTCAAGCCTCTCTGTGAAGAAACAGAGTTCGCTTATACCGCCATATAGTACCGCCATCTACTAGCAGCAGGTTTCTCTCCTGCACGGTGGACCCCGGGTTGCGAACGCACCTACTATTCAATATATATTTACCCTAACATATTACTAGAGCAAGAGTCTGGCTAGTAAATGGCGGACACACGGCAATCCATGCGGTACATCCAGCAGTCAGAGGGTAGGTTGGCGGCTCTCCACTGCACAACCTAAGCTGTGGATGGAACCGCAGTTGCTGTTCAGGCTGCTAGGGGTTTCGTGAGCCAGTGATCTATACACCTCGAGCTCCTGGCTGCACGTTTCCCCACAGAACGGGATAAGGTGTTGTTCTTGAGCACACTGAAACAGGTCTTTTTAAGACCTTGTGTCACCCATGATATGGTGCTCCAACTGTTGGCATTGACTCAGGGCTCGTCCTCGGTCAGCCACTTTTGAACCCTAGCATCTGTGCTGGAGTGGTCGGATAAAGCCCTTATTCCGATATTTTGGAGGGGGCTGGCTGACCACATGAAGGACGCTGTGGCCACTAGGGAGATTCCTGCCACACTGGAGGAGTTAATAGAAGTGTCCACTCGTATTGACCTCCGTTTTCACGAGAGGAGGTTATAGCGAGCCCAGTGTAGGCAAAGGTTTGGCTGGCTCGCACCTTTGCCAAACCTTTGGAATCTCCAGTCCAGGCCCCTGAGTCACATGAGGCCATGGAAGTGTCACGAGCGGGATCTATGTCCCTATCTTCTCATGCATTCCAGGTTTGTCATGTTTGCCAGCAGTCAGGACATCTTGCCACCAGATGACCCCAGCGGTCAAGGAAACGTCAGCGTCTAGTGGTAGTAGGTGGAGGTACATTAGACACGCCGACGTTTGCCTCCAAATTGTCCTTTAAGGGGACAATTGCTATTAGCTCATTTACCCACTCGTTACAGCTCTGCGTGGATTCTGGGGCGGAGGGCAATTTTATGTCTTCTGCCTTCGCCCAACGTCATGCAATTCCCCTGGTAATGTTGGCTCAACCAGTAACCGTACGAGTGGTAAATTGGTCGACATTGCCCTCACAGATAACACACCAGGCCATCCCTTTTTCCCTGTACATGTCGCCATCTTATAAAGAAATTATTTATCTGCTCGTCATTCCTGAGGAATTGATGAGGTCCTGTTAGAGATACCTTGGCTACGGTACCACTCTCCTCATTTTGAGTGGTCCACAGGCAGTATTTTGGAATGGGGTGAATTTTGTGGGGGTAGATGTCAGAGGGAATGTGTTCAGGTTGCTACTACTGAGTTACCCGCAGATCTATCCTCTCTCCCCAAGCAGTATTGACCTTATGCAGACGTGTTCTCCATAAGGGCTGTGGAGACCCTTCCACCTCACCGCCCCTATGACTGTCCTATTGACCTCTTGCCAGGTGCAGAGCCTCCCCGGGGTCGAGTCTATCCATTATCTCTCCCGGAGACAGAGGCAATGTCACAGTACATCCAGGAAATTCTGGCAAGAGGACTCATTAGGAAGTCAGTCACCTGCCGGGGCAAGGTTCTTCTTCGTGTAGAAGAAGAACGGGGAACTACGTCCATGCATAGATTACAGGGGACTTAATGCCATCACCGTTATGAATAAGTTTCCTCTGTTCATTTAATCTGAGCTCTTTGATATGCTTCAAGGAGCAAGGGTATTTACTAAACTAGATCTGCAGGGTGCTTACAACCTGATTCGCATCTGTGAGGGGGACGAATGGAAGACGGCTTTTAACGTCAGTGATGGGCACTATGAATATCTGGTGATGCCCTTCGGGCTCTGTAATGCCCCAGCCGTTTTCCAAGACTTTGTGAACGACATCTTCCGGGATATGCTCTCCGCCTCGGTCGTAGTCTATCTTAATGATATTCTCATTTACTCTCCAGATATTGACTCCCACCAGAGAGAAGTTCGCAGAGTCTTCAACCTCTTATGGACAAATTCCCTCTACGCAAAGTTGGAGAAATGTGTGTTTGAGCAGGAGTCCTTACCTTTCCTTGGCTATATCATCTCCTCCCAGGGATTGGCTATGGATCCTGCCAAACTACAGGCTGCAATGACTGGCAGGAACCCCATTCTCTTAAATCGGTGCAGCGCTTTATGGGGTTCATTAATTACTATCAGCAGTTCATTCAACACTTCTCAACTTTCGTAGCTCCCTTGGTTGCCTTCACTAATAAGGGAGCAAATCCCAAATTGTGGTCTGAGGAGGTCTCCAATGCCTTTCACTCCATTAAGTCATTTTGCTAGCGCTCTCATCCTACATCGTCCTGATGTAGTTAAGCCATTTATAATGGAGAAGGATGCCTCATCCGTTGATGCTGGAGGAGTAGTTTTCCAAAAGGATGCTCAGGGTCGGAAGCATCCTAGCTTCTTCTTTTCCAAGACCTTCTCACCAGCAGAGAGGAATTATTCCATCGGGGACAGGGAGTTGCTAGCCATACTGGTGGCCTCATATGGCTCATGACATCGCAGACTATGTTCGGGCATGTGTCTCCCGCGCCAAGAACAAGTCTCCTCGGCAACGGCCAGCTGGGTTGCTTTACCCCCTGCCAGTAGCAGACAGGCCCAGGGAGATGGTCAGGATGGATTTTGCGGTGGGCTTACCCAAGTCTCGTAGTTGCACCATTATCTGGGTGATCACCAACCATTTTTCGAAGATGGTGCACTTGGTGCCTCTTCCATGGCTACCTTCTGCACGGGCTATGGCAGCGTTGTTCATTAAACATATCTTTTGCCTGTACGGTATGCCAGACAAAATTGTAAGTGACCGGGGTCCCCAGTTTGCGTCTCGATTCTGGAGAGAGCTTTGTTGTCTACTCAGTATTGAGTTGTATCTCTTTTCGGCATATCATCCTGAGATGAATTGGTTGGTAGAGAGGGCCAACCAGACTCAGGTCACATATCTATGTCATTTTGTTTCTGCCAGGCAGGATGACTGGGCATCCTTGCTACCATGGGTGGAGTTTACGCTTAACAACGCCTTAGCTGACTCCACTGGTCAGACTCCATTCCTCCTTAATTATGGCCAGCATCCGCATGTCCCTGTTCCCATGGCCGTGTCTTCCACCAACTCTAGGGTGGCAGACTGGGCTGTGGAGGCATGGGACATTTGGGACCGCACTCAGGAAGCCATTTGGGCCTCCAAAGAGAGAAAGAGGTCCTCCACCGATACTCATCGGCGCCCCGCTCTGACCTTTGCTCCTGGCAACTTAGTGTGGCTCTCCGCCCATAACATTAGGCTGTGTGTTGAGTCCATTAAGTTTGCACCTCGCTACTTGGGTCCCTTCAAGGTACTCGAACAAGTTAACCCTGTGGTCTACGGTCTGGCCCTTCCTCCATGCCTAGGTATCACCGACAACATTCATGTGTCCTTCTTGAAGTCCGTATACATGTCACGGTTTTCTGAGTCATCTGCCGGGACATCGGGTTTGTCTACGGATGATTACGAGGTGAAAGCTATTTTGGGGTGCAAGATGGTACGTGGCAAGAAATTTTATTTGGTGGACTGGAAGGGCTATAACCCAGAGTGCAGGTCTTGGGAGCCTGCTGAGTACATTCGAGCTCCGCAGCTCATTGCGGTCTTCGAGCGTAGCGAGGTCCAAGGAGGGGGGCCCTAAGAGGGGCGGTAATGTTAGGGGTTGAGTTCCCGCCTCTGCACAGGGGGAATCTCAGGCCATCTCCGCTGCGGTCTTCCATTCTTCTCCAGCCGCATTGGAGCCTGCTCAGCGGAGACCAGTCCCAGCGTCTGGCTCAGCCTGATAGATTGCGGATGTTTACTACTGCCTTTTCAGGCTCAGCCATTGTAGCCAGGACTGGTCAGTGGCGAGTAGATGTCTCTAGGACTACATTTCCCATTCTGAGCATGCCCAAGGTAAGACCTCTCATTGGAGGTCAGGTGTCACATGCTCAGGTACTGCAGCAGCTACCATTGGTCCTCTAGGAAGGTCCTGAAGTTGCTCAGGTACTGTAGCAACTCCCATTGGTCCTCTAGGAAGGATCTGAAGTTGCTGCAGCTATAAAAGGTTCGCATGGCTGCACGCTAGTATCAACTAAAGTTATGTGCTCTGCGCCAGTGTGATATTATGCATGTGGATTCAGGGTTCGGCTGCAATAAGCCCTTAGAATACTGGCACCTCTGGTGAGGAGTTGTGTGTAAGCTTTGCTGACTGCATGACCACTATTGACTCTATTTGCTAGCTGTTCCCCTGTGAGGTTAACAGGGCACAGCATTCTCTTTTCTCAAGTGTCTCTGTGAAGTAACAGAGTTCGCTTATACTGCCATATAGCACTGCCATTGATTTGCAGCAGGTTTCTCTCCTGCACGGTGGACCCCGGGTTGCGAACGCACCTACTATTCAATGTATATTTACTCGGTGCATTCCGCCAACCCTAACACAATCTATCTTTTCTGTATCTCACTGAAACATGGAAGACAATACAGCCCAGCCTACAGCATGGTTGCCAGTGGCCTTCACTTCACCCACACTCCTTTCCCTGGCAATTGACATGGTGGTGGAGTGGATCTTCTATTTTCTAATAAATGCATCTTTCATCTCTACCCTCGTTTATCCTCCCTTTTTTTGAAGTGCACTTTTTCAAGATCTACTCTTCCTCCCACCTTAAAGTGGCCATAATATACCAGCACCCGGGCCTGGACACTGACTTTACCGACCACTTCCCCACCTGGCATCTACAATTTCTCCATGCTGAAATTCCCACCATCATCAAGGGTGACTTCACCATCCACACTGTGGCCCGCCAGCTGCCTCCTAACTTCTGTTGCTTGCTTCATCCTTTGGTCTTACTCAGTGATCCTCCAAAGCCACCCATACAGAGAAACATACATTAGACCTTATCTTCACCCACATCTGCTAATTTTCAAGCCTCACAACCTCACCACTCCACCTATCTGACCACTATCTACTACTCACTTTTTCATCTTTGTCCTTGCAACCTATCTGTTGTCCAGAATCCCAGAGTGTCCATCAGTCATGTAATCCTTCTCCTTATCCCACTTCCTAAAGTTCAATGTGGGCAAAACTGAACTCATATTTCTCCATCTCAACTAATTCCCCTACCCTGTCTACTGTATCTATCGATCTATCTATCTATCTATCTATCTATCTATCTATCTATCTATCTATCTATCTATCACAGTAAATGACAAAGCACTTTCCCTTGTCTCGGAAGTCCACCGTCTTAGAGTAAACATTGACTCTGCCCTGTCCTTTAAATCACATCACATATTCAAGCTCTTACCATCTATTACTGCCTCCAACTATCACAGTCTGGATAAGGCTTTATATACTTTCTCTTTTCTGCACTTCCTTGCTGGCTAAATGTCTAAGAGGGTTAGTGCTAAGGAGTTCCAGGTCTTCAGCTAATGGCTATTCCCTCATTAATCCATCATCAATTAAGCAGGTGAAAGGTCTGGAGCTGATTCTAATTATATTGCTGTGAACCCACAACATGCGGTCAAAGGAGCTCTCAATGGAAGTGAAACATGTCATCATTCGGCATAGAAAAATGAAGAAATCCATCAGTCAGATAGTAGAAATATTAGGAGTGGCCAAATCAAGAGTTTGGTAAATTTTGCAAAAAAAAGAGCGCACTGGTGAGCTTGAGATCATAAAAATGTCTAGAGGTCCCCAGAAAACAACAGTGGTGGATGATCACAGAATCCTTTCCATAGTGAGGAAAAACCCTTTCTCAACATCCAACCAAGTGAAGAACACTCTCCAAGAAGTAGATATTTTAGTATCTAAGTAGATATTTTACTATCTAAGTCTAATATAAAGAGAAAACTTCACAAAGAGCAAATGCAGAGATTTCATCGCAAAGTGCAAACCATTAATCAGCCTTTAAATACAAAGGTCAGATCACACTTTGCCAACAAACATCTAAAAAATAAAATTGAGATCAACCTGTTACATAAAGAAGGACAGAAGTAAATACTTAACCTAAACATGATGATGATGATCATAATGATTTTCCTTTATCTACACAGAATAACATGTACCCTAAGTTCAGTCTAGCATTTTATTATCATCTCCCTTCTCACTTTAGAAAATGATAATGAAATCAAAGAGAATAAATTATCATTATCACTTTAGAATTGCTAATATGTAGACTACAAAAATTAAACATGAGCATGTGTGCATCTAGCACAGATATAAACACTGTCTTGATGAATGTGTCTTTGCACTGCACATTTTAATACAGGTTATGATGTTACATGCTTCAAGACACAAAGCATTTGAAAATGATTAGGAGTTGTTCAGCTCAGAAGGCTGGCCACAATAATGGTGAATATAACAAGTTATATGTTGCTTTGAATGTAATGCTCCATAATACAAAAACTTTAATCTACTGTAAGGAACAAAATCATTTACAAACAGTAATTTTAGTACTCTAGACAAGACCATATAAGAGTTGCAACTTCAATCAGGTTAGACTGCAAAGTGCTTCCTACAACTGAATCAGTTCATTGTGCAAACTGTAAGTTTGCCCTGGTACTCTTGTTGGTTTGCTGCATCATAAAACAGGAACCCAAACTGGTAAGGCTGCCGTCACACTAGCAGTATTTGGTCAGTATTTTACATCAGTATTTGTAAGCCAAAACCTGCAGTGGAACAAATAGAGGAAAAGTATAATAGAAACATATGCACCACTTCTGCATTTATCACCCACTCCTGGTTTTGGCTTACAAATACTGATGTAAAATACTGACCAAATACTGATAGTGTGACGGCAGCCTAACAGAGAACAGCTTGTCTGGCTCAAAAAAAAAGCAAAAAGTTCATATACAATCCTGTAAGGTACTTCTGGAACAACACTTATGGAAGCTCTCACATGAGCTTCAGCATGGAGACGTCCTTTCTTAACGCAACTGGCTGGAAATTTAACTCCCTACCACCACACCCTGGAGGTGGAGATGTGGTGGGTAGGCATCTCGCCCATCTCTGAACTAACCAAAATGAAAGTCGTGTCCATATAGGGATTGGATTGCTCTCAGCACATATGCTGGAGAAAACACTTATGGCTTTCACATCATGCAGAAAAGTAATATTTGTGACATACAGCTCCCCTCATGTATGACACCAGTGACCCTGTCGCAATATATATATATATATATATATATATATATATATATATATATATATATATATATACAGTATATATATATACTTCCTAGTTTGTGTTTACATTGCAAAGCACTTTTATTCAGTTGTATGCTATGACTGCTGCCAAATATATATTTTAAAGTGGGCACCATCCAAAAATCTCAACTATAGGTATTGTGGGTTCACTACCAAGCATGTATAGACTATACCAGAACAAAGAAAAGCAGCACATGCAAAAAAATAGTTGGAACACCACTGTTCAATAGTTTCAAAATATATCAAATTTTATTAAACACACAAAACAGTACTACACACAGATAAAAACATCTAAAAGGCTACTCTAGCGAGTAGATGTAACCAAAATTCCATGTTCCAATACAGTATATCTGGCCATCAATATTACTTTGCACAACAATAATTATACACATAATCACAATGCTGCATATGTATAAGACAACAAAGGGGGTACTGTTTACAGATCGACAGTAAATGTGGATATAGGGCAAAGAAGACCACTCACTAAATGACCCAAATTAACCTGTGGTACAGCTGTTTTTATATAGATGCTAGCGTATTTCCAAATAGATCTAGCTATAAATACGCCCTAAGAGAGTGCTCACACATAAACCAACATGATAGATCAAGAGAGCCCCAAGAGGCATTCAAGTATAGAGGCAATAAACACAGAGCTGTATACTTTACCCTAACCAGTCATGCTATGGCTGCTGCATCACATGTGAAAAATTAGTTTGTCACTGATAGCAACTATTTTCATTATTTTTGAATGCATACAATTCTTCTATTATTATAATTATAATTATTATTATTATTATTATTATTATTATTATTATTATTATTATTATTATTCTACCCAAGGAGATAATACATTTAAAAGTTTAAAAAAAAAAAATCACAATTTTTTTACACAATGTCACTATTCACATTTTACATTTTATAACTTTTTAATAATTGGTCAGAATTTTCTAAAATCCAGCCTGAGACTTTTTATCTTGCAATTTTCAAAGTTCTTAAGAAGCTTTCCAATTCTTTTCTTAATGACTCATTTTTTCTTTCAAAGAACACTTGTGTGTGGATTCACTTCTTATCTGAAACAGTCATTTTTTCAATTGCTGCAATAAAATACACTCTTGTCTTCTTTATCTTGAGAGCTATTTTTTTGTTAAATTGAGAAGTTATAGATAAGTCAATTTTTCTTTAATGAAGAACATTTTCTGTTAATCTCTCCTATGCTCAAAAATCATCATTAAACTCATTATTCTTTTTTTGGCTATTTTGAGGAAGATGTATCTTTCTCTGCAAAATTGTGATGCCATTTTTTCTTCCCTGCTAAATAATAAGATGTGCTGCCTCTGCATTTGCTTAGCTAATGATGTCGTCAAGAAAAGCTTAAGTTCTAATTAGCGTTGACTCTTGTAAATAACTGAACTACACTTATTTAGATGCTAATCTTGTTGAAATAAGAGGCAACATTCATACTCTAAATGGGTATTGACCCATTTAGACACAGAAGAATCCTGCTCTTATGTTCTCTATTCATTTGCAACTGCAGAAGTAGCAGAGCTGATTTTTTTTGTATTCAACTATTTATCTTTTCAAATCTATTCATTTTCAAGAAAAGCAGCAAATTATAATTACAAGGTGTGTGTATGTGTTAATCATAATACAGATGAGTAATAAAAATCAATAGCTTGTAAGCTAGTAACTGCGGCTGGTAATAACTGGGGACTAGAGATAACATTGATAAACTTACAATGGTCGCATAATAGATATGTTTAAAGATGAGTGTAAGAAACGTTTAGAGAAATAGCGAAGAAAAAGAATGATTTCAGCTTCTTTTTCAGCAAAATATTTTTCCAAGTTTATTAAAAAAATTTAAAAAATCCATGTGGAAGCAAACAGGAGACATGGTGACATGTTTCGAACGGAAATAGCATTCTTCCTGAATTATATTTAGGGATAATGATTCATATTTTTCTTAAAGGGAAAAATGCTCTTAAGATAACTTGTAAGGGTAGTATGAAAAATTAATTTTAAAATTTGGGGAGACTTATAGAAAAAAATCCTAAATATAATCATCAACAATTTGTTAAAACGTATGTGCTTTAAATATCTTTAAGAGTTGAAAGTGTTTTGTTTATTCTATGATTAGAGGTGAGCAAATCTTTTGAAAATCATATTTGTCTACTCTGCTGAATTTCCCCTAAAAATTTGATTACCCACAAATAACTTTACCCAGGTAGCATAAATAAGAAACCTCTAATTGCCTTTAAATTTGGGGAAAACATTCAATTTGGAGTCAATTGAGCATGTTTTGAGATCTGTAATGCAAACACAGACTTCTCAATGTCCTACTGACTTGGGAAATTGAACGATAACAGAGGTAACCAACAGTCTATTTTCCAATGCACTGCAATACAGTTAGATCCATATATATTTGGACAGAGACAACATTTATCTAATTTTGGTTATAGACATTACCACAATGAATTTTAAACAAAACAATTCAGATGCAGATGAAGTTCAGACTTTCAGCTTTCATTTGAGTGTATCCACATTAAAATTGGATGAAGGGTTTAGGAGTTTCAGCTCCTTAACATGTGCCACCCTGTTTTTAAAGGGACCAATAGTAATTGGACAGATTCAATAATTTTAAATAAAATGTTCATTTTTAGTACTTGGTTGAAAATCCTTTGTTGGCAATGACTGCCTGAAGTCTTGAACTCATGGCCATCACCAGATGCTGTGTTTCCTCCTTTTAGATGCTCTGCCAGGCCTTCACTGCGGTGGTTTTCAGTTGCTGTTTGTTTGTGGGCCTTTCTGTCTGAAGTTTAGTCTTTAACAAGTGAAATTCATGCTCAATTGGGTTGAGATCAGGTGACTGACTTGGCCATTCAAGAATAGTCCACTTCTTTGCTTTAATAAACTTCTGGGTTGCTTTGGCTTTATGTTTTGGGTCATTGTCCATCTATAGTATGAAACGACGACCAATCAGTTTTGCTGCATTTGGCTGGATCTGAGCACAAAATATGTCTCTGAATACCTCAGACTTCATTCCGCTGCTTCTGTCCTGTGTCACATCATCAATAAACACTAATGACCCAGTGCCACTGGCAGCCACGCATTCCCAAGCCATCACACTGCCTCGGCTGTGTTTTACAGATGATGTGGTATGCTCTGGATCATGAGCTGTACCACGCCTTGCCCATTCTTTTCTCTTTCCATCATTCTGGTAGAGGTTGATCTTGGTTTCATCTGTCCAAAGAATGTTCTTCCAGAACTGTGCTGGCTTTTTTAGATGTTTTTTAGCAAAGTCCAGTCTAGCCTTTTTATTCTTGATGCTTATGAGTGGCTTGCACTGAGCAGTGAACCCTCTGTATTTACTTTCATGCAGTCTTCTCTTTATGGTAGATTTGGATATTGATACGCCTGCCTCCTGGAGAGTGTTGTTCACTTGGTTGGCTGCTGTGAAAGGGTTTCTCTTCATCATGGAGATTATTCTGCGATCATCCACCACTGTTGTCTTCCGTGGGCGCCCAGGTCTTTTTGCATTGATGAGTTCACCAGTGCTTTCTTTCTTTCTCAGGATGTACCAAACTGTAGATTTTGCCACTCCTAATATTGTAGCAATTTCTCGGATGGGTTTTTTCTGTTTTCGCAGCTTAAGGATGGATTGTTTCACCTTCATGGAGTGCTCCTTTGACCGCATGTTTACTTCACATCAACACCTTTCAAATGCAAGCACCACACCTCAAATCAACTCCAGGCCTTTTATCTGCTCAATTGATAATGACATAACGAAGGGATTGCCCACACCTGTCCATGAAATAGCCTTGGAGTCAATTGTCCAATTACTTTTGGTCCCTTTAAAAACAGGGTGGCACATGTTAAGGAGATGAAACTCCTAAACCCTTCATCCAATTTTAATGTGGATACCCTCAAATGAAAGCTGAAAGTCTGAACTTCAACTGCATGTGAATTGTTTTGTTTAAAACTCATTGTGGTAATGTCTTTAACCAAAATTAGAAAAATGATGTCTCTGTTCAAATATATATGGACCTAACTGTATGTTACACCCGGTCCGGTCCCTGTACCTTCATGGGGTCCGTGTCGGGACTCCCGCTCTGTGCCGTCTCCACACTGTCCGGACAGGGCCTCTGCTTACCCTCCCTCCTCTGCTTCCTGGCATGCAGCCAACAGGTCCTCAGTCTGTGTGCTTAGGTCGCACGCGCTCACTCTCGGTCGCATTTTCCAAAAGGTGCTTCTGTCCAATGGCATGTTAATGATTACTATTTGTAGTCCCTCCACCATAGGGATGGTGCCAGGGCAACAAGTATCCTCAGTTGCTAACTTCTGGTTCCTGCTAGCATGTGCTTCTGTTTCTGAAGTCTTCGTCAGTGCTCTGCTTACACTGTTTGTCTCCACAGACTATCTACTACCCGTTACCTGGCTTTCCTGGATGATCTCCAATCTGCCTACTCCAGTTCCATCTCATCCCATCATTCAGTCATCTGAACCTCAGAACAACATCAGTACCACTGGAACCAGCTTTTACCCATACCTCTGGTACCCACCGGTTAGCTCTTTGTCACCCGCTAACCCTGCTTGTCCATATGTCCCGCTGGGTCAGCTACCACGAGTCCAGGGTCTAACTGGAGGTAGCACCTGTGTCCCCCTGGCATCTCATTCTGACCCTGTTCGAGGGGTCTTACCATGGGTGTCTGGGGCTCACCAGGGAAGAGAAGAGGTGCCAGGAGGTCTGGAGAATACTGCCAGAATCCGAGGACAGATGATGGATGGGCAGGACAAGGAACAAGGAGAAAAACACAGAGTGCAAATGCATGGAGCAACTAAGACAGCACTAGCAAGCGCAGGACCGAGACCTGGGGATGTCAACTTGAAACCAAACAAAAAAATGGCCAGGCACTTCCAAAAGGAAGTGACAACCTTAAATACTCACAGATCTCTCAGCGATTGGCTGGGAGAACACTTCAGGAAAAAAGGTGCCCTGGCCCTTTAAATGCTCTGACAATGGCGCGTGTGCCCAATGCTCGCTCTCCTGCAACCAGGAAGCAAAGGAGTGGAGGAGACACGCCAAGCAGATGCCGCAGCCGGAAGGAGCGCTGTGGGAGTGTGGACAGGGTGAGCAGGATTGCGGGGACCAGGGGAATGCCCACGAACTGGCACAACCTGATCTCCCTGCACTTTGGAGATGGGACCCATTGGCCGAAGTGTTACACATATTAGGATAGCACTACCATTATGGTATTGTCAGTATCTACGCATTTCAAGTGTTGCAACACTTTTAGTTATGATACCTTTTTATTGCCGGGAGTCCTTTTAAGTACTTTTTCCAATCCAGTGTAACCACCTGTTGCTTGGTTAAATAACATGAATCAAGCAAATTTCAATTACGAAACACACTACTGATACTAAGAGAAATAGTGACTATTTACAAAAAAAGGTTTAAAATCAAATGTTTATAAAACTATGGCACTATGAAATTCATGTGTAGAGCTTAAAGTAGACAATTTGTTATTAGACTGTTGGATACAGAACTGTATTAAGAGGACTATTTCATAGTTAGCAAGTAACATAGCAAGACCGAAAAAATACATTTTTCCATCCAGTTCAGCCTATATTCCATCAGATTAAATCCCCAGATCTACGTTCTTCTAAAGAACCTAATAACTGTAAGACACAATATTGTTATGCTCCAGGAAGACATCCAGGCCTCTCTTGAACACCTATTTCAAAAAACCTGATCTGCACATCCAAACATAGACACAGTGTGAACAGGTGCTGAACCCAGAGTCGCCAACTCGTATATGTTTAAGTAAATAGGGCAGCACACTGCAGCGCCAAAACATGCAAACTTGAAAACACTAAATTTGAACTGCATTACTGCACTGAAAATATGAAAAAATGAGAGCTTTTAGCGCATAAAAATGGCCAATTTTATGTGTACCTCGTAGCCACGATAAGGCATCTCTCTTATACGAGGCCCTACGCTTGACCTACCTCTCTGAGAATAAACGTCTCCATCTGAATGGGTACATGTGAAACCTCTCCTTGGACTCAAATTCTCTCTCACTGTGGAGGGGTATTGGACCTATTATAATTAAAACACCTGAAGCTAGGAGGCGGGGAGTGCACGATCAGAAGGCTAGAGAATACATTTCAAAAAACCTGATCTGCACATCCAAACATAGACACAGTGTGAACAGGTGCTGAACCCAGAGTCGCCAACTCGTATATGTTTAAGTAAATAGGGCAGCACACTGCAGCGCCAAAACATGCAAACTTGAAAACACAAAATTTGAACTGCATTACTGCACTGAAAATATGAAAAAATGAGAGCTTTTAGCGCATAAAAATGGCCAATTTTATGTGTACCTCGTAGCCACGATAAGGCATCTCTCTTATACGAGGCCCTACGCTTGACCTACCTCTCTGAGAATAAACGTCTCCATCTGAATGGGTACATGTGAAACCTCTCCTTGGACTCAAATTCTCTCTCACTGTGGAGGGGTATTGGACCTATTATAATTAAAACACCTGAAGCTAGGAGGCGGGGAGTGCACGATCAGAAGGCTAGAGAATACATTTCAAAAAACCTGATCTGCACATCCAAACATAGACACAGTGTGAACAGGTGCTGAACCCAGAGTCGCCAACTCGTATATGTTTAAGTAAATAGGGCAGCACACTGCAGCGCCAAAACATGCAAACTTGAAAACACAAAATTTGAACTGCATTACTGCACTGAAAATATGAAAAAATGAGAGCTTTTAGCGCATAAAAATGGCCAATTTTATGTGTACCTCGTAGCCACGATAAGGCATCTCTCTTATACGAGGCCCTACGCTTGACCTACCTCTCTGAGAATAAACGTCTCCATCTGAATGGGTACATGTGAAACCTCTCCTTGGACTCAAATTCTCTCTCACTGTGGAGGGGTATTGGACCTATTATAATTAAAACACCTGAAGCTAGGAGGCGGGGAGTGCACGATCAGAAGGCTAGAGAATACATTTCAAAAAACCTGATCTGCACATCCAAACATAGACACAGTGTGAACAGGTGCTGAACCCAGAGTCGCCAACTCGTATATGTTTAAGTAAATAGGGCAGCACACTGCAGCGCCAAAACATGCAAACTTGAAAACACAAAATTTGAACTGCATTACTGCACTGAAAATATGAAAAAATGAGAGCTTTTAGCGCATAAAAATGGCCAATTTTATGTGTACCTCGTAGCCACGATAAGGCATCTCTCTTATACGAGGCCCTACGCTTGACCTACCTCTCTGAGAATAAACGTCTCCATCTGAATGGGTACATGTGAAACCTCTCCTTGGACTCAAATTCTCTCTCACTGTGGAGGGGTATTGGACCTATTATAATTAAAACACCTGAAGCTAGGAGGCGGGGAGTGCACGATCAGAAGGCTAGAGAATACATTTCAAAAAACCTGATCTGCACATCCAAACATAGACACAGTGTGAACAGGTGCTGAACCCAGAGTCGCCAACTCGTATATGTTTAAGTAAATAGGGCAGCACACTGCAGCGCCAAAACATGCAAACTTGAAAACACAAAATTTGAACTGCATTACTGCACTGAAAATATGAAAAAATGAGAGCTTTTAGCGCATAAAAATGGCCAATTTTATGTGTACCTCGTAGCCACGATAAGGCATCTCTCTTATACGAGGCCCTACGCTTGACCTACCTCTCTGAGAATAAACGTCTCCATCTGAATGGGTACATGTGAAACCTCTCCTTGGACTCAAATTCTCTCTCACTGTGGAGGGGTATTGGACCTATTATAATTAAAACACCTGAAGCTAGGAGGCGGGGAGTGCACGATCAGAAGGCTAGAGAATACATTTCAAAAAACCTGATCTGCACATCCAAACATAGACACAGTGTGAACAGGTGCTGAACCCAGAGTCGCCAACTCGTA
Source organism: Ranitomeya imitator (assembly GCF_032444005.1). Lineage (NCBI taxonomy): Eukaryota > Metazoa > Chordata > Amphibia > Anura > Dendrobatidae > Ranitomeya > Ranitomeya imitator. The sequence continues at coordinate 194,529,391 of NC_091284.1, read as the reverse complement.
TATGTTTAAGTAAATAGGGCAGCACACTGCAGCGCCAAAACATGCAAACTTGAAAACACAAAATTTGAACTGCATTACTGCACTGAAAATATGAAAAAATGAGAGCTTTTAGCGCATAAAAATGGCCAATTTTATGTGTACCTCGTAGCCACGATAAGGCATCTCTCTTATACGAGGCCCTACGCTTGACCTACCTCTCTGAGAATAAACGTCTCCATCTGAATGGGTACATGTGAAACCTCTCCTTGGACTCAAATTCTCTCTCACTGTGGAGGGGTATTGGACCTATTATAATTAAAACACCTGAAGCTAGGAGGCGGGGAGTGCACGATCAGAAGGCTAGAGAATACATTTCAAAAAACCTGATCTGCACATCCAAACATAGACACAGTGTGAACAGGTGCTGAACCCAGAGTCGCCAACTCGTATATGTTTAAGTAAATAGGGCAGCACACTGCAGCGCCAAAACATGCAAACTTGAAAACACAAAATTTGAACTGCATTACTGCACTGAAAATATGAAAAAATGAGAGCTTTTAGCGCATAAAAATGGCCAATTTTATGTGTACCTCGTAGCCACGATAAGGCATCTCTCTTATACGAGGCCCTACGCTTGACCTACCTCTCTGAGAATAAACGTCTCCATCTGAATGGGTACATGTGAAACCTCTCCTTGGACTCAAATTCTCTCTCACTGTGGAGGGGTATTGGACCTATTATAATTAAAACACCTGAAGCTAGGAGGCGGGGAGTGCACGATCAGAAGGCTAGAGAATACATTTCAAAAAACCTGATCTGCACATCCAAACATAGACACAGTGTGAACAGGTGCTGAACCCAGAGTCGCCAACTCGTATATGTTTAAGTAAATAGGGCAGCACACTGCAGCGCCAAAACATGCAAACTTGAAAACACAAAATTTGAACTGCATTACTGCACTGAAAATATGAAAAAATGAGAGCTTTTAGCGCATAAAAATGGCCAATTTTATGTGTACCTCGTAGCCACGATAAGGCATCTCTCTTATACGAGGCCCTACGCTTGACCTACCTCTCTGAGAATAAACGTCTCCATCTGAATGGGTACATGTGAAACCTCTCCTTGGACTCAAATTCTCTCTCACTGTGGAGGGGTATTGGACCTATTATAATTAAAACACCTGAAGCTAGGAGGCGGGGAGTGCACGATCAGAAGGCTAGAGAATACATTTCAAAAAACCTGATCTGCACATCCAAACATAGACACAGTGTGAACAGGTGCTGAACCCAGAGTCGCCAACTCGTATATGTTTAAGTAAATAGGGCAGCACACTGCAGCGCCAAAACATGCAAACTTGAAAACACAAAATTTGAACTGCATTACTGCACTGAAAATATGAAAAAATGAGAGCTTTTAGCGCATAAAAATGGCCAATTTTATGTGTACCTCGTAGCCACGATAAGGCATCTCTCTTATACGAGGCCCTACGCTTGACCTACCTCTCTGAGAATAAACGTCTCCATCTGAATGGGTACATGTGAAACCTCTCCTTGGACTCAAATTCTCTCTCACTGTGGAGGGGTATTGGACCTATTATAATTAAAACACCTGAAGCTAGGAGGCGGGGAGTGCACGATCAGAAGGCTAGAGAATACATTTCAAAAAACCTGATCTGCACATCCAAACATAGACACAGTGTGAACAGGTGCTGAACCCAGAGTCGCCAACTCGTATATGTTTAAGTAAATAGGGCAGCACACTGCAGCGCCAAAACATGCAAACTTGAAAACACAAAATTTGAACTGCATTACTGCACTGAAAATATGAAAAAATGAGAGCTTTTAGCGCATAAAAATGGCCAATTTTATGTGTACCTCGTAGCCACGATAAGGCATCTCTCTTATACGAGGCCCTACGCTTGACCTACCTCTCTGAGAATAAACGTCTCCATCTGAATGGGTACATGTGAAACCTCTCCTTGGACTCAAATTCTCTCTCACTGTGGAGGGGTATTGGACCTATTATAATTAAAACACCTGAAGCTAGGAGGCGGGGAGTGCACGATCAGAAGGCTAGAGAATACATTTCAAAAAACCTGATCTGCACATCCAAACATAGACACAGTGTGAACAGGTGCTGAACCCAGAGTCGCCAACTCGTATATGTTTAAGTAAATAGGGCAGCACACTGCAGCGCCAAAACATGCAAACTTGAAAACACAAAATTTGAACTGCATTACTGCACTGAAAATATGAAAAAATGAGAGCTTTTAGCGCATAAAAATGGCCAATTTTATGTGTACCTCGTAGCCACGATAAGGCATCTCTCTTATACGAGGCCCTACGCTTGACCTACCTCTCTGAGAATAAACGTCTCCATCTGAATGGGTACATGTGAAACCTCTCCTTGGACTCAAATTCTCTCTCACTGTGGAGGGGTATTGGACCTATTATAATTAAAACACCTGAAGCTAGGAGGCGGGGAGTGCACGATCAGAAGGCTAGAGAATACATTTCAAAAAACCTGATCTGCACATCCAAACATAGACACAGTGTGAACAGGTGCTGAACCCAGAGTCGCCAACTCGTATATGTTTAAGTAAATAGGGCAGCACACTGCAGCGCCAAAACATGCAAACTTGAAAACACAAAATTTGAACTGCATTACTGCACTGAAAATATGAAAAAATGAGAGCTTTTAGCGCATAAAAATGGCCAATTTTATGTGTACCTCGTAGCCACGATAAGGCATCTCTCTTATACGAGGCCCTACGCTTGACCTACCTCTCTGAGAATAAACGTCTCCATCTGAATGGGTACATGTGAAACCTCTCCTTGGACTCAAATTCTCTCTCACTGTGGAGGGGTATTGGACCTATTATAATTAAAACACCTGAAGCTAGGAGGCGGGGAGTGCACGATCAGAAGGCTAGAGAATACATTTCAAAAAACCTGATCTGCACATCCAAACATAGACACAGTGTGAACAGGTGCTGAACCCAGAGTCGCCAACTCGTATATGTTTAAGTAAATAGGGCAGCACACTGCAGCGCCAAAACATGCAAACTTGAAAACACAAAATTTGAACTGCATTACTGCACTGAAAATATGAAAAAATGAGAGCTTTTAGCGCATAAAAATGGCCAATTTTATGTGTACCTCGTAGCCACGATAAGGCATCTCTCTTATACGAGGCCCTACGCTTGACCTACCTCTCTGAGAATAAACGTCTCCATCTGAATGGGTACATGTGAAACCTCTCCTTGGACTCAAATTCTCTCTCACTGTGGAGGGGTATTGGACCTATTATAATTAAAACACCTGAAGCTAGGAGGCGGGGAGTGCACGATCAGAAGGCTAGAGAATACATTTCAAAAAACCTGATCTGCACATCCAAACATAGACACAGTGTGAACAGGTGCTGAACCCAGAGTCGCCAACTCGTATATGTTTAAGTAAATAGGGCAGCACACTGCAGCGCCAAAACATGCAAACTTGAAAACACAAAATTTGAACTGCATTACTGCACTGAAAATATGAAAAAATGAGAGCTTTTAGCGCATAAAAATGGCCAATTTTATGTGTACCTCGTAGCCACGATAAGGCATCTCTCTTATACGAGGCCCTACGCTTGACCTACCTCTCTGAGAATAAACGTCTCCATCTGAATGGGTACATGTGAAACCTCTCCTTGGACTCAAATTCTCTCTCACTGTGGAGGGGTATTGGACCTATTATAATTAAAACACCTGAAGCTAGGAGGCGGGGAGTGCACGATCAGAAGGCTAGAGAATACATTTCAAAAAACCTGATCTGCACATCCAAACATAGACACAGTGTGAACAGGTGCTGAACCCAGAGTCGCCAACTCGTATATGTTTAAGTAAATAGGGCAGCACACTGCAGCGCCAAAACATGCAAACTTGAAAACACAAAATTTGAACTGCATTACTGCACTGAAAATATGAAAAAATGAGAGCTTTTAGCGCATAAAAATGGCCAATTTTATGTGTACCTCGTAGCCACGATAAGGCATCTCTCTTATACGAGGCCCTACGCTTGACCTACCTCTCTGAGAATAAACGTCTCCATCTGAATGGGTACATGTGAAACCTCTCCTTGGACTCAAATTCTCTCTCACTGTGGAGGGGTATTGGACCTATTATAATTAAAACACCTGAAGCTAGGAGGCGGGGAGTGCACGATCAGAAGGCTAGAGAATACATTTCAAAAAACCTGATCTGCACATCCAAACATAGACACAGTGTGAACAGGTGCTGAACCCAGAGTCGCCAACTCGTATATGTTTAAGTAAATAGGGCAGCACACTGCAGCGCCAAAACATGCAAACTTGAAAACACAAAATTTGAACTGCATTACTGCACTGAAAATATGAAAAAATGAGAGCTTTTAGCGCATAAAAATGGCCAATTTTATGTGTACCTCGTAGCCACGATAAGGCATCTCTCTTATACGAGGCCCTACGCTTGACCTACCTCTCTGAGAATAAACGTCTCCATCTGAATGGGTACATGTGAAACCTCTCCTTGGACTCAAATTCTCTCTCACTGTGGAGGGGTATTGGACCTATTATAATTAAAACACCTGAAGCTAGGAGGCGGGGAGTGCACGATCAGAAGGCTAGAGAATACATTTCAAAAAACCTGATCTGCACATCCAAACATAGACACAGTGTGAACAGGTGCTGAACCCAGAGTCGCCAACTCGTATATGTTTAAGTAAATAGGGCAGCACACTGCAGCGCCAAAACATGCAAACTTGAAAACACAAAATTTGAACTGCATTACTGCACTGAAAATATGAAAAAATGAGAGCTTTTAGCGCATAAAAATGGCCAATTTTATGTGTACCTCGTAGCCACGATAAGGCATCTCTCTTATACGAGGCCCTACGCTTGACCTACCTCTCTGAGAATAAACGTCTCCATCTGAATGGGTACATGTGAAACCTCTCCTTGGACTCAAATTCTCTCTCACTGTGGAGGGGTATTGGACCTATTATAATTAAAACACCTGAAGCTAGGAGGCGGGGAGTGCACGATCAGAAGGCTAGAGAATACATTTCAAAAAACCTGATCTGCACATCCAAACATAGACACAGTGTGAACAGGTGCTGAACCCAGAGTCGCCAACTCGTATATGTTTAAGTAAATAGGGCAGCACACTGCAGCGCCAAAACATGCAAACTTGAAAACACAAAATTTGAACTGCATTACTGCACTGAAAATATGAAAAAATGAGAGCTTTTAGCGCATAAAAATGGCCAATTTTATGTGTACCTCGTAGCCACGATAAGGCATCTCTCTTATACGAGGCCCTACGCTTGACCTACCTCTCTGAGAATAAACGTCTCCATCTGAATGGGTACATGTGAAACCTCTCCTTGGACTCAAATTCTCTCTCACTGTGGAGGGGTATTGGACCTATTATAATTAAAACACCTGAAGCTAGGAGGCGGGGAGTGCACGATCAGAAGGCTAGAGAATACATTTCAAAAAACCTGATCTGCACATCCAAACATAGACACAGTGTGAACAGGTGCTGAACCCAGAGTCGCCAACTCGTATATGTTTAAGTAAATAGGGCAGCACACTGCAGCGCCAAAACATGCAAACTTGAAAACACAAAATTTGAACTGCATTACTGCACTGAAAATATGAAAAAATGAGAGCTTTTAGCGCATAAAAATGGCCAATTTTATGTGTACCTCGTAGCCACGATAAGGCATCTCTCTTATACGAGGCCCTACGCTTGACCTACCTCTCTGAGAATAAACGTCTCCATCTGAATGGGTACATGTGAAACCTCTCCTTGGACTCAAATTCTCTCTCACTGTGGAGGGGTATTGGACCTATTATAATTAAAACACCTGAAGCTAGGAGGCGGGGAGTGCACGATCAGAAGGCTAGAGAATACATTTCAAAAAACCTGATCTGCACATCCAAACATAGACACAGTGTGAACAGGTGCTGAACCCAGAGTCGCCAACTCGTATATGTTTAAGTAAATAGGGCAGCACACTGCAGCGCCAAAACATGCAAACTTGAAAACACAAAATTTGAACTGCATTACTGCACTGAAAATATGAAAAAATGAGAGCTTTTAGCGCATAAAAATGGCCAATTTTATGTGTACCTCGTAGCCACGATAAGGCATCTCTCTTATACGAGGCCCTACGCTTGACCTACCTCTCTGAGAATAAACGTCTCCATCTGAATGGGTACATGTGAAACCTCTCCTTGGACTCAAATTCTCTCTCACTGTGGAGGGGTATTGGACCTATTATAATTAAAACACCTGAAGCTAGGAGGCGGGGAGTGCACGATCAGAAGGCTAGAGAATACATTTCAAAAAACCTGATCTGCACATCCAAACATAGACACAGTGTGAACAGGTGCTGAACCCAGAGTCGCCAACTCGTATATGTTTAAGTAAATAGGGCAGCACACTGCAGCGCCAAAACATGCAAACTTGAAAACACAAAATTTGAACTGCATTACTGCACTGAAAATATGAAAAAATGAGAGCTTTTAGCGCATAAAAATGGCCAATTTTATGTGTACCTCGTAGCCACGATAAGGCATCTCTCTTATACGAGGCCCTACGCTTGACCTACCTCTCTGAGAATAAACGTCTCCATCTGAATGGGTACATGTGAAACCTCTCCTTGGACTCAAATTCTCTCTCACTGTGGAGGGGTATTGGACCTATTATAATTAAAACACCTGAAGCTAGGAGGCGGGGAGTGCACGATCAGAAGGCTAGAGAATACATTTCAAAAAACCTGATCTGCACATCCAAACATAGACACAGTGTGAACAGGTGCTGAACCCAGAGTCGCCAATTCATATTTTCAGTGCAGTAATGCAGTTCAAATTTTGTGTTTTCAAGTTTGCATGTTTTGGCGCTGCAGTGTGCTGCCCTATTTACTTAAACACGTATAAGAGAGATGCCTTATCGTGGCTACGAGGTACACATAAAATTGGCCATTTTTATGCGCTAAAAGCTCTCATTTTTTCATATTTTCAGTGCAGTAATGCAGTTCAAATTTTGTGTTTTCAAGTTTGCATGTTTTGGCGCTGCAGTGTGCTGCCCTATTTACTTAAACATATACGAGTTGGCGACTCTGGGTTCAGCACCTGTTCACACTGTGTCTATGTTTGGATGTGCAGATCAGGTTTTTTGAAATGTATTCTCTAGCCTTCTGATCGTGCACTCCCCGCCTCCTAGCTTCAGGTGTTTTAATTATAATAGGTCCAATACCCCTCCACAGTGAGAGAGAATTTGAGTCCAAGGAGAGGTTTCACATGTACCCATTCAGATGGAGACGTTTATTCTCAGAGAGGTAGGTCAAGCGTAGGGCCTCGTATAAGAGAGATGCCTTATCGTGGCTACGAGGTACACATAAAATTGGCCATTTTTATGCGCTAAAAGCTCTCATTTTTTCATATTTTCAGTGCAGTAATGCAGTTCAAATTTTGTGTTTTCAAGTTTGCATGTTTTGGCGCTGCAGTGTGCTGCCCTATTTACTTAAACATATACGAGTTGGCGACTCTGGGTTCAGCACCTGTTCACACTGTGTCTATGTTTGGATGTGCAGATCAGGTTTTTTGAAATGTATTCTCTAGCCTTCTGATCGTGCACTCCCCGCCTCCTAGCTTCAGGTGTTTTAATTATAATAGGTCCAATACCCCTCCACAGTGAGAGAGAATTTGAGTCCAAGGAGAGGTTTCACATGTACCCATTCAGATGGAGACGTTTATTCTCAGAGAGGTAGGTCAAGCGTAGGGCCTCGTATAAGAGAGATGCCTTATCGTGGCTACGAGGTACACATAAAATTGGCCATTTTTATGCGCTAAAAGCTCTCATTTTTTCATATTTTCAGTGCAGTAATGCAGTTCAAATTTTGTGTTTTCAAGTTTGCATGTTTTGGCGCTGCAGTGTGCTGCCCTATTTACTTAAACATATACGAGTTGGCGACTCTGGGTTCAGCACCTGTTCACACTGTGTCTATGTTTGGATGTGCAGATCAGGTTTTTTGAAATGTATTCTCTAGCCTTCTGATCGTGCACTCCCCGCCTCCTAGCTTCAGGTGTTTTAATTATAATAGGTCCAATACCCCTCCACAGTGAGAGAGAATTTGAGTCCAAGGAGAGGTTTCACATGTACCCATTCAGATGGAGACGTTTATTCTCAGAGAGGTAGGTCAAGCGTAGGGCCTCGTATAAGAGAGATGCCTTATCGTGGCTACGAGGTACACATAAAATTGGCCATTTTTATGCGCTAAAAGCTCTCATTTTTTCATATTTTCAGTGCAGTAATGCAGTTCAAATTTTGTGTTTTCAAGTTTGCATGTTTTGGCGCTGCAGTGTGCTGCCCTATTTACTTAAACATATACGAGTTGGCGACTCTGGGTTCAGCACCTGTTCACACTGTGTCTATGTTTGGATGTGCAGATCAGGTTTTTTGAAATGTATTCTCTAGCCTTCTGATCGTGCACTCCCCGCCTCCTAGCTTCAGGTGTTTTAATTATAATAGGTCCAATACCCCTCCACAGTGAGAGAGAATTTGAGTCCAAGGAGAGGTTTCACATGTACCCATTCAGATGGAGACGTTTATTCTCAGAGAGGTAGGTCAAGCGTAGGGCCTCGTATAAGAGAGATGCCTTATCGTGGCTACGAGGTACACATAAAATTGGCCATTTTTATGCGCTAAAAGCTCTCATTTTTTCATATTTTCAGTGCAGTAATGCAGTTCAAATTTTGTGTTTTCAAGTTTGCATGTTTTGGCGCTGCAGTGTGCTGCCCTATTTACTTAAACATATACGAGTTGGCGACTCTGGGTTCAGCACCTGTTCACACTGTGTCTATGTTTGGATGTGCAGATCAGGTTTTTTGAAATGTATTCTCTAGCCTTCTGATCGTGCACTCCCCGCCTCCTAGCTTCAGGTGTTTTAATTATAATAGGTCCAATACCCCTCCACAGTGAGAGAGAATTTGAGTCCAAGGAGAGGTTTCACATGTACCCATTCAGATGGAGACGTTTATTCTCAGAGAGGTAGGTCAAGCGTAGGGCCTCGTATAAGAGAGATGCCTTATCGTGGCTACGAGGTACACATAAAATTGGCCATTTTTATGCGCTAAAAGCTCTCATTTTTTCATATTTTCAGTGCAGTAATGCAGTTAAAATTTTGTGTTTTCAAGTTTGCATGTTTTGGCGCTGCAGTGTGCTGCCCTATTTACTTAAACATATACGAGTTGGCGACTCTGGGTTCAGCACCTGTTCACACTGTGTCTATGTTTGGATGTGCAGATCAGGTTTTTTGAAATGTATTCTCTAGCCTTCTGATCGTGCACTCCCCGCCTCCTAGCTTCAGGTGTTTTAATTATAATAGGTCCAATACCCCTCCACAGTGAGAGAGAATTTGAGTCCAAGGAGAGGTTTCACATGTACCCATTCAGATGGAGACGTTTATTCTCAGAGAGGTAGGTCAAGCGTAGGGCCTCGTATAAGAGAGATGCCTTATCGTGGCTACGAGGTACACATAAAATTGGCCATTTTTATGCGCTAAAAGCTCTCATTTTTTCATATTTTCAGTGCAGTAATGCAGTTCAAATTTTGTGTTTTCAAGTTTGCATGTTTTGGCGCTGCAGTGTGCTGCCCTATTTACTTAAACATATACGAGTTGGCGACTCTGGGTTCAGCACCTGTTCACACTGTGTCTATGTTTGGATGTGCAGATCAGGTTTTTTGAAATGTATTCTCTAGCCTTCTGATCGTGCACTCCCCGCCTCCTAGCTTCAGGTGTTTTAATTATAATAGGTCCAATACCCCTCCACAGTGAGAGAGAATTTGAGTCCAAGGAGAGGTTTCACATGTACCCATTCAGATGGAGACGTTTATTCTCAGAGAGGTAGGTCAAGCGTAGGGCCTCGTATAAGAGAGATGCCTTATCGTGGCTACGAGGTACACATAAAATTGGCCATTTTTATGCGCTAAAAGCTCTCATTTTTTCATATTTTCAGTGCAGTAATGCAGTTCAAATTTTGTGTTTTCAAGTTTGCATGTTTTGGCGCTGCAGTGTGCTGCCCTATTTACTTAAACATATACGAGTTGGCGACTCTGGGTTCAGCACCTGTTCACACTGTGTCTATGTTTGGATGTGCAGATCAGGTTTTTTGAAATGTATTCTCTAGCCTTCTGATCGTGCACTCCCCGCCTCCTAGCTTCAGGTGTTTTAATTATAATAGGTCCAATACCCCTCCACAGTGAGAGAGAATTTGAGTCCAAGGAGAGGTTTCACATGTACCCATTCAGATGGAGACGTTTATTCTCAGAGAGGTAGGTCAAGCGTAGGGCCTCGTATAAGAGAGATGCCTTATCGTGGCTACGAGGTACACATAAAATTGGCCATTTTTATGCGCTAAAAGCTCTCATTTTTTCATATTTTCAGTGCAGTAATGCAGTTCAAATTTTGTGTTTTCAAGTTTGCATGTTTTGGCGCTGCAGTGTGCTGCCCTATTTACTTAAACATATACGAGTTGGCGACTCTGGGTTCAGCACCTGTTCACACTGTGTCTATGTTTGGATGTGCAGATCAGGTTTTTTGAAATGTATTCTCTAGCCTTCTGATCGTGCACTCCCCGCCTCCTAGCTTCAGGTGTTTTAATTATAATAGGTCCAATACCCCTCCACAGTGAGAGAGAATTTGAGTCCAAGGAGAGGTTTCACATGTACCCATTCAGATGGAGACGTTTATTCTCAGAGAGGTAGGTCAAGCGTAGGGCCTCGTATAAGAGAGATGCCTTATCGTGGCTACGAGGTACACATAAAATTGGCCATTTTTATGCGCTAAAAGCTCTCATTTTTTCATATTTTCAGTGCAGTAATGCAGTTCAAATTTTGTGTTTTCAAGTTTGCATGTTTTGGCGCTGCAGTGTGCTGCCCTATTTACTTAAACATATACGAGTTGGCGACTCTGGGTTCAGCACCTGTTCACACTGTGTCTATGTTTGGATGTGCAGATCAGGTTTTTTGAAATGTATTCTCTAGCCTTCTGATCGTGCACTCCCCGCCTCCTAGCTTCAGGTGTTTTAATTATAATAGGTCCAATACCCCTCCACAGTGAGAGAGAATTTGAGTCCAAGGAGAGGTTTCACATGTACCCATTCAGATGGAGACGTTTATTCTCAGAGAGGTAGGTCAAGCGTAGGGCCTCGTATAAGAGAGATGCCTTATCGTGGCTACGAGGTACACATAAAATTGGCCATTTTTATGCGCTAAAAGCTCTCATTTTTTCATATTTTCAGTGCAGTAATGCAGTTCAAATTTTGTGTTTTCAAGTTTGCATGTTTTGGCGCTGCAGTGTGCTGCCCTATTTACTTAAACATATACGAGTTGGCGACTCTGGGTTCAGCACCTGTTCACACTGTGTCTATGTTTGGATGTGCAGATCAGGTTTTTTGAAATGTATTCTCTAGCCTTCTGATCGTGCACTCCCCGCCTCCTAGCTTCAGGTGTTTTAATTATAATAGGTCCAATACCCCTCCACAGTGAGAGAGAATTTGAGTCCAAGGAGAGGTTTCACATGTACCCATTCAGATGGAGACGTTTATTCTCAGAGAGGTAGGTCAAGCGTAGGGCCTCGTATAAGAGAGATGCCTTATCGTGGCTACGAGGTACACATAAAATTGGCCATTTTTATGCGCTAAAAGCTCTCATTTTTTCATATTTTCAGTGCAGTAATGCAGTTCAAATTTTGTGTTTTCAAGTTTGCATGTTTTGGCGCTGCAGTGTGCTGCCCTATTTACTTAAACATATACGAGTTGGCGACTCTGGGTTCAGCACCTGTTCACACTGTGTCTATGTTTGGATGTGCAGATCAGGTTTTTTGAAATGTATTCTCTAGCCTTCTGATCGTGCACTCCCCGCCTCCTAGCTTCAGGTGTTTTAATTATAATAGGTCCAATACCCCTCCACAGTGAGAGAGAATTTGAGTCCAAGGAGAGGTTTCACATGTACCCATTCAGATGGAGACGTTTATTCTCAGAGAGGTAGGTCAAGCGTAGGGCCTCGTATAAGAGAGATGCCTTATCGTGGCTACGAGGTACACATAAAATTGGCCATTTTTATGCGCTAAAAGCTCTCATTTTTTCATATTTTCAGTGCAGTAATGCAGTTCAAATTTTGTGTTTTCAAGTTTGCATGTTTTGGCGCTGCAGTGTGCTGCCCTATTTACTTAAACATATACGAGTTGGCGACTCTGGGTTCAGCACCTGTTCACACTGTGTCTATGTTTGGATGTGCAGATCAGGTTTTTTGAAATGTATTCTCTAGCCTTCTGATCGTGCACTCCCCGCCTCCTAGCTTCAGGTGTTTTAATTATAATAGGTCCAATACCCCTCCACAGTGAGAGAGAATTTGAGTCCAAGGAGAGGTTTCACATGTACCCATTCAGATGGAGACGTTTATTCTCAGAGAGGTAGGTCAAGCGTAGGGCCTCGTATAAGAGAGATGCCTTATCGTGGCTACGAGGTACACATAAAATTGGCCATTTTTATGCGCTAAAAGCTCTCATTTTTTCATATTTTCAGTGCAGTAATGCAGTTCAAATTTTGTGTTTTCAAGTTTGCATGTTTTGGCGCTGCAGTGTGCTGCCCTATTTACTTAAACATATACGAGTTGGCGACTCTGGGTTCAGCACCTGTTCACACTGTGTCTATGTTTGGATGTGCAGATCAGGTTTTTTGAAATGTATTCTCTAGCCTTCTGATCGTGCACTCCCCGCCTCCTAGCTTCAGGTGTTTTAATTATAATAGGTCCAATACCCCTCCACAGTGAGAGAGAATTTGAGTCCAAGGAGAGGTTTCACATGTACCCATTCAGATGGAGACGTTTATTCTCAGAGAGGTAGGTCAAGCGTAGGGCCTCGTATAAGAGAGATGCCTTATCGTGGCTACGAGGTACACATAAAATTGGCCATTTTTATGCGCTAAAAGCTCTCATTTTTTCATATTTTCAGTGCAGTAATGCAGTTCAAATTTTGTGTTTTCAAGTTTGCATGTTTTGGCGCTGCAGTGTGCTGCCCTATTTACTTAAACATATACGAGTTGGCGACTCTGGGTTCAGCACCTGTTCACACTGTGTCTATGTTTGGATGTGCAGATCAGGTTTTTTGAAATGTATTCTCTAGCCTTCTGATCGTGCACTCCCCGCCTCCTAGCTTCAGGTGTTTTAATTATAATAGGTCCAATACCCCTCCACAGTGAGAGAGAATTTGAGTCCAAGGAGAGGTTTCACATGTACCCATTCAGATGGAGACGTTTATTCTCAGAGAGGTAGGTCAAGCGTAGGGCCTCGTATAAGAGAGATGCCTTATCGTGGCTACGAGGTACACATAAAATTGGCCATTTTTATGCGCTAAAAGCTCTCATTTTTTCATATTTTCAGTGCAGTAATGCAGTTCAAATTTTGTGTTTTCAAGTTTGCATGTTTTGGCGCTGCAGTGTGCTGCCCTATTTACTTAAACATATACGAGTTGGCGACTCTGGGTTCAGCACCTGTTCACACTGTGTCTATGTTTGGATGTGCAGATCAGGTTTTTTGAAATGTATTCTCTAGCCTTCTGATCGTGCACTCCCCGCCTCCTAGCTTCAGGTGTTTTAATTATAATAGGTCCAATACCCCTCCACAGTGAGAGAGAATTTGAGTCCAAGGAGAGGTTTCACATGTACCCATTCAGATGGAGACGTTTATTCTCAGAGAGGTAGGTCAAGCGTAGGGCCTCGTATAAGAGAGATGCCTTATCGTGGCTACGAGGTACACATAAAATTGGCCATTTTTATGCGCTAAAAGCTCTCATTTTTTCATATTTTCAGTGCAGTAATGCAGTTCAAATTTTGTGTTTTCAAGTTTGCATGTTTTGGCGCTGCAGTGTGCTGCCCTATTTACTTAAACATATACGAGTTGGCGACTCTGGGTTCAGCACCTGTTCACACTGTGTCTATGTTTGGATGTGCAGATCAGGTTTTTTGAAATGTATTCTCTAGCCTTCTGATCGTGCACTCCCCGCCTCCTAGCTTCAGGTGTTTTAATTATAATAGGTCCAATACCCCTCCACAGTGAGAGAGAATTTGAGTCCAAGGAGAGGTTTCACATGTACCCATTCAGATGGAGACGTTTATTCTCAGAGAGGTAGGTCAAGCGTAGGGCCTCGTATAAGAGAGATGCCTTATCGTGGCTACGAGGTACACATAAAATTGGCCATTTTTATGCGCTAAAAGCTCTCATTTTTTCATATTTTCAGTGCAGTAATGCAGTTCAAATTTTGTGTTTTCAAGTTTGCATGTTTTGGCGCTGCAGTGTGCTGCCCTATTTACTTAAACATATACGAGTTGGCGACTCTGGGTTCAGCACCTGTTCACACTGTGTCTATGTTTGGATGTGCAGATCAGGTTTTTTGAAATGTATTCTCTAGCCTTCTGATCGTGCACTCCCCGCCTCCTAGCTTCAGGTGTTTTAATTATAATAGGTCCAATACCCCTCCACAGTGAGAGAGAATTTGAGTCCAAGGAGAGGTTTCACATGTACCCATTCAGATGGAGACGTTTATTCTCAGAGAGGTAGGTCAAGCGTAGGGCCTCGTATAAGAGAGATGCCTTATCGTGGCTACGAGGTACACATAAAATTGGCCATTTTTATGCGCTAAAAGCTCTCATTTTTTCATATTTTCAGTGCAGTAATGCAGTTCAAATTTTGTGTTTTCAAGTTTGCATGTTTTGGCGCTGCAGTGTGCTGCCCTATTTACTTAAACATATCTCTTGAACACCTAGACTGAGTTTACCATCACCACATCCTCAGGCAAGTAATTTCAGATTCTCACTGCCCTAACAGTAAAGAATCCTCTTCTATGTTGGTGGAAAAACCTTCTCTCTTCCAAATGCAGAGAATGCCCCATTGTGACCATCACCTTCCTTGGTATAAACATATACTCGGAGAAATATTTGTATTGTCCCCTTATATACTTATACATGGTTATTAGATAGCCCATCAGTCATCTTTTTTCTAGGCTAAATCCTAATTTGCTACTCTCTCTGGGTATTGTAGTACCCCCATCCCCTTTATTAATTTTGTTGCACTTCTTTGTACTCGCTCTAGTTCCATTATATCCTTCCTGAGCACCGGTGCCCAAAACTGTACAAAGTACTTCATGTGCGGTCTAACCAGAGATTTGTACAGAGACAGTATAATGCTCTCATCTTGTGTATCCAGACCTCTTTTAATGCACCCCATGATCCTGTTTGCCTTGGCAGACCCTGCCTGGCACTGGCTGCTCCAGGTAAGATTATCATTAACTAGGATCCCCAAGTCCTTCTCATGTCAGATTTAACCCGTGGTTTCCTGTTCGGTGTGTAATGGAGATATTGATTCCTTCTTCCCATGTGTATAACCTTCCATTTATCATTGTTAAACCACATCTGCCACCTTTCGGCCCAAGTTTCCAACTTATCCTGATCTATCTGTAGCAGAGTACTATCTTCTCTTGTATTGACTAGAGTTGAGCGACCTTGACCTTTTTAGAGTCGAGCCGGGTTTTGCGAAACCCGACTATGTCCAAAGTCGGGTCGAGTGAAATCGGCCGATTATGACGTAAAGTCGGGATCGACCGAAACACGAAACCCAATGCAAGTCAATGGGGCAGCATAGTCGGCAGTGAGTGGGGGCCAGGAAAACACCTAGAGTGCCCATTTTAATGTCAAAACCATCCATTCTTCTTAATGAAGCTTGTCAAGCGTAATTTACCTTAAAATAATTGGAAGGCATTTGAAATTGGGGGTCATTTGGCTAAAGTTGTGGGGGGTAGGGCTGGTTCAAGTAATTAGTGGGCCCAGTAAATCTGGACCACGTCACGGCAGTGGAGCAGGGAGAGGTAAGTATTTCAACTTTGCAAGTGCTGTGATCCTGAGCAAGCAGGGGGGGCCCACTCGTTGGCATTGGCACTGGCACAGGGCCCCTCAAAGTACAGCGGTGTGTTTGCACGGCGGGGGCGCCTCCCACCGGCAGCAACACTTTTGCGTACTATGAGAGGCCCTGTGCCAGTGACGTCGCCAACTAGTATTCCTCCCCCCACCTGATGAAGGAACCTGCACTTTCATCTGCACCTTCCTCTTTGTCCCCGTGTAAGGTGGTATGGTATGCGGGAAGAGCAACCTGACTTTCAGCAGGGTCACAATGTTGTTGTGTAGCGTGCACGGGGAATGTTGCGTTATGGGTCAATGTACCAGCAGACTCATCTATCACTGGCTGGGCAATGGGCACGATGAAGTGGAAACACAGATATAGGCCCAAAGAAGAAAGTGGGCTAAATGCAGTTCAAAATTGGTAACACAGGAATAACCAGGGGGCATTGCAGTGGAGGACAACTGGAATGAGAGGCTGACACAGAGAGTAGGGCCAAATCAGTAAGTAGTCGAAATGCAGTTCAAAATTGGCAACCGTAGTAAACAGGCGGCACAGCTTTGTTCAGTGGAGGAGAACAGCAAGGAGTGGCAGACACCGATAGTAGGCCCCAACCCAACTAGTAGGCCAAATGCAGTCTAACATTAACAACTACTTAACGAGAGGCTGAAAATGGAATTTCAGGACAGGAAACCAGGAGAACAGCAAGGAGTGGCAGACACCGATAGTAGGCCCCAAACCAACTAGTACGCCAAATGCAGTTGTTCCATTTAACCACAATTTAATGAGAGCCTGAAGATAGAAGCTCAGGAAAGGCAACCTGGGGAACACCTTGGAGTGTAACACACCATCTCTCTCCACCCCATACCCATTTTGTAGGCCTAATGCTGTGTACTTTTCTACAACTACTAAACGAGAGTCGGAAGACCGAAGCAATGGCAAGGAAACCTGGGGAACACCTTGGAGTGTAACACACCATCTCTCTCCACCCCATACCCAATTTGTAGGCCTAATGCAGCCTACTTTCCGACACCTACTAAACGAGAGCATGAAGATCGAAGCTCAGGAAAGGCAACCTGGGGAACACCTTGGAGTGTAACACACCATCTCTCTCCACCCCATACCCATTTTTTAGGCCTAATGCAGTGTACTTTTCTACAACTACTAAACGAGAGTCGGAAGACCGAAGCAATGGCAAGGAAACCTGGGGAACACCTTGGAGTGTAACACACCATCTCTCTCCACCCCATTCCCCATTTTTTAGGCCTAATGCAGCCTACTTTCCGACACCTACTAAACGAGAGCATGAAGATCGAAGCTCAGGAAAGGCAACCTGGGGAACACCTTGGAGTGTAACACACCATCTCTCTCCACCCCATACCCATTTTGTAGGCCTAATGCTGTGTACTTTTCTACAACTACTAAACGAGAGTCGGAAGACCGAAGCAATGGCAAGGAAACCTGGGGAACACCTTGGAGTGTAACACACCATCTCTCTCCACCCCATACCCAATTTGTAGGCCTAATGCAGCCTACTTTCCGACACCTACTAAACGAGAGCATGAAGATCGAAGCTCAGGAAAGGCAACCTGGTGAAAACCTTGGAGTGTAACACAACCTGTCTCTACACCCCATACACAATTAGTAGGCCTAATGCAGCGTAGTTTCCAACAGCTACTAAACGAGAGCCGGAAGATCGAAGCTCAGGAAAGGCAACCTGGGGAACACCTTGGAGTGTAACACAACCTCTCTCTACACCACGGAAGGGCTGATTCTTAGGAAGGAAGGCTGTTGTAAATAAGCATTGCGCGTCCGAGGGTGATTATATTCTTATTCGGTATCTACTCACCCTCGGACGCGCCATGCTTCTTGATTTGTAATTAATGTTTATTTGCAATGTGCTTTTGACTTACTCAATTATTTTTTTAATTATTGATTTTATTAAATTAATAGTTTAACATCTTATTGGAAATAATTTAAAGGAGACGCGACAGGACAACACTCGGTGGATGCCATATCTGTGTTAACAACTCCAAAAAACTTTCAGTTAACTTCTTGCAGGAGAAAGAAATTGTAGCTGTTGGACCTTTGTAGTACAGTTCCAGATATTTGTTGTGTGTTTGTTTTGATTGTTAAAATGTCTGCATTTGAGATCTCAACACGATCTTATTTTTTATAATCAAATTAATTTTTTAAATATTTTATTAGGTTGGTTCAAGGGGTACACGGGCCGCAGTAGACAGGTCAGTGGAGGCCTAGTGGAAGGAGGGACCGCAGATGCGCCACTGTTTCACCCATACACAATTAGTAGGCCTAATGCAGCGTAGTTTCCAACAGCTACTAAACGAGAGCCGGAAGATCGAAGCTCAGGAAAGGCAACCTGGGGAACACCTTGGAGTGTAACAACAACCTCTCTCTACACCACGGAAGGGCTGATTCTTAGGAAGGAAGGCTGTTGTAAATAAGCATTGCGCGTCCGAGGGTGATTATATTCTTATTCGGTATCTACTCACCCTCGGACGCGCCATGCTTCTTGATTTGTAATTAATGTTTATTTGCAATGTGCTTTTGACTTACTCAATTATTTTTTTAATTATTGATTTTATTAAATTAATAGTTTAACATCTTATTGGAAATAATTTAAAGGAGACGCGACAGGACAACACTCGGTGGATGCCATATCTGTGTTAACAACTCCAAAAAACTTTCAGTTAACTTCTTGCAGGAGAAAGAAATTGTAGCTGTTGGACCTTTGTAGTACAGTTCCAGATATTTGTTGTGTGTTTGTTTTGATTGTTAAAATGTCTGCATTTGAGATCTCAACACGATCTTATTTTTTATAATCAAATTAATTTTTTAAATATTTTATTAGGTTGGTTCAAGGGGTACACGGGCCGCAGTAGACAGGTCAGTGGAGGCCTAGTGGAAGGAGGGACCACAGACAGGCATCGAAGGCCTAAAATAATAACACATGGCTGTAGGCAATTTTAAATTGGTTCCAGGGGTACACGGGCAGCAGTGCCCTGGTCAGTGTAGTAGTAGTTGAAAGAATGGACCGCAGACAGGCATCGAAGGCCTAAAATAAAAAAATTGGGCTGGCTGTAGGCAATTTTAAATTGGTTCCAGGGGTACACGGGCAGCAGTGGTGTGGTCAGTGGAGGCCTAGTGGAAGGAGTGACCGCAGACAGGCATCGAAGGCCTAAAATAATCACACATGGCTGTAGGCAATTTTAAATTGGTTCCAGGGGTACACGGGCAGCAGTGGTGTGGTCAGTGGAGGCCTAGTGGAAGGAGTGACCGCAGACAGGCATCGAAGGCCTAAAATAATAACACATGGCTGTAGGCAATTTTAAATTGGTTCCAGGGGTACACGGGCAGCAGTGGTGTGGTCAGTGGAGGCCTAGTGGAAGGAGTGACCGCAGACAGGCATCGAAGGCCTAAAATAATAACACATGGCTGTAGGCAATTTTAAATTGGTTCCAGGGGTACACGGGCAGCAGTGCCCTGGTCAGTGTAATAGTAGTTGAAAGAATGGACCGCAGACAGGCATCGAAGGCCTAAAATAAAAAAATTGGGCTGGCTGTAGGCAATTTTAAATTGGTTCCAGGGGTACACGGGCAGCAGTGGTGTGGTCAGTGGAGGCCTAGTGGAAGGAGTGACCACAGACAGGCATCGAAGGCCTAAAATATTAACACATGGCTGTAGTCAATTTTAAATTGGTTCCAGGGGTACTTGGGCAGCAGTGCCCTGGTCAGTGTAGTAGTAGTTGAAAGAATGGACCGCAGACAGGCATCGAAGGCCTAAAATAAAAAAATTGGGCTGGCTGTAGGCAATTTTAAATTGGTTCCAGGGGTACACGGGCAGCAGTGGTGTGGTCAGTGGAGGCCTAGTGGAAGGAGTGACCGCAGACAGGCATCGAAGGCCTAAAATAATCACACATGGCTGTAGGCAATTTTAAATTGGTTCCAGGGGTACACGGGCAGCAGTGGTGTGGTCAGTGGAGGCCTAGTGGAAGGAGTGACCGCAGACAGGCTTCGAAGGCCTAACATAATAACATAGGGCTGGCTGTAGGCACTTTTAAATTGGTTCCAGGGGTACACGGGCAGCAGTGGTCTGGTCAGTGGAAGTCTAGTGGAAGGAGTGACCGCAGACAGGCTTCGAAGGCCTAACATAACAAACTTGGGCTGGCTGTAGGCACTTTTAAATTGGTTCCAGGGGTACATGGGCAGCAGTGTATGGTCAGTGGAAGTCTAGTGGAAGGAGTGACCGCAGACAGGCTTCCAAGGCCTAACATAACAAACTTGGGCTGGCTGTAGGCACTTTTAAATTGGTTCCAGGGGTACACGGGCAGCAGTGGTCTGGTCAGTGGAAGTCTAGTGGAAGGAGTGACCGCAGACAGGCTTCGAAGGCCTAACATAACAAACTTGGGCTGGCTGTAGGCACTTTTAAATTGGTTCCAGGGGTACATGGGCAGCAGTGTATGGTCAGTGGAAGTCTAGTGGAAGGAGTGACCGCAGACAGGCTTCCAAGGCCTAACATAACAAACTTGGGCTGGCTGTAGGCACTTTTAAATTGGTTCCAGGGGTACACGGGCAGCAGTGGTCTGGTCAGTGGAAGTCTAGTGGAAGGAGTGACCGCAGACAGGCTTCCAAGGCCTAACATAACAAACTTGGGCTGGCTGTAGGCACTTTTAAATTGGTTCCAGGGGTACACGGGCAGCAGTGGTCTGGTCAGTGGAAGTCTAGTGGAAGGAGTGACCGCAGACAGGCTTCCAAGGCCTAACATAACAAAATTGGGCTGGCTGTAGGCACTTTAAATTGGTTCCAGGGGTACATGGGCAGCAGTGTATGGTCAGTGGAAGTCTAGTGGAAGGAGTGACGGCAGACAGTCTTCGAAGGCCTAACATAACAAAATTGGGCTGACTGTAGGCACTTTTAAATTGGTTCCAGGGTAACACGGCCAGCAGTGGCCTGGTCAGTGTAGTAGTTGTAGAAAGAAGGGACCGCAGACAGGCTTCGAAGGCCTAACATAACAAAAATGTCAAAACAATGGTATTGTCAGTGCCAGGCATTGAAGGATGTCAGCGCCTAGACTACACATTGGTGAAGCTGTGAGAGATAATTTTGCTAGTGGTAGAGCACTGTTTGAGCTGGGGGGGGGAACTGGCTTGTGGCCGGCGGTACAGGCACAGGGCCCCTCATATTACAACGGTGTGTCTGACGTTGGGTGCGCACCACCACCGCCAGAGACACTTTATTGTACTATGAGGGACCCAGTGGCAGTGCCGTCGACCAAAAGCGGCCACACCCACCTCTTCAGACAAACAGCACTCTCAAGGGTCCAAGCGCAAAGTGGCGATAGCACGGCCCCGTGTGGGGAGTTTGGCCATTTCGTGAGGTGGAAACATGTCGTATGCTGGACAATCAGGTGAAGAAAATTACGAGATTGGAAAAGTCATTCAGAATAGTCCACAGGCAAGACCTTTTCATAGGAAAGCTAGGTGTCAGCCGGGCAGGGTGGGGCAAAAGATTTTGAAATCCAGTTGTGGTTCATTTTAATGAAGGTTAGATCATCTACATTTTGGGTAGCCAGACGAGTCCTTTTTTCTGTTAGTATTGAACCTGCAGCACTGAATACTCTTTCTGATAGGACACTAGCTGCCGGGCAAGCAAGCTCCTGCAATGCATATTCTGCCAATTCTGGCCAGGTGTCTAATTTGGATGCCCAGTAATCAAATGGGAATGACGGTTGAGGGAGAACGTCGATAAGGGATGAAAAATAGTTTGTAACCATACTGGACAAATGTTGTCTCCTGTCACTTTGAATTGATGCTGCAGTACCTGTCCTGTCTGCGGTCATAGAAAAATCACTCCACAACCTGGTCAGAAAACCCCTCTGGCCAACGCCACTTCTGATTTCTGCCCCTCTAACACCTCTGGTCTGCTGGCCCCTGGAGCTCGTGTGAGAACGATCACGGGCGCTGTGTGCAGGGAATGCCAGAAGCAAACGGTCAACAAGAGTTGATTGTTTTGTTGCTAATATTAGTTCCAAGTTCTCATGTGGCATAATATTTTGCAATTTGCCTTTATAGCGAGGATCAAGGAGGCAGGCCAACCAGTAATCGTCATCGTTCATCATTTTTGTAATGCGTGTGTCCCTTTTGAGGATACGCAAGGCATAATCCGCCATGTGGGCCAAAGTTCCCGTTGTCAAATCTGCGGTTGTGCTTGGTTGAGGGGCAGTTGCAGGCAAATCTACGTCACTTGTGTCCCTCAAAAAACCAGAACCCGGCCTTGCCACGCCACCAATTTCCCGTGCCCCCAGGAAAGCTTCCTCATTAAAAATATACTCATCCCCATCATCCTCCTCATCCTCCACCTCCTCTTCGCCCGGTACCTCGTCATGTACACTGCCCTGACCAGACAATCGCTGACTGTCATCAAGGCTTTCCTCTTCCTCTGGTGCAGACGCCTGATCCTTTATGTGCGTCAAACTTTGCATCAGCAGACGCATTAGGGGGATGCTCATGCTTATTATGGCGTTGTCTGCACTAACCAGCCGTGTGCATTCCTCAAAACACTGAAGGACTTGACACATGTCTTGAATCTTCGACCACTGCACACCTGACAACTCCATGTCTGCCATCCTACTGCCTGCCCGTGTATGTGTATCCTCCCACAAAAACATAACAGCCCGCCTCTGTTCGCACAGTCTCTGAAGCATGTGCAGTGTTGAGTTCCACCTTGTTGCAACGTCTATGATTAGGCGATGCTGGGGAAGGTTCAAAGAACGCTGATAGGTCTGCATACGGCTGGAGTGTACAGGCGAACGGCGGATATGTGCGCAAAGTCCACGCACTTTGAGGAGCAGGTCGGATAACCCCGGATAACTTTTCAGGAAGCACTGCACCACCAGGTTTAAGGTGTGAGCCAGGCAAGGAATGTGTTTCAGTTGGGAAAGGGAGATGGCAGCCATGAAATTCCTTCCGTTATCACTCACTACCTTGCCTGCCTCAAGATCTACAGTGCCCAGCCACGACTGCGTTTCTTGCTGCAAGAACTCGGACAGAACTTCCGCGGTGTGTCTATTGTCGCCCAAACACTTCATAGCCAATACAGCCTGCTGACGTATGCCAGTAGCTGCCCCATAATGGGAGACCTGGTGTGCAACAGTGGCAGGTGCGGATGGAGTGTTTGTGCGACTGCGGTCTGTGGACGAGCTCTTGCTTCTGCAGGAGGACGAGGAGGAGGAGGAGGAGGAGGGGGTGCGAACGGCTACAGACAACTGTTTACTAGACCGTGGGCTAGGCAGAACTGTCCCAAACTTGCTGTCCCCTGTGGACCCTGAATCCACCACATTTACCCAGTGTGCCGTGATGGACACGTAACGTCCCTGGCCATGCCTACTGGTCCATGCATCTGTTGTCAGGTGCACCTTTGTGCTCACAGATTGCCTGAGTGCATGGACGATGCGCTCTTTAACATGCTGGTGGAGGGCTGGGATGGCTTTTCTGGAAAAAAAGTGTCGACTGGGTAGCTCGTAGCGTGGTACAGCGTAGTCCATCAGGTCTTTGAAAGCTTCGCTTTCAACTAACCGGTAGGGCATCATCTCTAACGAGATTAGTCTAGCTATGTGGGCGTTCAAACCCTGTGTACGCGGATGCGAGGCTAAGTACTTCCTTTTTCTAACCATAGTCTCATGTAGGGTGAGCTGGACTGGAGAGATGGAGATCGTGGAACTAGCGGGGGTGCCGGTGGACATGGCAGACTGAGAGACGGTGGGAGATGGTATTGTTGCCGCCGGTGCCCTAGATGCAGTGTTTCCTACTACGAAACTGGTGATTCCCTGACCCTGACTGCTTTGGCCTGGCAAAGATACCTGCACAGATACAGCAGGTGGTGCGCTAAATGGTGGTCCTACACTGCCGGAAGGGATGTTGCGTTGATGACTAGCTTCATTGGCCGAGGGTGCAACAACCTTAAGGGACGTTTGGTAGTTAGTCCAAGCTTTCAAATGCATGGTGGTTAAATGTCTATGCATGCAACTAGTATTGAGACTTTTCAGATTCTGACCTCTGCTTAAGGAAGTAGAACATTTTTGACAGATGACTTTGCGCTGATCAATTGGATGTTGTTTAAAAAAATGCCAGACTGCACTCTTTCTAGCATCGGATACCTTTTCAGGCATTGCAGACTGAGCTTTAACCGGATGGCCACGCTGTCCTCCACCAGGTTTTGGCTTTGCCACGCGTTATGGGCAAGATACGGGCCCGGCAGATGGAACCTGTGGCGATGTTGATGCCTGCTGCGGCCCCTCCTCCTCCTCTGCTTCAGAACTGCTGCCGCCTGCACCCTGTTCCCCCAATGGCTGCCAATCGGGGTCAAGAACTGGGTCATCTAATAACTCTTCTTGTACCTCCTGCGCAACTTCGTCTGTGTCACCGTGTCGTTCGGTGGTATAGCGTTCGTGATGGGGCAACATAGTCTCATCAGGGTCTGATTCTTGATCAGCACCCTGCGAGGGCAATGTTGTGGTCTGAGTCAAAGGACCAGCATAGTAGTCTGGCTGTGGCTGTGCGTCAGTGCACTCCATGTCAGATTCAATTTGTAATGGGCATGGACTGTTAACTGCTTCACTTTCTAAGCCAGGGACGGTATGTGTAAAGAGCTCCATGGAGTAACCCGTTGTGTCGCCTGCTGCATTCTTCTCTGTTGTTGTTTTTGCTGAAGAGGACAAGGAAGTGACTTGTCCCTGACCGTGAACATCCACTAACGACGCGCTGCTTTTACTTTTACCAGTTTCACGAGAGGAGGCAAAAGAGCTAGAGGCTGAGTCAGCAAGATAAGCCAAAACTTGCTCTTGCTGCTCCGGCTTTAAAAGCGGTTTTCCTAATCCCAGAAAAGGGAGCGTTCGAGGCCTTGTGTAGCCGGACGACGAACCTGGCTCCACAGCTCCAGACTTAGGTGCAATATTTTTTTCCCCACGACCACCTGATGCTCCACCACTACCACTACCCTCATTACCAGCTGACAATGAACGCCCCCGGCCACGACCTCTTCCACTAGACTTCCTCATTGTTTTAAAAACGTAACCAAACTAACGTTATTTGTTGCAGTCACACAACTTACACGGTGAGCTATAACTTCAGTATGATTTAGCTACCCCTTTACAGGTTGGTGACACCACAGCGAAAATCAGGCCCAATGTTACACACTCTTTTTTTGGTGGCTGCAAATTAGAGAGATGCCCCACACGCAGGACTGTCACTGAAGCACAAATGTTAATATTAATGTCACACTATTATTTTTTTTTTTTTTTTATTTTTTTCAGGAACACTTTAGAAACCCCCCCAAAAAAAAAACATTGATTTTTGCAGGGAGAATTTAGAAAACAAATGTAACAAACTATATGCTTTCTATGGGCCACTGAGTGAGAGATGACGCACACAGGAATCAGGAGTGGCACACAAGCCCAGAGGCCAATATTTTTCTACCAATGATTGATGGAGTTATTTTCTCTGGTAGATTTTGGAACCCAAATCAAGGAAAAAAAATATAGGCTTTCTATGGACCACAATTGGAGAGAGAGAGAGAGAGAGAGAGATGGCACACCCAGGAGTCAAGACTGGCACACAAGCAGAAAGGCCAATATTAATCTCCCACTGTTTTTTTTTTTTTTTTTTTTTTTTTTTTTTTCAGGGAGACTTTAGAAAAAAAAATAATAAAAAAAATATGATTTTATCAGGAAGAATTTAGAAACCAAATAAAATAAAATGATTTTTTCAGGGAGAATTTATAAAACAAATAAAACCAAAAATAGGCGTTCTATGGCCCACTGACTGAGAGATGACGCACCCAGGAGTCAAGACTGGCACACAAGCAGAAAGGCCAATATTAATCTCCCACTGTTTTTTTTTTTTTTTTTTCAGGGAGACTTTAGAAAAAAAAATAATAAAAAAAATATGATTTTATCAGGAAGAATTTAGAAACCAAATAAAATAAAATGATTTTTTCAGGGAGAATTTATAAAACAAATAAAACCAAAAATAGGCGTTCTATGGCCCACTGACTGAGAGATGACGCACACAGGAATCAGGAGTGGCACACAAGCCCAGAGGCCAATATTTTTCTACCAATGATTGATGGAGTTATTTTCTCTGGTAGATTTTGGAACCCAAATCAAGGAAAAAAAATATAGGCTTTCTATGGACCACAATTGGAGAGAGAGAGAGAGAGAGAGAGAGAGAGAGATGGCACACCCAGGAGTCAAGACTGGCACACAAGCAGAAAGGCCAATATTAATCTCCCACTGTTTTTTTTGGTTGATTTTTTTTTTTTTTTTTTCAGGGAGACTTTAGAAAAAAAAATAATAAAAAAAATATGATTTTATCAGGAAGAATTTAGAAACCAAATAAAATAAAATGATTTTTTCAGGGAGAATTTATAAAACAAATAAAACCAAAAATAGGCGTTCTATGGCCCACTGACTGAGAGATGACGCACACAGGAATCAGGAGTGGCACACAAGCCCAGAGGCCAATATTTTTCTACCAATGATTGATGGAGTTATTTTCTCTGGTAGATTTTGGAACCCAAATCAAGGAAAAAAAATATAGGCTTTCTATGGACCACAATTGGAGAGAGAGAGAGAGAGAGAGAGAGAGATGGCACACCCAGGAGTCAAGACTGGCACACAAGCAGAAAGGCCAATATTAATCTCCCACTGTTTTTTTTGGTTGTTTTTTTTTTTTTTTTTTCAGGGAGACTTTAGAAAAAAAAATAATAAAAAAAATATGATTTTATCAGGAAGAATTTAGAAACCAAATAAAATAAAATGATTTTTTCAGGGAGAATTTATAAAACAAATAAAACCAAAAATAGGCGTTCTATGGCCCACTGACTGAGAGATGACGCACCCAGGAGTCAAGACTGGCACACAAGCAGAAAGGCCAATATTAATCTCCCACTGTTTTTTTTTTTTTTTTTTTTTTTTTTCAGGGAGACTTTAGAAAAAAAAATAATAAAAAAAATATGATTTTATCAGGAAGAATTTAGAAACCAAATAAAATAAAATGATTTTTTCAGGGAGAATTTAGAAAACAAATAAAACCAAAAATAGGCGTTCTATGGCCCACTGACTAAGAGAGAGAGAGAGAGATGGAACGCTTAGTACTGGCACACAAGCCCAAAGGGCAATATTAATCTCCCTTTTTTTTTCCAGGGAGAATTTCTAAAACCCCCAAAAAAAAAAAAATAGGCTTTCTATGGCCCACTATTTGTGAGAGAGATGGGACGCTCAGGACTGGCACAGATGGCACGCTCAGGACTGGCACAGAAGCCCAGAGGCCAATATTAATCTCCCTTTTTTTCTGGGAGAATTTATAAAACCAAAAAAATATTTAAATAGGCTTTCTATGGCCCACTATTTGTGAGAGAGATGGCACGCTCAGGACTGGCACAGATGGCACGCTCACAACTGGCACACAAGCCCAGAGGCCAATATTAATCTCCCTTTTTTCAGGGAAAATTTATAAAACCAAAAAAAAAATTAAATAGGCTTTCTATGGCCCACTATTTGTGAGAGAGATGGCACGCTCAGGACTGGCACAGATGGCACGCTCACAACTGGCACACAAGCCCAGAGGCCAATATTAATCTCCCTTTTTTCAGGGAAAATTTATAAAACCAAAAAAAAAATTAAATAGGCTTTCTATGGCCCACTATTTGTGAGAGAGATGGCACGCTCAGGACTGGCACAGATGGCACGCTCACAACTGGCACACAAGCCCAGAGGCCAATATTAATCTCCCTTTTTTTCAGGGAGAATTTATAAAACCAAAAAAAAAATTAAATAGGCTTTCTATGGCCCACTATTTGTGAGAGAGATGGCACGCTCAGGGCTGGCACAGATGGCACGCTCAGGACTGGCACACAAGCCCAGAGGCCAATATTAATCTCCCTTTTTTTCAGGGAGAATTTATAAAACCCAAAAAAAAATAAAATAGGCTTTCTATGGCCCACTATTTGTGAGAGAGATGGCACACTCAGGACTGGCACACAAGCCCAAAGGCCAATATTTTTTTGTTTAAATAGTTTTTTATTGAAAGCAAATGTGAACAATACAATTTATGCATTTTCCAGTATTTTGCAAAATTTTAACATTTTCCAAGCCCCCAACAATCCCAACAAAACCCAACCCCTCCCCCTCCCCTGACAGCTCCTTCCCAGTTATACTTTTGTTACCAGTATTGATGGTTCTTTGAGCCATTTGACTCACTTATGTCCGCTTGTTCCTCTAGCACTCTCTTCCTTTCAGAGGCCCTTATCCTCCCATTTCCCATAACTACTCATCCCAGCTCGAGCCACGGAGACCACATTTTGTCAAATGTTTCTATTTTCCCACGTCTTTTATAGACCCCCTTTTCCAAATTGAGACCATATTTAACATAATTCAGGAATTCACCCCTTGTAGGCGGTTCCTCTTTGATCCAGTTCCTTGCTATTACCTTCCTTGCCATATATAATAGCCTAGCTATTGCTATCTTCCAGGTGTTATCCACTCTGATTTCCTCTACATGTCCCAGTATACACACTATCGGATCCCTCGGCACTCTGCATTTATACGCCCCTTCCACACGGCTCATTACCACCAACCAGAAAGCAACCAGTCTTGGACATGTCCACATCATGTGGTATATTCCTGCATTCTCAGTCCCACATCTCGGGCATTCGGAGTCAGCACGCAACCCCGCTCTGTGCAACACTTCCGGTGATTTATAGACTCTGTGTAAGATGTACAGCTGCGATAGTCTGTACGGCTCACTCAGTGACACTCGTGGAACCCACTCCAACACCGACTCCCAGGTTTCATCCTCCATTGGGCCTAAATCTCTTTCCCATTTCGCTCTCGCTTTTAAAGGGAAGTCTAGCAGATGTGCATGTAGAAGGTCCTTATAAAGGGTGGTAATGACTCCCCTTGTGGACCCTTCCCCACACACGTATTCCAGAACTATGTCCTCCTGGATCTCAATACCACCACCCTTGTTCTGAGCTTTAAAAGCATGTTTCATCTGAGCATATTGATATTCCCCAGTCGGTCTCAGTCCAAACTCCCCTTGCAGCTGCGAAAAGGACTTTAATCCTTGTTGTTGAATTATCTGAGCCACCAAGTGGATTCCTTTAGCCTGCCACTCCGCCAGCACTCCAAGGGCCGCAAACTCAACCAAATTATTATTAAACCATATCGGTGTAAATTTAGTCAGCCCCGTGACCCCCCGAATCTGTCGCAGTCTGGTCCATAATTTATATATCAAAAACATAGTTGGGTATAATTTCCCCAATGCATCCAAGGAACCATCCTCCAGACACTGCGCTACCGGTCGTCGGTCCGTCATCCCCTCCATCAAGTGCTGTACCGCACTGGAAGACGCCTCCCGCGCCCAGCCCTTCAAATGTTGGCTCTGGGCTGCAAGAAAATATAACTCAGGATTAGGTAAAGCCAATCCTCCATCTTCCTTGGGTCGCTGAAGCGTCTCCAGGCGAATACGTGGGCACCGCCTCCCCCATATCAGACTTCTAAATAGAGCATTAATCTGCCGGAATTTCCCACGTGGAATCCAAACTGGCGCATTATGTAGGACGTAGAGTAATTTGGGCATCACAACCATTTTAATGAGATTAACCCTACCTACCACCGATAAGTGTAATTTATTCCACGCATCCACTTTTGCTTTAAGAGCGCCCATGAGAGGTGTCAAATTCCTATATAAAAACTCTGTAACTGGCATCGAGATCCATATTCCCAGGTATTTGAAAAGGGATACTACCTTAAGCCGCCCCTCTCCCAATGGCTCACTTCTACTCTCCTCCACCTCATCCACCTCAAAGAGGACCGATTTATCCCAGTTTATCCTCAATCCCGATAAGTCTCCAAATTTCCCAACGATCTCGATAGCCCCCTTCAAGGCTTCATCCGGGTCCGCCAGGAACAGTAAGATGTCATCTGCATATAATGCAATCTTCTCCTCCACACTCCCATATCTGAATCCAGGGACCTCATCCGATTGCCGGATCTTGGCGGCCAGTGGCTCCACAGCTAAGGCAAACAGAAGGGGCGACAGTGGGCAACCCTGCCTCGTACCTCTGGCCAGCTTTATAGGCTGAGAAAGCTCCCCATTCACTCTAATTCTAGCTGTTGGTAGTGAGTATAACAGTTGAGTCCACGCCACAAATTGCGGGCCAATACCCATACATTTCAACACCCGCCAGAGATATCCCCACTCCACACTGTCAAACGCCTTATGGGCATCCAAGGATGCAATAACCCTTCGGCCACAATTGTCAGACTTCAGCTGCAGGTTCATATGCAGCCTCCGCAGATTAACCGCTGTAGATCTGTCAGGCATAAAACCAGATTGATCCGGATGTACAAGGTTAGCGATGACGCTGGACAAACGGGTAGCTAACACCTTGGCCAAGAGCTTGACATCGATGGTTAACAGAGAGATTGGCCGATATGACTCAGGCTTCCCCAGATCCTTATCCTCCTTCGGAATAACCACTATATTAGCCTCCCTCATAGATGCTGGGAGAAACCCTTGGCATCCAGCCTCCTCCAGTACTAACTTTAATCTGGGAACCAGCACTTCCTCCAAACTTTTATAGATTTCGGCTGGTAACCCATCAACCCCAGGTGCCTTCCCATTGGCCATAGACTTCAGCGCCCGACTCAGTTCCTCCTCGGTGATAGGGGCATCGAGGCTCACCCTATCCTCCTCACTCAATTTCGGAAGACCCAGACTCTCAAGGAAAGTCTCCGTTTCTCCGGCTGACTCATTGACCTTGGAGGAATATAAGTCCGCGTAAAAGTCCGCAAAGACCTTTATAATATCCGGTGTTTCAGATACCCTGCTCCCCCCATCCGAAACCAACGAGTGTACATACGAGGTACTACGCTGAGCCGCGGCTACCACCGATAGCATGTGTCCAACTGTCTCTCCCTCCTGAAAATAAGCCACCCTCTGAAACTCCCGCTTCCTTTCAGCTTTCCCCAGCAGAATCTTTTCCATACAATTTTGCGCTGTTCTCAATCTTTTCTCTGCCTCGGAAGTCCCCAGCACAACCATCTCGTCCTCCGCGGCTTTCAGCTCCTCCAACGCCACTCTCTCCGCTTCCCTCGTCTTCCTCTTACACCTACTAATGTCTCTAAATAGTAACCCTCTCAGGTACGCTTTCATTGCATCCCAAACGGTTAGAGCATCTGTACTCCCATCATTTAACGCAAAGAATTCCGTCACCTCCTTCCCTATACCGTCCAAGTCAATGCTCTGTAACCAGTTAGGATGGATCTTCCATTCTCTCCCGCTTGCGGTCCGTGTCCCCAACAACCTAACCTCTACCTCAATTGGACTATGATCCGAAAGGGCCCTCGGCAGATAACGCACCTCCCCCACCATTGTGTCCAACAGGCGATTACCCAGTGCCATATCAATTCTGGATAGCGTAGCATGAGCCGGTGAATAGCACGAGTATCCTCTCTCCCCAACATGTCTGACTCTCCATAGATCAATCATGCCTAATTCACGCACATAGGTTCCAAATGTTGTAGTGTGCCCCTCCGACCTATTCTGGGTGTTCTTATTTTTATCCCAAAAGTCATCACATATATTGTTCAAATCCCCAATAATTAAGATTGGCAGTGGTTCCCATCGTCCCACCCTCTCCAATACCTCCCTGATCTTCTTACTTGAATATGGAGGTGGAATATACATTGCCGCAACACACAATCTCACTCCATACAATATACATTGTATCACCACATACTGACCCTCAGCATCCACGCATACTTTCACCTCTTCATATTGCACTCCCACCGGCACCAACACTGACACACCTCTTGAGTACTTCGAAAAGGTAGAATGATACCTAGAGTTGAGCGACCTTGACCTTTTTAGAGTCGAGCCGGGTTTTGCGAAACCCGACTATGTCCAAAGTCGGGTCGAGTGAAATCGGCCGATTATGACGTAAAGTCGGGATCGACCGAAACACGAAACCCAATGCAAGTCAATGGGGCAGCATAGTCGGCAGTGAGTGGGGGCCAGGAAAACACCTAGAGTGCCCATTTTAATGTCAAAACCATCCATTCTTCTTAATGAAGCTTGTCAAGCGTAATTTACCTTAAAATAATTGGAAGGCATTTGAAATTGGGGGTCATTTGGCTAAAGTTGTGGGGGGTAGGGCTGGTTCAAGTAATTAGTGGGCCCAGTAAATCTGGACCACGTCACGGCAGTGGAGCAGGGAGAGGTAAGTATTTCAACTTTGCAAGTGCTGTGATCCTGAGCAAGCAGGGGGGGCCCACTCGTTGGCATTGGCACTGGCACAGGGCCCCTCAAAGTACAGCGGTGTGTTTGCACGGCGGGGGCGCCTCCCACCGGCAGCAACACTTTTGCGTACTATGAGAGGCCCTGTGCCAGTGACGTCGCCAACTAGTATTCCTCCCCCCACCTGATGAAGGAACCTGCACTTTCATCTGCACCTTCCTCTTTGTCCCCGTGTAAGGTGGTATGGTATGCGGGAAGAGCAACCTGACTTTCAGCAGGGTCACAATGTTGTTGTGTAGCGTGCACGGGGAATGTTGCGTTATGGGTCAATGTACCAGCAGACTCATCTATCACTGGCTGGGCAATGGGCACGATGAAGTGGAAACACAGATATAGGCCCAAAGAAGAAAGTGGGCTAAATGCAGTTCAAAATTGGTAACACAGGAATAACCAGGGGGCATTGCAGTGGAGGACAACTGGAATGAGAGGCTGACACAGAGAGTAGGGCCAAATCAGTAAGTAGTCGAAATGCAGTTCAAAATTGGCAACCGTAGTAAACAGGCGGCACAGCTTTGTTCAGTGGAGGAGAACAGCAAGGAGTGGCAGACACCGATAGTAGGCCCCAACCCAACTAGTAGGCCAAATGCAGTCTAACATTAACAACTACTTAACGAGAGGCTGAAAATGGAATTTCAGGACAGGAAACCAGGAGAACAGCAAGGAGTGGCAGACACCGATAGTAGGCCCCAAACCAACTAGTACGCCAAATGCAGTTGTTCCATTTAACCACAATTTAATGAGAGCCTGAAGATAGAAGCTCAGGAAAGGCAACCTGGGGAACACCTTGGAGTGTAACACACCATCTCTCTCCACCCCATACCCATTTTGTAGGCCTAATGCTGTGTACTTTTCTACAACTACTAAACGAGAGTCGGAAGACCGAAGCAATGGCAAGGAAACCTGGGGAACACCTTGGAGTGTAACACACCATCTCTCTCCACCCCATACCCAATTTGTAGGCCTAATGCAGCCTACTTTCCGACACCTACTAAACGAGAGCATGAAGATCGAAGCTCAGGAAAGGCAACCTGGGGAACACCTTGGAGTGTAACACACCATCTCTCTCCACCCCATACCCATTTTTTAGGCCTAATGCAGTGTACTTTTCTACAACTACTAAACGAGAGTCGGAAGACCGAAGCAATGGCAAGGAAACCTGGGGAACACCTTGGAGTGTAACACACCATCTCTCTCCACCCCATTCCCCATTTTTTAGGCCTAATGCAGCCTACTTTCCGACACCTACTAAACGAGAGCATGAAGATCGAAGCTCAGGAAAGGCAACCTGGGGAACACCTTGGAGTGTAACACACCATCTCTCTCCACCCCATACCCATTTTGTAGGCCTAATGCTGTGTACTTTTCTACAACTACTAAACGAGAGTCGGAAGACCGAAGCAATGGCAAGGAAACCTGGGGAACACCTTGGAGTGTAACACACCATCTCTCTCCACCCCATACCCAATTTGTAGGCCTAATGCAGCCTACTTTCCGACACCTACTAAACGAGAGCATGAAGATCGAAGCTCAGGAAAGGCAACCTGGTGAAAACCTTGGAGTGTAACACAACCTGTCTCTACACCCCATACACAATTAGTAGGCCTAATGCAGCGTAGTTTCCAACAGCTACTAAACGAGAGCCGGAAGATCGAAGCTCAGGAAAGGCAACCTGGGGAACACCTTGGAGTGTAACACAACCTCTCTCTACACCACGGAAGGGCTGATTCTTAGGAAGGAAGGCTGTTGTAAATAAGCATTGCGCGTCCGAGGGTGATTATATTCTTATTCGGTATCTACTCACCCTCGGACGCGCCATGCTTCTTGATTTGTAATTAATGTTTATTTGCAATGTGCTTTTGACTTACTCAATTATTTTTTTAATTATTGATTTTATTAAATTAATAGTTTAACATCTTATTGGAAATAATTTAAAGGAGACGCGACAGGACAACACTCGGTGGATGCCATATCTGTGTTAACAACTCCAAAAAACTTTCAGTTAACTTCTTGCAGGAGAAAGAAATTGTAGCTGTTGGACCTTTGTAGTACAGTTCCAGATATTTGTTGTGTGTTTGTTTTGATTGTTAAAATGTCTGCATTTGAGATCTCAACACGATCTTATTTTTTATAATCAAATTAATTTTTTAAATATTTTATTAGGTTGGTTCAAGGGGTACACGGGCCGCAGTAGACAGGTCAGTGGAGGCCTAGTGGAAGGAGGGACCACAGACAGGCATCGAAGGCCTAAAATAATAACACATGGCTGTAGGCAATTTTAAATTGGTTCCAGGGGTACACGGGCAGCAGTGCCCTGGTCAGTGTAGTAGTAGTTGAAAGAATGGACCGCAGACAGGCATCGAAGGCCTAAAATAAAAAAATTGGGCTGGCTGTAGGCAATTTTAAATTGGTTCCAGGGGTACACGGGCAGCAGTGGTGTGGTCAGTGGAGGCCTAGTGGAAGGAGTGACCGCAGACAGGCATCGAAGGCCTAAAATATTAACACATGGCTGTAGTCAATTTTAAATTGGTTCCAGGGGTACTTGGGCAGCAGTGCCCTGGTCAGTGTAGTAGTAGTTGAACGAATGGACCGCAGACAGGCATCGAAGGCCTAAAATAAAAAAATTGGGCTGGCTGTAGGCAATTTTAAATTGGTTCCAGGGGTACACGGGCAGCAGTGGTGTGGTCAGTGGAGGCCTAGTGGAAGGAGTGACCGCAGACAGGCATCGAAGGCCTAAAATAATCACACATGGCTGTAGGCAATTTTAAATTGGTTCCAGGGGTACACGGGCAGCAGTGGTGTGGTCAGTGGAGGCCTAGTGGAAGGAGTGACCGCAGACAGGCATCGAAGGCCTAAAATAATAACACATGGCTGTAGGCAATTTTAAATTGGTTCCAGGGGTACACGGGCAGCAGTGGTGTGGTCAGTGGAGGCCTAGTGGAAGGAGTGACCGCAGACAGGCATCGAAGGCCTAAAATAATAACACATGGCTGTAGGCAATTTTAAATTGGTTCCAGGGGTACACGGGCAGCAGTGCCCTGGTCAGTGTAATAGTAGTTGAAAGAATGGACCGCAGACAGGCATCGAAGGCCTAAAATAAAAAAATTGGGCTGGCTGTAGGCAATTTTAAATTGGTTCCAGGGGTACACGGGCAGCAGTGGTGTGGTCAGTGGAGGCCTAGTGGAAGGAGTGACCGCAGACAGGCATCGAAGGCCTAAAATAATAACACATGGCTGTAGGCAATTTTAAATTGGTTCCAGGGTTACACGGGCAGCAGTGGTGTGGTCAGTGGAGGCCTAGTGGAAGGAGTGACCGCAGACAGGCATCGAAGGCCTAAAATAATCACACATGGCTGTAGGCAATTTTAAATTGGTTCCAGGGGTACACGGGCAGCAGTGGTGTGGTCAGTGGAGGCCTAGTGGAAGGAGTGACCACAGACAGGCATCGAAGGCCTAAAATATTAACACATGGCTGTAGTCAATTTTAAATTGGTTCCAGGGGTACTTGGGCAGCAGTGCCCTGGTCAGTGTAGTAGTAGTTGAAAGAATGGACCGCAGACAGGCATCGAAGGCCTAAAATAAAAAAATTGGGCTGGCTGTAGGCAATTTTAAATTGGTTCCAGGGGTACACGGGCAGCAGTGGTGTGGTCAGTGGAGGCCTAGTGGAAGGAGTGACCACAGACAGGCATCGAAGGCCTAAAATAATAACACATGGCTGTAGGCAATTTTAAATTGGTTCCAGGGTTACACGGGCAGCAGTGGTGTGGTCAGTGGAGGCCTAGTGGAAGGAGTGACCGCAGACAGGCATCGAAGGCCTAAAATAATCACACATGGCTGTAGGCAATTTTAAATTGGTTCCAGGGGTACACGGGCAGCAGTGGTGTGGTCAGTGGAGGCCTAGTGGAAGGAGTGACCACAGACAGGCATCGAAGGCCTAAAATATTAACACATGGCTGTAGTCAATTTTAAATTGGTTCCAGGGGTACTTGGGCAGCAGTGCCCTGGTCAGTGTAGTAGTAGTTGAAAGAATGGACCGCAGACAGGCATCGAAGGCCTAAAATAAAAAAATTGGGCTGGCTGTAGGCAATTTTAAATTGGTTCCAGGGGTACACGGGCAGCAGTGGTGTGGTCAGTGGAGGCCTAGTGGAAGGAGTGACCGCAGACAGGCATCGAAGGCCTAAAATAATAACACATGGCTGTAGGCAATTTTAAATTGGTTCCAGGGTTACACGGGCAGCAGTGGTGTGGTCAGTGGAGGCCTAGTGGAAGGAGTGACCGCAGACAGGCATCGAAGGCCTAAAATAATCACACATGGCTGTAGGCAATTTTAAATTGGTTCCAGGGGTACACGGGCAGCAGTGGTGTGGTCAGTGGAGGCCTAGTGGAAGGAGTGACCACAGACAGGCATCGAAGGCCTAAAATATTAACACATGGCTGTAGTCAATTTTAAATTGGTTCCAGGGGTACTTGGGCAGCAGTGCCCTGGTCAGTGTAGTAGTAGTTGAAAGAATGGACCGCAGACAGGCATCGAAGGCCTAAAATAAAAAAATTGGGCTGGCTGTAGGCAATTTTAAATTGGTTCCAGGGGTACACGGGCAGCAGTGGTGTGGTCAGTGGAGGCCTAGTGGAAGGAGTGACCGCAGACAGGCATCGAAGGCCTAAAATAATAACACATGGCTGTAGGCAATTTTAAATTGGTTCCAGGGTTACACGGGCAGCAGTGGTGTGGTCAGTGGAGGCCTAGTGGAAGGAGTGACCGCAGACAGGCATCGAAGGCCTAAAATAATAACACATGGCTGTAGGCAATTTTAAATTGGTTCCAGGGTTACACGGGCAGCAGTGGTGTGGTCAGTGGAGGCCTAGTGGAAGGAGTGACCGCAGACAGGCATCGAAGGCCTAAAATAATCACACATGGCTGTAGGCAATTTTAAATTGGTTCCAGGGGTACACGGGCAGCAGTGGTGTGGTCAGTGGAGGCCTAGTGGAAGGAGTGACCACAGACAGGCATCGAAGGCCTAAAATATTAACACATGGCTGTAGTCAATTTTAAATTGGTTCCAGGGGTACTTGGGCAGCAGTGCCCTGGTCAGTGTAGTAATAGTTGAAAGAATGGACCGCAGACAGGCATCGAAGGCCTAAAATAAAAAAATTGGGCTGGCTGTAGGCAATTTTAAATTGGTTCCAGGGGTACACGGGCAGCAGTGGTGTGGTCAGTGGAGGCCTAGTGGAAGGAGTGACCGCAGACAGGCATCGAAGGCCTAAAATAATAACACATGGCTGTAGGCAATTTTAAATTGGTTCCAGGGTTACACGGGCAGCAGTGGTGTGGTCAGTGGAGGCCTAGTGGAAGGAGTGACCGCAGACAGGCATCGAAGGCCTAAAATAATCACACATGGCTGTAGGCAATTTTAAATTGGTTCCAGGGGTACACGGGCAGCAGTGGTGTGGTCAGTGGAGGCCTAGTGGAAGGAGTGACCACAGACAGGCATCGAAGGCCTAAAATATTAACACATGGCTGTAGTCAATTTTAAATTGGTTCCAGGGGTACTTGGGCAGCAGTGCCCTGGTCAGTGTAGTAGTAGTTGAAAGAATGGACCGCAGACAGGCATCGAAGGCCTAAAATAAAAAAATTGGGCTGGCTGTAGGCAATTTTAAATTGGTTCCAGGGGTACACGGGCAGCAGTGGTGTGGTCAGTGGAGGCCTAGTGGAAGGAGTGACCGCAGACAGGCATCGAAGGCCTAAAATAATAAAACATGGCTGTAGGCAATTTTAAATTGGTTCCAGGGGTACACGGGCAGCAGTGGTCTGGTCAGTGGAAGTCTAGTGGAAGGAGTGACCGCAGACAGGCTTCCAAGGCCTAACATAACAAACTTGGGCTGGCTGTAGGCACTTTTAAATTGGTTCCAGGGGTACACGGGCAGCAGTGGTCTGGTCAGTGGAAGTCTAGTGGAAGGAGTGACCGCAGACAGGCTTCGAAGGCCTAACATAACAAACTTGGGCTGGCTGTAGGCACTTTTAAATTGGTTCCAGGGGTACATGGGCAGCAGTGGTCTGGTCAGTGGAAGTCTAGTGGAAGGAGTGACCGCAGACAGGCTTCCAAGGCCTAACATAACAAAATTGGGCTGGCTGTAGGCACTTTAAATTGGTTCCAGGGGTACATGGGCAGCAGTGTATGGTCAGTGGAAGTCTAGTGGAAGGAGTGACAGCAGACAGTCTTCGAAGGCCTAACATAACAAAATTGGGCTGACTATAGGCACTTTTAAATTGGTTCCAGGGTAACACGGCCAGCAGTGGCCTGGTCAGTGTAGTAGTTGTAGAAAGAAGGGACCGCAGACAGGCTTCGAAGGCCTAACATAACAAAAATGTCAAAACAATGGTATTGTCAGTGCCAGGCATTGAAGGATGTCAGCGCCTAGACTACACATTGGTGAAGCTGTGAGAGATAATTTTGCTAGTGGTAGAGCACTGTTTGAGCTGGGGGGGGAACTGGCTTGTGGCCGGCGGTACAGGCACAGGGCCCTTCATATTACAACGGTGTGTCTGACGTTGGGTGCGCACCACCACCGCCAGAGACACTTTATTGTACTATGAGGGACCCAGTGGCAGTGCCGTCGACCAAAAGCGGCCACACCCACCTCTTCAGACAAACAGCACTCTCAAGGGTCCAAGCGCAAAGTGGCGATAGCACGGCCCCGTGTGGGGAGTTTGGCCATTTCGTGAGGTGGAAACATGTCGTATGCTGGACAATCAGGTGAAGAAAATTACGAGATTGGAAAAGTCATTCAGAATAGTCCACAGGCAAGACCTTTTCATAGGAAAGCTAGGTGTCAGCCGGGCAGGGTGGGGCAAAAGATTTTGAAATCCAGTTGTGGTTCATTTTAATGAAGGTTAGATCATCTACATTTTGGGTAGCCAGACGAGTCCTTTTTTCTGTTAGTATTGAACCTGCAGCACTGAATACTCTTTCTGATAGGACACTAGCTGCCGGGCAAGCAAGCTCCTGCAATGCATATTCTGCCAATTCTGGCCAGGTGTCTAATTTGGATGCCCAGTAATCAAATGGGAATGACGGTTGAGGGAGAACGTCGATAAGGGATGAAAAATAGTTTGTAACCATACTGGACAAATGTTGTCTCCTGTCACTTTGAATTGATGCTGCAGTACCTGTCCTGTCTGCGGTCATAGAAAAATCACTCCACAACCTGGTCAGAAAACCCCTCTGGCCAACGCCACTTCTGATTTCTGCCCCTCTAACACCTCTGGTCTGCTGGCCCCTGGAGCTCGTGTGAGAACGATCACGGGCGCTGTGTGCAGGGAATGCCAGAAGCAAACGGTCAACAAGAGTTGATTGTTTTGTTGCTAATATTAGTTCCAAGTTCTCATGTGGCATAATATTTTGCAATTTGCCTTTATAGCGAGGATCAAGGAGGCAGGCCAACCAGTAATCGTCATCGTTCATCATTTTTGTAATGCGTGTGTCCCTTTTGAGGATACGCAAGGCATAATCCGCCATGTGGGCCAAAGTTCCCATTGTCAAATCTGCGGTTGTGCTTGGTTGAGGGGCAGTTGCAGGCAAATCTACGTCACTTGTGTCCCTCAAAAAACCAGAACCCGGCCTTGCCACGCCACCAATTTCCCGTGCCCCCGGGAAAGCTTCCTCATTAAAAATATACTCATCCCCATCATCCTCCTCATCCTCCACCTCCTCTTCGCCCGGTACCTCGTCATGTACACTGCCCTGACCAGACAATCGCTGACTGTCATCAAGGCTTTCCTCTTCCTCTGGTGCAGACGCCTGATCCTTTATGTGCGTCAAACTTTGCATCAGCAGACGCATTAGGGGGATGCTCATGCTTATTATGGCGTTGTCTGCACTAACCAGCCGTGTGCATTCCTCAAAACACTGAAGGACTTGACACATGTCTTGAATCTTCGACCACTGCACACCTGACAACTCCATGTCTGCCATCCTACTGCCTGCCCGTGTATGTGTATCCTCCCACAAAAACATAACAGCCCGCCTCTGTTCGCACAGTCTCTGAAGCATGTGCAGTGTTGAGTTCCACCTTGTTGCAACGTCTATGATTAGGCGATGCTGGGGAAGGTTCAAAGAACGCTGATAGGTCTGCATACGGCTGGAGTGTACAGGCGAACGGCGGATATGTGCGCAAAGTCCACGCACTTTGAGGAGCAGGTCGGATAACCCCGGATAACTTTTCAGGAAGCACTGCACCACCAGGTTTAAGGTGTGAGCCAGGCAAGGAATGTGTTTCAGTTGGGAAAGGGAGATGGCAGCCATGAAATTCCTTCCGTTATCACTCACTACCTTGCCTGCCTCAAGATCTACAGTGCCCAGCCACGACTGCGTTTCTTGCTGCAAGAACTCGGACAGAACTTCCGCGGTGTGTCTATTGTCGCCCAAACACTTCATAGCCAATACAGCCTGCTGACGTATGCCAGTAGCTGCCCCATAATGGGAGACCTGGTGTGCAACAGTGGCAGGTGCGGATGGAGTGTTTGTGCGACTGCGGTCTGTGGACGAGCTCTTGCTTCTGCAGGAGGACGAGGAGGAGGAGGAGGAGGAGGGGGTGCGAACGGCTACAGACAACTGTTTACTAGACCGTGGGCTAGGCAGAACTGTCCCAAACTTGCTGTCCCCTGTGGACCCTGAATCCACCACATTTACCCAGTGTGCCGTGATGGACACGTAACGTCCCTGGCCATGCCTACTGGTCCATGCATCTGTTGTCAGGTGCACCTTTGTGCTCACAGATTGCCTGAGTGCATGGACGATGCGCTCTTTAACATGATGGTGGAGGGCTGGGATGGCTTTTCTGGAAAAAAAGTGTCGACTGGGTAGCTCGTAGCGTGGTACAGCGTAGTCCATCAGGTCTTTGAAAGCTTCGCTTTCAACTAACCGGTAGGGCATCATCTCTAACGAGATTAGTCTAGCTATGTGGGCGTTCAAACCCTGTGTACGCGGATGCGAGGCTAAGTACTTCCTTTTTCTAACCATAGTCTCATGTAGGGTGAGCTGGACTGGAGAGAAGGAGATCGTGGAACTAGCGGGGGTGCCGGTGGACATGGCAGACTGAGAGACGGATGGTATTGTTGCCGCCGGTGCCCTAGATGCAGTGTTTCCTACTACGAAACTGGTGATTCCCTGACCCTGACTGCTTTGGCCTGGCAAAGATACCTGCACAGATACAGCAGGTGGTGCGCTAAATGGTGGTCCTACACTGCCGGAAGGGATGTTGCGTTGATGACTAGCTTCATTGGCCGAGGGTGCAACAACCTTAAGGGACGTTTGGTAGTTAGTCCAAGCTTTCAAATGCATGGTGGTTAAATGTCTATGCATGCAACTAGTATTGAGACTTTTCAGATTCTGACCTCTGCTTAAGGAAGTAGAACATTTTTGACAGATGACTTTGCGCTGATCAATTGGATGTTGTTTAAAAAAATGCCAGACTGCACTCTTTCTAGCATCGGATACCTTTTCAGGCATTGCAGACTGAGCTTTAACCGGATGGCCACGCTGTCCTCCACCAGGTTTTGGCTTTGCCACGCGTTTTGGGCAAGATACGGGCCCGGCAGATGGAACCTGTGGCGATGTTGATGCCTGCTGCGGCCCCTCCTCCTCCTCTGCTTCAGAACTGCTGCCGCCTGCACCCTGTTCCCCCAATGGCTGCCAATCGGGGTCAAGAACTGGGTCATCTAATAACTCTTCTTGTACCTCCTGCGCAACTTCGTCTGTGTCACCGTGTCGTTCGGTGGTATAGCGTTCGTGATGGGGCAACATAGTCTCATCAGGGTCTGATTCTTGATCAGCACCCTGCGAGGGCAATGTTGTGGTCTGAGTCAAAGGACCAGCATAGTAGTCTGCCTGTGGCTGTGCGTCAGTGCACTCCATGTCAGATTCAATTTGTAATGGGCATGGACTGTTAACTGCTTCACTTTCTAAGCCAGGGACGGTATGTGTAAAGAGCTCCATGGAGTAACCCGTTGTGTCGCCTGCTGCATTCTTCTCTGTTGTTGTTTTTGCTGAAGAGGACAAGGAAGTGACTTGTCCCTGACCGTGAACATCCACTAACGACGCGCTGCTTTTACTTTTACCAGTTTCACGAGAGGAGGCAAAAGAGCTAGAGGCTGAGTCAGCAAGATAAGCCAAAACTTGCTCTTGCTGCTCCGGCTTTAAAAGCGGTTTTCCTAATCCCAGAAAAGGGAGCGTTCGAGGCCTTGTGTAGCCGGACGACGAACCTGGCTCCACAGCTCCAGACTTAGGTGCAATATTTTTTTCCCCACGACCACCTGATGCTCCACCACTACCACTACCCTCATTACCAGCTGACAATGAACGCCCCCGGCCACGACCTCTTCCACTAGACTTCCTCATTGTTTTAAAAACGTAACCAAACTAACGTTATTTGTTGCAGTCACACAACTTACACGGTGAGCTATAACTTCAGTATGATTTAGCTACCCCTTTACAGGTTGGTGAGACCACAGCGAAAATCAGGCCCAATGTTACACACTCTTTTTTTGGTGGCTGCAAATTAGAGAGATGCCCCACACGCAGGACTGTCACTGAAGCACAAATGTTAATATTAATGTCACACTATTATTTTTTTTTTATTTTTATTTTTTTCAGGAACACTTTAGAAACCCCCCCCAAAAAAAAACATTGATTTTTGCAGGGAGAATTTAGAAAACAAATGTAACAAACTATATGCTTTCTATGGGCCACTGAGTGAGAGATGACGCACACAGGAATCAGGAGTGGCACACAAGCCCAGAGGCCAATATTTTTCTACCAATGATTGATGGAGTTATTTTCTCTGGTAGATTTTGGAACCCAAATCAAGGAAAAAAAATATAGGCTTTCTATGGACCACAATTGGAGAGAGAGAGAGAGAGAGAGATGGCACACCCAGGAGTCAAGACTGGCACACAAGCAGAAAGGCCAATATTAATCTCCCACTGTTTTTTTTTTTTTTTTTTTTTTTTTTTCAGGGAGACTTTAGAAAAAAAAATAATAAAAAAAATATGATTTTATCAGGAAGAATTTAGAAACCAAATAAAATAAAATGATTTTTTCAGGGAGAATTTATAAAACAAATAAAACCAAAAATAGGCGTTCTATGGCCCACTGACTGAGAGATGACGCACCCAGGAGTCAAGACTGGCACACAAGCAGAAAGGCCAATATTAATCTCCCACTGTTTTTTTTTTTTTTTTTTTTTTTTTCAGGGAGACTTTAGAAAAAAAAATAATAAAAAAAATATGATTTTATCAGGAAGAATTTAGAAACCAAATAAAATAAAATGATTTTTTCAGGGAGAATTTATAAAACAAATAAAACCAAAAATAGGCGTTCTATGGCCCACTGACTGAGAGATGACGCACACAGGAATCAGGAGTGGCACACAAGCCCAGAGGCCAATATTTTTCTACCAATGATTGATGGAGTTATTTTCTCTGGTAGATTTTGGAACCCAAATCAAGGAAAAAAAATATAGGCTTTCTATGGACCACAATTGGAGAGAGAGAGAGAGAGAGAGATGGCACACCCAGGAGTCAAGACTGGCACACAAGCAGAAAGGCCAATATTAATCTCCCACTGTTTTTTTTTTTTTTTTTTTTTTTTTTTCAGGGAGACTTTAGAAAAAAAAATAATAAAAAAAATATGATTTTATCAGGAAGAATTTAGAAACCAAATAAAATAAAATGATTTTTTCAGGGAGAATTTATAAAACAAATAAAACCAAAAATAGGCGTTCTATGGCCCACTGACTGAGAGATGACGCACCCAGGAGTCAAGACTGGCACACAAGCAGAAAGGCCAATATTAATCTCCCACTGTTTTTTTTTTTTTTTTTTTTTTTTTCAGGGAGACTTTAGAAAAAAAAATAATAAAAAAAATATGATTTTATCAGGAAGAATTTAGAAACC
Source organism: Ranitomeya imitator (assembly GCF_032444005.1). Classification (NCBI taxonomy): domain Eukaryota; kingdom Metazoa; phylum Chordata; class Amphibia; order Anura; family Dendrobatidae; genus Ranitomeya; species Ranitomeya imitator. The sequence goes on along the minus strand of NC_091284.1, from coordinate 194,485,112 downwards.
AAATAAAATAAAATGATTTTTTCAGGGAGAATTTATAAAACAAATAAAACCAAAAATAGGCGTTCTATGGCCCACTGACTGAGAGATGACGCACACAGGAATCAGGAGTGGCACACAAGCCCAGAGGCCAATATTTTTCTACCAATGATTGATGGAGTTATTTTCTCTGGTAGATTTTGGAACCCAAATCAAGGAAAAAAAATATAGGCTTTCTATGGACCACAATTGGAGAGAGAGAGAGAGAGAGAGAGAGAGAGAGAGAGAGATGGCACACCCAGGAGTCAAGACTGGCACACAAGCAGAAAGGCCAATATTAATCTCCCACTGTTTTTTTTGGTTGATTTTTTTTTTTTTTTTTCAGGGAGACTTTAGAAAAAAAAAATAATAAAAAAAATATGATTTTATCAGGAAGAATTTAGAAACCAAATAAAATAAAATGATTTTTTCAGGGAGAATTTATAAAACAAATAAAACCAAAAATAGGCGTTCTATGGCCCACTGACTGAGAGATGACGCACACAGGAATCAGGAGTGGCACACAAGCCCAGAGGCCAATATTTTTCTACCAATGATTGATGTAGTTATTTTCTCTGGTAGATTTTGGAACCCAAATCAAGGAAAAAAAATATAGGCTTTCTATGGACCACAATTGGAGAGAGAGAGAGAGAGAGAGAGAGAGATGGCACACCCAGGAGTCAAGACTGGCACACAAGCAGAAAGGCCAATATTAATCTCCCACTGTTTTTTTTGGTTGTTTTTTTTTTTTTTTTCAGGGAGACTTTAGAAAAAAAAATAATAAAAAAAATATGATTTTATCAGGAAGAATTTAGAAACCAAATAAAATAAAATGATTTTTTCAGGGAGAATTTATAAAACAAATAAAACCAAAAATAGGCGTTCTATGGCCCACTGACTGAGAGATGACGCACCCAGGAGTCAAGACTGGCACACAAGCAGAAAGGCCAATATTAATCTCCCACTGTTTTTTTTTTTTTTTTCAGGGAGACTTTAGAAAAAAAAATAATAAAAAAAATATGATTTTGTCAGGAAGAATTTAGAAACCAAATAAAATAAAATGATTTTTTCAGGGAGAATTTAGAAAACAAATAAAACCAAAAATAGGCGTTCTATGGCCCACTGACTAAGAGAGAGAGAGAGAGATGGAACGCTTAGTACTGGCACACAAGCCCAAAGGGCAATATTAATCTCCCTTTTTTTTTCCAGGGAGAATTTCTAAAACCCCCCCAAAAAAAAAAATAGGCTTTCTATGGCCCACTATTTGTGAGAGAGATGGGACGCTCAGGACTGGCACAGATGGCACGCTCAGGACTGGCACAGAAGCCCAGAGGCCAATATTAATCTCCCTTTTTTTCTGGGAGAATTTATAAAACCAAAAAAATATTTAAATAGGCTTTCTATGGCCCACTATTTGTGAGAGAGATGGCACGCTCAGGACTGGCACAGATGGCACGCTCACAACTGGCACACAAGCCCAGAGGCCAATATTAATCTCCCTTTTTTCAGGGAAAATTTATAAAACCAAAAAAAAAATTAAATAGGCTTTCTATGGCCCACTATTTGTGAGAGAGATGGCACGCTCAGGACTGGCACAGATGGCACGCTCACAACTGGCACACAAGCCCAGAGGCCAATATTAATCTCCCTTTTTTCAGGGAAAATTTATAAAACAAAAAAAAAAAATTAAATAGGCTTTCTATGGCCCACTATTTGTGAGAGAGATGGCACGCTCAGGACTGGCACAGATGGCACGCTCACAACTGGCACACAAGCCCAGAGGCCAATATTAATCTCCCTTTTTTTCAGGGAGAATTTATAAAACCAAAAAAAAAATTAAATAGGCTTTCTATGGCCCACTATTTGTGAGAGAGATGGCACGCTCAGGGCTGGCACAGATGGCACGCTCAGGACTGGCACACAAGCCCAGAGGCCAATATTAATCTCCCTTTTTTTCAGGGAGAATTTATAAAACCCAAAAAAAAATAAAATAGGCTTTCTATGGCCCACTATTTGTGAGAGAGATGGCACACTCAGGACTGGCACACAAGCCCAAAGGCCAATATTAATCTCCCACTGTATTTTTATCAGGGAGAATTTATACACCCCACAAAAAAAAATACAGAAAAATGAAAAGGCTTTCTATGGCCCACTATGTGAGAGAGATGGCACACACAGGGATGGCACTCTAGCAGAAATGCCAAATTGCCAATCTTAATCTCCCACCAAAAAAAAAAAAAAAAAAACACAGGGAATGTCCTACAATTACTATCTCCCTGCCTGCAGTAATCTCAGCCAGGTATGGCAGGCAGCTACTATCTCCCTGCCTGCAGTAATCTCAGCCAGGTATGGCAGGCAGCAATAAGGAGTGGACTGATGCACAAATGAAATAAAAAGTGTGGACAAACAAAAAAGATAGCTGTGCAGAAAGGAAGGAACAAGAGGATTTGTGCTTTGAAAAAAGCAGTTGGTTTGCACAGCGGCGTACACACAGCAATGCAGCTATCAGGGAGCCTTCTAGGGCAGCCCAATGAGCTACAGCGCTGAGGGGAAAAAAAAAAAAAAAAAACTTCCACTGTCCCTGCACACCGAGGGTGGTGTTGGACAGTGCAAATCGCTGCAGCACAAGCGGTTTTGTGGTTAATGGACCCTGCCTAACGCTATCCCTGCTTCTGACAAAGCGGCAGCAACCTCTCCCTAAGCTCAGATCAGCAGCAGTAAGATGGCGGTCGGCGGGAACGCCTCTTTATAGCCCCTGTGACGTCGCAGACAGCAAGCCAATCACTGCAATGCCCTTCTCTAAGATGGTGGGGACCAGGACCTATGTCATCACGCTGCCCACACTCTGCGTTTACCTTCATTGGCTGAGAAATGGCGCTTTTCGCGTCATTGAAACGCGACTTTGGCGCGAAAGTCGCGTACCGCATGGCCGACCCCGCACAGGGGTCGGATCGGATTTCATGAAACCCCGACTTAGCCAAAAGTCGGCGACTTTTGAAAATGTTCGACCCGTTTCGCTCAACCCTAATGATACCCCTTCTGTATCCAACGTCTATTCAGTACGTCCACTTTCTCCTGTATCAAGTGCGTCTCTAGCAAGCATATCATAGAAGCCCGTTGATCCTTCGCATACTGCAAGCTCGCAGCTCTCCTAGACTTATCCGCCAGGCCTCTCACATTCCAGCTCAATATCTTAAAGCGGTCCCCTATTATGTGACTCATCATCTTTAGTTGTGTCGTTACTCCCGGTTCTGAGCTGTCTAACTTCCCTTCCCACCCTCACCCCACTCCCCCCTCCCCCACACCCCCCAATACTATACATTCTGCCTCTTATCAAGAGTGGGGCACCATCACCCATTGCGAACACTCTTGTTAACGTAACCTTCTCCTTCCGCCTCCCGCTACCGTTTATAACAGAATTCGGCGCAATTCTTAGAAGAACAATATAATTGAACCTGTATTGTATTACAACTGCAAGAAACTAAATAAACTTTTAGTACGCTGCACACCCTTCCTCCCTCGTACTTCTCCGCCGCATCAGCACTCCCAGTGCTTTCCCTGAGTAATATCCAACTCCACCCTCCAACCTTCACATTTCAATTACCAGTGTACTGTCAATCAATCTCTTTTTTTCCCCCCTTTTTGAAAGATTAAAGATATCTCCCGACCAACCCGCCTCACATTTTCAATCTCCTTTCCCTTTAAGTTTTTTAGCGTTAAGATCTATCCACTGGGTAGCGTCCTCCGGCGTCTGGAAAAAATGAATCTTATCCAACGCTACCACTCTCAGTCGTGCCGGAAACATCATGGAGTATTGCACTCCCAGTTCTCTCAGCCGTCTCTTGATACCCGTGAACATCATCCGTTGTTTCTGTACCAGGGCGGAATAGTCAGGGTAAATAGCAATTCTTTGACCTCCAATTGTCAGATCCGTCATGTCTCTAGCCTTCCTCAGGATAATGTCTCTGTCTCTGTAGTTTAGGATTTTGGCAAGCACGGTACGGGGACTTGCTCCAGGGACAGGTGGTTTCGGTGGGACCCTGTGGGCTCTCTCTACCGCAAATACTTTTGTCAGTGCTGCATCACCAAAGGTCTCAAGGAGCCAGCTTTCAATATACTCCGTGGGATTCCTCCCCTCAGTTTTTTCAGGGACACCCACTATACGAATGTTATTTCTTCTGGACCTATTCTCCAGATCCTCATTTTTTGCAGCTAGCTCCGATATTGTTTGAGCAAACTTCCTCTCCGCTTTCTGCAGCTGCACTATATGGTCTTCTGCAGTGCTCACTCTTTCCTCCACAGCCCCCACACGTTTGTCAATCTTTTGCAGGGCTGCATTTATCTGGGCTGTATCCCCTTTAACCTCCTGTAGCTGCTGGGTCAGGGATTGTTTGCAGGATGATACTAGTGCAAAGACATCTCTAAGGGTGGGCTCTGCTCCTGACTCCTTATCTTCAGGTCCCCCCGCTACCACCGCCATGTCACCATCCCTGCTCCCCTGTTGTACCTCCTGCTCCTCTGCTGGGCTTTCCTCCTCTCCTTCTGTGTCTGTGTCCCCTCCGGCGTCCTCCTCTGCTTTTCCTGTGTTCCCTGCGGCTTCCACTCTAGCAAACTGCTGGAGCTTTGCCGCCACCGCCATTCTTTTCTGGCATGCCGCGTTGTCCTTCTCCGCCTTCTCCCTGGCGTCGGCGCCATCTTGGCCGGTCCCTGCCTCGCCGGCTCCGGCGTCTCTTTGTCTCCTCCTGGTCATGTTTGCCGATCTCGGGGCCGCCGCTATTCACCGCCGCACTCCCGGGACTCTCCTGCAGCCGGTAAGCGCTTTGAATCGCCGCTCAGCTGCGGCTTATCAGGATAAACTCAGCGTTAGCAGCGGGAGCGCTCTGTCACGCGTCCGCTTACATGGACGTTCAGGCCACGCCCCCCCCAAAGGCCAATATTAATCTCCCACTGTATTTTTATCAGGGAGAATTTATACACCCCACAAAAAAAAATACAGAAAAATGAAAAGGCTTTCTATGGCCCACTATGTGAGAGAGATGGCACACACAGGGATGGCACTCTAGCAGAAATGCCAAATTGCCAATCTTAATCTCCCACCAAAAAAAAAAAAAAAAAAAAAACAGGGAATGTCCTACAATTACTATCTCCCTGCCTGCAGTAATCTCAGCCAGGTATGGCAGGCAGCTACTATCTCCCTGCCTGCAGTAATCTCAGCCAGGTATGGCAGGCAGCAATAAGGAGTGGACTGATGCACAAATGAAATAAAAAGTGTGGACAAACAAAAAAGATAGCTGTGCAGAAAGGAAGGAACAAGAGGATTTGTGCTTTGAAAAAAGCAGTTGGTTTGCACAGCGGCGTACACACAGCAATGCAGCTATCAGGGAGCCTTCTAGGGCAGCCCAATGAGCTACAGCGCTGAGGGGAAAAAAAAAAAAAAAAAACTTCCACTGTCCCTGCACACCGAGGGTGGTGTTGGACAGTGCAAATCGCTGCAGCACAAGCGGTTTTGTGGTTAATGGACCCTGCCTAACGCTATCCCTGCTTCTGACAAAGCGGCAGCAACCTCTCCCTAAGCTCAGATCAGCAGCAGTAAGATGGCGGTCGGCGGGAACGCCTCTTTATAGCCCCTGTGACGTCGCAGACAGCAAGCCAATCACTGCAATGCCCTTCTCTAAGATGGTGGGGACCAGGACCTATGTCATCACGCTGCCCACACTCTGCGTTTACCTTCATTGGCTGAGAAATGGCGCTTTTCGCGTCATTGAAACGCGACTTTGGCGCGAAAGTCGCGTACCGCATGGCCGACCCCGCACAGGGGTCGGATCGGGTTTCATGAAACCCCGACTTAGCCAAAAGTCGGCGACTTTTGAAAATGTTCGACCCGTTTCGCTCAACCCTAGTATTGACTGCTTTACATAGTTTTGTATCATCTGCAAATATCAAAATTTTACTTTGCAAACTTCTACCAGATTGTTAATAAATATATTGAAGGGAATAGGTCCCAACACTGACCCCTGCGGTACCCCACTGGTCACAGTGACCCAGTTAGAGTATATACCATTTATAACCACCCTCTGCTTTCTATCACTAAGCCAGTTACTTACCCATTTACACACATTTCCCCCAGACCAAGCATTCTCATTTTGTGTACCAACCTCTTGTGTGGCACGGTATCAAACGCTTTGAATTTTATTATATTATCATCCTAAGATTAAATACAAATGGAATTATACATTCATATTATAAAGATTTCCTCCCCTTTTTATATTCAGTATTTGAAAAACATAGTTATAAAAGCAATTTATTTATTTATGAATTTTTATAAAATTATACATTTTTCATGCATTTTCAAATAAGACGAGATTAAACATGCATTTTTTTAAATAAATATATTTGCTGTGTGCAGTTGGCTGTCACATTGTTGTTAAAATTTCTTATTATATGACAATTGCAAGTTATTTTCTTTGTGAGATGACAAATAATTATTTCTGTTTTGACAATAAACTCTAACTACAAAATAAATGGGTGCTAAATACTCCCCCTCTTTATCTAATAAAGTTATGAGTTGGTGGGAGGAATCCAATATTTACAATGTGGACAATCCATTTCTTAATCACATATGGTATATGCCATAGCTTTTTAACCATTTGATTTTAAACCTTTTTTATATAGCCACCTTTTATATTAGTATCATTTGTGTTTCATAAATGAAATTTGAATGATTCACGTTAACTAACCAATGTGCTATAACAAGGTTTCATGACTAAAGGTGCTGTGACAGCTGAAATGTATGGATACCCTCAGTAGTGCGATGGTGTGAGGGCAGCACGATGGCTCAGTGGTTAGCACCGCAGCGCTGGAGTCCTAGGTTCAAACCCCCCAAGGACAACATCTGCAAGGAGTTTGTATGTTCTCCCTGTGTTTGCGTGGGTTTCCTCCCACATTCTAAAGACATACTGATAGGGAATTTAGGTTGTGAGACTCATCGGGGACAGTGATGATAATGTGTGCAAACTGTAAAGCGGTGCGGAATATGTTAGCGCTATATAAAATAATTATTATTCTAACAAGAAGTTTTACTTTTTGTCCCGGGGTTATATCCATGTGAATAAAGAAGAATGCATGTTTGCCAGAACCTGATATTTCTCTATTTTGTCTATACTTACATGTCACGGCAGACCTGTCATCCGAGCACTGACCAGCACACTAATAAATAATGTTGAGCTGAAACCCTTTCATTTTCCATGGTTGTATAGTGGCTATGGTAGGAGCAGCACATTAGAGATTTATGACATGGCAGGTATGGAGATGCTTGGTAGTTTCGGACCAGTGTCTTCATCTCCATCATCATCAGTATAGTCAAACACTATGAAACACACTTGGCAGTCACCAGGTGTGTGGCTGTCATGTGTGTGTAGTGCAAACAGCATGAGAAGCATGCTAGAGAGAGATAAGCCAGGGTAGACCATAACATGCTTGGAAGTTTAGGCCAGCAATTGCAGCTCCAGCAGCAGCAGTAATACAGTACAGATTAAAAGATGGACAGGAAAGAGATGTCCATGAAAGTGTGGCAACAGAATGGTGTCCCGATGACAGTCAGTGGACAAGCAGACAGATGGTTCAGCTGATTAAATCTCCTGCAATGGGATGAAAGTCTGTATAGATTCATGTCTGATTCGTTTCGACAAGCATTGTGTTATTTATGCTTATTGCGGATTACCTGGTCTAATATGATGTGAAAAATCTAACAGCCATGCTAAAATCCTTCTCTGATATTATACTGTGGCTTTATATGATAGTACACCCATAACAAACTGGGTAAGTTCTTGATACTGGTCCAGTTTTGACTCAAAATTCCATGGGGTGGGGTCTTGGAGTATCTGCTTGAGAAAGGTCACTGTCTAGGTACTGAACCTGGCTATTTACTTGGAGTAATCTCTGTTTGGTGATGTGCATCAGCGTTTGCACTGGCAAGTAGTGTTGAGCATTCCGATACCGCAAGTATCGGGTATCGGCCGATATTTGCGGTATCGGAATTCCGATACCGAATTCCGATACTTCCCGCGTATCGGATACCGGAATCGGAAGTTCCCAGAATTCAAATTGAACGCAGCAGCCAATGAGGAATGAATGAAAGTGTGGGCACATCCTGTTTAGCATGGTGGGCATGTAAGTACTGGCAAGGCTGGGATTGGCTGCTGAAATGATGTCACTCTGCACTATAAAAAAGCGCTGCCGCCATTTTGCGCTCACTCTGCTGTGATTTCAGTTAGGGACAGGACGCTGTGTTCTAACTGAGGGCCAGTTGAGCTTGCTAATTGCTTTATTTTCCTTTCCAAAGGCTAATTTAGCAAAACGCTGTGTGTTCTTCACTGTTCACCTTGCTCTTGCCTTGCAGCACTGTTTTAACAGCGTTCTGCAAGGTCTCTGTGTGTGTGTGTGTGCAGCTCACTCTGTAGTCTGTGTGCAGCCATATACCCGGTTGTATTCAGCTCAGGGGGGGTTCACACTGCCTCACACAGTTGTTCTTTTTTGCTCTTAGTGCAGCCTGCTGCACATTTTTTCTCAAATTTCCTATTAGTGTTTTTCCACCAGTCTCCAGCTCTATTGTGGAAAAACACTACATAGGATAACCTAGAGGGGGTTTTTAGGGCCTTGCAGCGCTGTTTACGGCTGTCTGCACGGTCTCCGTGTGAGCCCAGCTCGCCCTGCAGTCTGTGTGCAGCCATAGCCGGTTGGATTCAGCTCAGGGTTCGTTACTGGCTCATACCTTGAGAAAAATTTTCCTTTTTTTCAAATAGTGCAGCCTGTTTAAAATTTGAAAAAAAAAATTCCTATTAGTGTCTTTCCACTCGTATCCAGCTAAATAGTGGAAAAACACTATATAGGATAACCTAGAGGAGGGTTTTTTGGCCTTGCAGCGCCGTTTACGGCTGTCTGCACGGTCTCCGTGTGAGCCCAGCTCGCCCTGTAGTCTGTGTGCAGCCATAGCCGGTTGGATTCAGCTCAGGGTTCGTTACTGGCTCATACCTTGCGAAAAATTTTCCTTTTTTTTCAAATAGTGCAGCCTGTTTAAAATTTGAAAAAAAAAAATCCTATAAGTGTCTTTCCACTCGTATCCAGCTAAATAGTGGAAAAACACTATATAGGATAACCTAGAGGAGGGTTTTTTGGCCTTGCAGCGCCGTTTACGGCTGTCTGCACGGTCTCCGTGTGAGCCCAGCTCGCCCTGTAGTCTGTGTGCAGCCATAGCCGGTTGGATTCAGCTCAGGGTTCGTTACTGGCTCATACCTTGAGAAAAATTTTCCTTTTTTTGAAATAGTGCAGCCTGTTTAACCCCTTCAAGACCCAGCCTATTTTGACCTTAAAGACCTTGACGTTTTTTGCAATTCTGACCAGTGTCCCTTTATGAGGTAATAACTCAGGAACGCTTCAATGGATCCTAGCGGTTCTGAGATTGTTTTTTCGTGACATATTGGGCTTCATGTTAGTGGTAAATTTAGGTCAATAAATTCTGCATTTATTTGTGATAAACACGGAAATTTGGCGAAAATTTTGAAAATTTCGCAATTTTCACATTTTGAATTTTTATTCTGTTAAACCAGAGAGATATGTGACACAAAATAGTTAATAAATAACATTTCCCACATGTTTACTTTACATCAGCACAATTTTGGAAACAAAATTTTTTTTTGTTAGGAAGTTATAAGGGTTAAAATTCGACCAGCGATTTGTCATTTTTACAACGAAATTTACAAAACCATTTTTTTTAGGGACCACCTCACATTTGAAGTCAGTTTGAGGGGTCTATATGGCTGAAAATACCCAAAAGTGACACCATTCTAAAAACTGCACCCCTCAAGGTACTCAAAACCACATTCAAGAAGTTTATTAACCCTTCAGGTGCTTCACAGCAGCAGAAGCAACATGGAAGGAAAAAATGAACATTTAACTTTTTAGTCACAAAAATTATCTTTTAGCAACAATTTTTTTATTTTCCCAATGGTAAAAGGAGAAACTGAACCACGAAAGTTGTTGTCCAATTTGTCCTGAGTACGCTGATACCTCATATGTGGGGGTAAACCACTGTTTTGGCGCACGGCAGGGCTTGGAAGGGAAGGAGCGCCATTTGACTTTTTGAATCAAAAATTGGCTCCACTCTTTAGCGGACACCATGTCACGTTTGGAGAGCCCCCGTGTGCCTAAAAATTTGAACTTCCCCACAAGTGACCCCATTTTGGAAACTAGACGCCCCAAGGAACTTATCTAGATGCATAGTGAGCACTTTGAACCCCCAGGTGCTTCACAAATTGATCCGTAAAAATGAAAAAGTACTTTTTTTTCACAAAAAAATTCTTTTAGCCTCAATTTTTTCATTTTCACATGGGCAACAGGATAAAATGGATCCTAAAATGTGTTGGGCAATTTCTCCTGAGTACACCAATACCTCACATGTGGAGGTAAACCACTGTTTGGGCACATGGTAAGGCTCGGAAGGGAAGGAGCGCCATTTGACTTTTTGAATGAAAAATTATTTCCATCGTTAGCGGACACCATGTCGCGTTTGGATAGCTCCTGTGTGCCTAAACATTGGCGCTCCCCCACAAGTGACCCCATTTTGGAAACTAGACCCCCCAAGGAACTAATTTAGATGCCTAGTGAGCACTTTAAACCCTCAGGTGCTTCACAAATTGATCTGTAAAAATGAAAAAGTAATTTTTTTTCACAAAAAAATTCTTTTCGCCTCAATTTTTTCATTTTCACATGGGCAGTAGGATAAAATGGATCATAAAATTTGTTGGGCAATTTCTCCCGAGTACGCCGATACCTCATATGTGGGGGTAAACCACTGTTTGGGCACTCGGCAGGGCTCGGAAGAGAAGGCGCGCCATTTGACTTTTTGAATGGAAAATTAGCTCCAATTGTTAGCGGACACCATGTCGCGTTTGGAGAGCCCCTGTGTGCCTAAACATTGGAGCTCCCGCACAAATGACCCCATTTTGGAAACTAGACCCCCCAAGGAACTTATCTAGATGCATATTGAGCACTTTAAACCCCCAGGTGCTTCACAGAAGTTTATAACGCAGAGCCATGAAAATAAAAAATAATTTTTCTTTCCTCAAAAATGATTTTTTAGCCTGGAATTTCCTATTTTGCCAAGGATAATAGGAGAAATTGGACCCCAAATATTGTTGTCCAGTTTGTCCTGAGTACGCTGATACCCCATATGTGGGGGTAAACCACTGTTTGGGCGCACGGCAGGGCTCGGAAGGGATGGCACGCCATTTGGCTTTTTAAATGGAAAATTAGCTCCAATCATTAGCGGACACCATGTCACGTTTGGAGAGCCCCTGTGTGCCTAAACATTGGAGATCCCCCAGAAATGACACCATTTTAGAAACTAGACCCCCAAAGGAACTAATATAGATGTGTGGTGAGGACTTTGAACCCCCAAGTGCTTCACAGAAGTTTATAACGCAGAGCCATGAAAATAAAAAAAAAAATTATTTTCTCAAAAATGATCTTTTAGCCTGCAATTTTTTATTTTCCCAAGGGTAACAGGAGAAATTTGACCCCAAAAGTTGTTGTCCAGTTTCTCCTGAGTACGCTGATACCCCATATGTGGGGGTAAATCACTGTTTGGGCACATGCCGGGGCTCGGAAGTGAAGTAGTGACGTTTTGAAATGCAGACTTTGATGGAATGCTCTGTGGGCGTCACGTTGCGTTTGCAGAGCCCCTGATGTGGCTTAACAGTAGAAACCCCCCACAAGTGACCCCATTTTGGAAACTAGACCCCCAAAGGAACTTATCTAGATGTGTGGTGAGCACTTTGAACCCCCAAGTGCTTCATAGAAGTTTATAATGCAGAGCCGTGAAAATAATAAATACGTTTTCTTTCCTCAAAAATAATTATTTAGCCCAGAATTTTTTAATTTTCCCAAGGGTAACAGGAGAAATTTGACCCCAATATTTGTTGTCCAGTTTCTCCTGAGTACGGTGATACCCCATATGTGGGGGTAAACTACTGTTTGGGCACATGCCGGGGCTTGGAATTGAAGTAGTGACGTTTTGAAATGCAGACTTTGATGGAATGCTCTGCGGGCGTCACGTTGCGTTTGCAGAGCCCCTGATGTGCCTAAACAGTAGAAACCCCCCACAAGTGACCCCATTTTGGAAACTAGACCCTGAAAGGAACTTATCTAGATGTGTGGTGAGCACTTTGAACCCCCAAGTGCTTCATAGAAGTTTATAATGCAGAGCCGTGAAAATAATAAATACGTTTTCTTTCCTCAAAAATAATTATTTAGCCCAGAATTTTTTATTTTCCCAAGGGTGACAGGAGAAATTGGACCCCAAAAGTTGTTGTCCAGTTTCTCCTGAGTACGCTGATACCCCATATGTGGGGGTAAACCACTGTTTGGGCACACGTCGGGGCTCAGAAGGGAAGTAGTGACTTTTGAAATGCAGACTTTGATGGAATGGTCTGCGGGTGTCACGTTGCGTTTGCAGAGCCCCTGGTGTGCCTAAACAGTAGAAACCCCCCACAAGTGACCCCATTTTAGAAACTAGACCCCCCAAGGAACTTATCTAGATATGTGGTGAGCACTTTGAACCCCCAAGTGCTTCACAGACGTTTACAACGCAGAGCCGTGAAAATAAAAAATCATTTTTCTTTCCTCAAAAATTATGTTTTAGCAAGCATTTTTTTAGATTCACAAGGGTAACAGGAGAAATTGGACCCCAGTAATTGTTGCGCAGTTTGTCCTGAGTATGCCGGTACTCCATATGTGGGGGTAAACCACTGTTTGGGCACACGTCAGGGCTCGGAAGTGAGGGAGCACCATTTGACTTTTTGAATACGAGATTGGCTGGAATCAATGGTGGCGCCATGTTGCGTTTGGAGACCCCTGATGTGCCTAAACAGTGGTAACCCCTCAATTCTAACTCCAACACTAACCCCAACACACCCCTAACCCTAATCCCAACTGTAGCCATAATCCTAATCACAACCCTAACCCCAACACACCCCTAACCACAACACTAACCCCAACACACCCCTAACCCTAACCACAACCCTAATTCCAACCCTAACCCTAAGGCTATGTGCCCACGTTGCGGATTCGTGTGAGATATTTCCGCACCATTTTTGAAAAATCTGCGGGTAAAAGGCACTGTGTTTTACCTGCGGATTTTCCGCGGATTTCCAGTGTTTTTTGTGCGGATTTCACCTGCGGATTCCTATTGAGGAACAGGTGTAAAACGCTGCGGAATCCGCACAAAGAATTGACATGCTGCGGAAAATACAACGCAGCGTTCCCGCGCGGTATTTTCCGCACCATGGGCACAGCGGATTTGGTTTTTCATATGTTTACATGGTACTGTAAACCTGATGGAACACTGCTGCGAATCCGCAGCCAAATCCGCACCGTGTGCACATAGCCTAATTCTAAAGGTATGTGCACACGCTGCGGAAAACGCTGCGGATCCGCAGCAGTTTCCCATGAGTGTACAGTTCAATGTAAACCTATGGGAAACAAAAATCGCTGTACACATGCTGCGGAAAAACTGCACGGAAACGCAGCGGTTTACATTCCGCAGCATGTCACTTCTTTGTGCGGATTCCGCAGCGGTTTTACAACTGCTCCAATAGAAAATCGCAATTGTAAAACCGCAGTGAAATGCGCAGAAAAAAACGCGGTAAATCCGCCATAAATCCGCAGCGGTTTAGCACTGCGGATTTATCAAATCCGCAGCGGAAAAATCCGCAGAGGACCAGAATACGTGTGCACATTCCTAACCCTAACCCTAGCCCTAGCCCTAACCCTAGCCCTAACCCTACCCCTAACCCTAACCCTACCCCTAACCCTAACCCTAGCCCTACCCCTAACCCTACCCCTAACCCTACCCCTAACCCTACCCCTAACCCTAACCCTATTCTAACATTAGTGGAAAAAAAAAATTTCTTTATTTTTTTATTGTCCCTACCTATGGGGGTGACAAAGGGGGGGGGTCATTTATTATTTTTTTTATTTTGATCACTGAGATAGATTATATCTCAGTGATCAAAATGCACTTTGGAACGAATCTGCCGGCCGGCAGATTCGGCGGGCGCACTGCGCATGCGCCCGCCATTTTGGAAGATGGCGGCGCCCGGGAGAAGACGGACGGGACCACGGCTGGATCGGTAAGTATGATAGGGTGGGGGGGGACCACGGGGGGGGGGGGATCGGAGCACGGGGGGGGAATCGGAGCGCGGGAGGGGTGGAACGGAGCGCGGGGGGCGTGGAACGGAGCACGGGGGGGCTGGAATGGAGCACGGGGGGGTGGAACGGAGCACGGGGGGGGTGGATCGGAGTGCAGGGGGGGTGATTGGAGCACGGGGGGGTGATTGGAGCACGGGGGGAGCGGACACGAGCACGGGGGGGAGCGGAGCACTGGATGGAGGGGAGCCGGAGCAGTGTACCGGCCAGATCGGGGGGGTGGGGGGGCGATCGGAGGGGTGGGGTGGGGGCACACTAGTATTTCCAGCCATGGCCGATGATATTTCAGCATCGGCCATGGCTGGATTGTAATATTTCACCCGTTATAATGGGTGAAATATTACAAATCGCTCTGATTGGCAGTTTCACTTTCAACAGCCAATCAGAGCGATCGTAGCCACGAGGGGGTGAAGCCACCCCCCCTGGGCTAAACTACCACTCCCCCTGTCCCTGCAGATCGGGTGAAATGGGAGTTAACCCTTTCACCCGGTCTGCAGGGACGCGATCTTTCCATGACGCCGCATAGGCGTCATGGGTCGGATTGGCACCGACTTTCATGACGCCTACGTGGCGTCAAAGGTCGGGAAGGGGTTAAAATTTGAAAAAAAAAAATTCCTATTAGTGTCTTTCCACCAGTCTCCAGCTCAATTGTGGAAAAACACTACATAGGATAACCTAGAGGGTTTTTTTTGGGCCTTGCAGTGCCGTTTACGGCTGTCTGCACGGTCTCTGTGTGAGCGCAGCTCGCCCTGTAGTCTGTGTGCAGCCATAGCCGGTTGGATTCAGCTCAGGGTGCGTTACTGCCTCATACCTTGAAAAACAATTTCCTTTTTTTCAAATAGTGCAGCCAGTTTAAAATTTGAAAAAAAAAATTCCTATTAGTGTCTTTCCACTTGTATCCAGCTAAATAGTGGAAAAACACTATATAGGATAACCTAGAGGAGGGTTTTTTGGCCTTGCAGCGCCGTTTACGGCTCTCTGCACGGTCTCCGTGTGATTTAAACTAGCTCTGTAGCCCGATCTGCACCAAAAAAAAAGTTAAGTTCACCAAACACAACTTAACACTTGTGTAGGCCACATTTGAAAAATAATAAAGTTTAGTCCACAATTTACAACATTAGTGTTTCTTACACCTGTTAGGAGGAGCATTACAGGAATAAGCACACTAAGGCCTTAGTACTTTTCTGCTTATCTTTATCTGTCAACCAAGATGAAGAGGGCAGGGAGTTAGGCACGTGGGCGTGGGCGCGGAGCAGGGAGAGGAGCAGGGAGAGGACGTGGTGATTCTGTGCCTGCTGCGGGCGCCGGTGACTCGTCGTCACTCAGTTTCAGCAGGGAACAGTCCTTCATGCGCAGCTTTGTCGGAGAGCGCCGTGCACCGCTGCTGCGTGAA
This sequence comes from Ranitomeya imitator, assembly GCF_032444005.1. Taxonomy (NCBI): domain Eukaryota; kingdom Metazoa; phylum Chordata; class Amphibia; order Anura; family Dendrobatidae; genus Ranitomeya; species Ranitomeya imitator. The sequence goes on along the minus strand of NC_091284.1, from coordinate 194,469,442 downwards.
GACCAAATTGAAGCCGTTGTCGGGTGGATGGCAGCTAACGCCTCGGCATCGACTTCAGTTAGTGCCACATCCTCTCAGGCACAGAGCACTGGAGAGCAGCCATCTGTCTCTTCACCACCTGCCAAATTGGCCAGGCAGTCAGAGAGCCCAGGACAGGAGCCGTCTCTACTTCTGTTCTCTGAATCTCTTGGCTTGGAAACAGGGGGCCAGCCAAGCAGCATTGGAGAAATGGAAGAAGAGGCAGTGTGCAGTGATGCCCAACACCTTTTTCTCTCTGACTCTGAAGAGGCAGGTGGGCCAGTGCCTCCGGTGACCACAGCGCAGTACGCATCTGATGATGAAACTCAGGTGCCGCTTTCTCGTGCGTACTGTGCTGCTGAGACTACCCAGGAGGAGCAGTTGGTGGCAGAGGGTAGTGGAGATGATGAGGTCCTTGACCCATCGTGGCGTGAGGAACAGGAAGGTGGTGGGAGCAGCTCAGAGGAAGAGCTTCCTCTTACGGGCCAAAGAGGGAGAGGGAGGGGGAAGACTGCGGAGCCTGTAGCCTCCACTTTGGCACCCGTTAGGAGCCTGTCTCTTTCCAAAGCCAAAAAGGGCGCTCCCAAGACTTGCAGTGCCTGGTCCTTTTTTGACACAGTTGCAGATGACATTTGTTTTGTCAAATGCAAGCTGTGTCATCATAAAGTAAAAAGAGGGAAAAATGTCAGCAACCTCAATACCACAAATATGTGGAAACATGTGCGGACCAGGCACGCGGTGGAGTTACAGAAACACACTGAAGATGTAGGCCAACCAACAGCGGCAGCTACCACCTCTTCAGCTCGTGTTGCCTCTTCCTCCAGCTCACGCACAGCTGGTTTGGCTTCCTCCCAGAGACCTTGTGTAATTCCACCCACAGCACCACCTTCCCAGTCATCCTCACACTCCCAGTCTACTCTACAGCCATCGGTAGTACAGGCATGGGAGAAAAGGCGGGCATTCTCGGCCAACCACCCCCGAGCACAGGCTCTGAATGCAGGCATTGCCAAACTGTTGTCCCTGGAAATGCTCTTGTTCAGGCTGGTGGAGACTGACAGCTTCCGTGACTTGATGGCATTGGCAGTCCCACAGTACAAGGTGCCCAGCCGCTTTTACTTCAGCAGGCAGGCTGTCCCTGCCCTGCACAGGCATGTTGAGGCAAACATAAAACATGCGCTACTGAACGCCGTCAGTAGCAAGGTCCACCTCACCACCGATGCGTGGACCAGTCAGCATGGACAGGGGCGATATGTTTCCCTCACTGCCCATTGGGTTAATGTTGTTGAGCCAGGTACAGATCGTGCGAGTGGTGCAGGACGTGTCCTGCCCACTCCAAGGATTGCAGGAATCCAGTCTGTACGCATCGACTCCTCCTCTTACACCAGTTCCTCTGATTCCTCTCTGCAGGATCCGTCACAGTCCACCCCCACATGGACCCGTGAACGTTTACCTATGACCGACATGAGCACAGCCATGGCCAAACGTCAGCAGGCCGTCTTGAAACTAGTTTCATTGGGGCATCGAAGCCACACAGCGCAGGAGCTCTGGAATGCCATAAAGCAGGAGAGTGATGTGTGGTTACTGCCAGCGAATCTCCAGCCAGGCATGGTAGTGTGTGACAATGGCTGAAATCTGGTGGCAGCTTTGGCCCTTGGCAACCTCACTCACATCCCATGTCTGGCACATGTGCTCAATTTGGTTGTGCAGAGTTTTCTGAGGGACTATCCGGATCTTGATGCCCTGCTGCACAAGGTCCGCCTAGAGTGTGCTCACTGCATTGCTGCTCTGCAGCGCAGATTCTGCCTTCCGGAACACCGCATCATATGTGACCTACCTACCCGGTGGAATTCCACGTTACATATGTTGGAGCGGTTGTGTGAGCAGCAGCAAGCAGTTATGGAGTACCAGCTGCATCAGGCGCAAAGAAGTCGCAGTCAGCGCCGATCAGACTTCACAACCACAGAGTGGGCCACTATGAAGGACGTCTGCCAGGTTTTGCGTCCTTTTGATTATTCCACGCGGATGGCAAGTGCAGATGATGCACTAGTCAGCATGACTGTCCCCCTTATCTGCCTGCTTCAGCAAACTTTGCAAGGGTTAAGGGATGATGTGGTGGAAGAGGTGGAGGATGAGGAGTCACCTTTTCCATCAGCTTCTGGAGAGTCAGCGCCACGTGGTTCCTCACAAAGGGGTACGCAGGGGCCAATTTGTGAGGAGGATGAGGAGGAGTCAATGGACGAGGAAGAGCTCTGTCCAGAGGAGGGAGCGACACAATTGTCCAGTGGTCAGTGTGTACAGCGAGGGTGGGGTGATGACGAGCGGGCAGAGATCATGTCTCAAGCAGGGGACAGCGTTTCTGGGCCGGTTGGCACTCTGCAGCACATGGTGGATTTTATGCTGCAGTGCCTGAGAAATGACGGCCGCATCGACCACATTCTCAACATGCCTGATTATCGGGTGTTCACCCTCCTCGATCCTCGCTACCGGGACAACGTCCAAAACCTCATCCCTGCGTTGACCCGGGAGCGTAAATTGCGGGAGTACCACGACACACTGGTGAATTCCATCATCTTCTCCTGTCCAACTGAGAGGAGTGCTGCTAGTGCTTTACAAAGCAGCTCAGTGCGTCGAGGCAGTGGGGGAGGCTCTGCCCAAAGAGGGAGCAGAAGCAGTGCCTCTGCCCAAGGCAAGCCGAGTATGGCACAACTCTGGCACACTTTTGTGTGCCCGCCCCAAATGTCTACACCATCACCGGCGGCTCCAGTCAGCAGGAGGCAATGGTTCCGTCAGATGGTGACAGACTACATGGCTTGCCCTCTTACTGTACTCCCCGACGGCTCTTCCCCGTTCAAGTTTTGGGTCTCTAAGCTGGATACATGGCCAGAGCTAAGTCAGTATGCATTGGAGGTGCTGGCTTGCCCTGCGGCTAGTGTCTTATCGGAACGTGTCTTTAGTGCCGCAGGTGGTGTACTAACAGACCGTCGCATGCGACTATCCTCCGATAACGTTGACCGGCTTACTTTCCTGAAAATGAACCAGGCATGGATCTCGCAGGAATTTGCCACTCCTCTGCCTGATTAATTAATTGGGTGTCATCCATGTCTTCTGCTGTGTTCATCTTTCTACCACCTGAAATGCTATTCCTGGGCTCCAACACCGCCAGCTGCGGCTCAGAAGTGCAGGCTGCACAGTCAAAACATACGACCCAGTGTTATTGGGTTTCAGTAACGTCAGCTGATCCCCAGCTGTGTAGCCGGCAATGTGTCCTGCGACCGCTACAGAGCTGGGACTTTCCTTCGTAATGTGACGCAGCACAGCTGTCATTCCTACCCCCTTGGTGCCATGCGCTGCCTCCTCAGCGTTGTTTTAAGCTGTCACGGAGCCTGCGCTGTTCTGTTATCCCTTGGCCATGCCCTATTTGCGCTGCCTGTCTTCTGACATAATTTGGTGTCAGGTTGGCTGCGCCTGTGCGGCCGCGCTGCCATAGATCCCGCCTCGCAGTGTCTTCTGATTGAGTCACACTGCGGGCCTGGGATCCATGGGCATGCGCAGTGCATATCTTCCCCTCGGGCTCTCGCTCATTTCCCTCCGCCTTCTTTAGACTGTGCGCCGTCAGCTGATCCCTAATAGCATGCCACGGCCGTGACAACGCACAGTCTGAAGAAGAGGGAAGGAGGGGAGTGAGAGTCGAGGATATGCACTGTGCATGCCCATGGATCCAAGGCCCGCAGTGGGATTACGTTAGACGAGACTGCGAGGTGGGATCTGGAGCAGCGTGGACGCACAGGCACTGACAGCCTGACACCAAATTATGTCAGAAGACAGGCAGTGCTAATTGGGCATGGCCAAGGGATAACAGAACAGCGCAGGCTCCGTGACAGCTTAAAACAACGCTGAGGAGGCAGCACATGGCACCAAGGGGATAGGAATGACAGCTGTGCTGTGTCCCATTACGAAGGAAATTCGCACCTCCGTGACGGTTTAACGGTATAAGGGGACACATTTTTAGTGTTTACTTCTGTGTTTGCAAGGAGCATAATTAAAAGAGCAACCTTTTCCTTTTGCATCCTTAGCGCTGCACAAGATGGCTCTTTCAGCTACAAACGTCTTGGGGGGGGGGTTAAAGGTTCCCTTTCAACTTGCTCCAATCAGGCTTCGGCCTACACTCTGTTCCTCTGCTCCTCCTGCTGTCCCTGGGCTCTAACACCGCCAGTTGGTGCCTGGAAGTGCTGTGTGCACAGTCAACAGTCGCTCCTCTGTTATTGGGGTTCAGTAACGTCAGCTGATCCCCAGCTGTGTGTGCGGTAATACCTCCAATCTGCTCCTCCTGCTGTCCCTGGGCTCTAACACCGCCAGTTGGTGCCTGGAAGTGCTGTGTGCACAGTCAACAGTCGCTCCTCTGTTATTGGGGTTCAGTAACGTCAGCTGATCCCCAGCTGTGTGTGTGGTAATACCTCCAATCTGCTCCTCCTGCTGTCCCTGGGCTCTAACACCGCCAGTTGGTGCCTGGAAGTGCTGTGTGCACAGTCAACAGTCGCTCCTCTGTTATTGGGGTTCAGTAACGTCAGCTGATCCCCAGCTGTGTATCCGGCAACGTGTCATGCGACCGCCACGCTGGCACAACTAAAATGTAAGGGGACCTGTTCCCCCCCCCCCCAGGCGTTTGTTACTGAAAGAGCCACCATGTGCAGCACTAATCCTGCACAAGGGAAAGGTCGCTCTTGAAATTATGCTCCTTGGAAACGCTGAACTACACACTCATGTAATGTGTCCCCTCACACCGTCCAACCGTCCCAGAGGTGGGACTTTCCTTTGTAATGTGACGCAGCACAGCCGTCATTGCTACCCCCTTGGCACCGTGCGCTGCCTCCTTAGCGTTGTTTGATTCCGTCATAGACCCTGCACTGTTATGTTATCCCTTGGCCATGCACAGTTTGCGCTGCCCGTCCTCTGACATCATTTGTTGTCGTCCTGGCTGCGCCTGTGCGTCCACGCTGCCCGAAATCCCACCTCGCAGTGTCGTCTAATGTGATCCCACAGTGGGCCTGGTATCCATGGCCATGCGCAGTGCATATACTAGCCTCTCATTCCCCTTCTTCATGCTTCTTCAGACTAGGCGGCGTCAGCTGATCCCTAATAGCATGCCACGGCTGTGACGCCGCACAGTCTGAAGAAGCATGAAGGAGGTGAGTGAGAGGCGATGATATGCACTGCGCATGCCCATGGATCCCTGGCCCGCAGTGGGATTACATTTGATGACACTGCAAGGTTGGATCTCGGGCAGCTTTGACGCACAGGCACTGCCAGCCTGACACCTAAATGATGTCAGAAGACGGGCACCGCTAACTGTGCATGGCCAAGGGATAACATTACAGCGCGGGCTCCGTGACAGAACCAAACAACGTTGAGGAGGTGGCGCACGGCACCAAGGGGGTTGGAATGACGGCTGTGCTGTGTCACATTACAAAGGAAAGTCCCACTTCCGGGATGGTTTGACGGTGTGAGGGGACACATTATATGAGTGTGTACTTCAGCGTTTGCAAGGAGCATAATTTTCGGAGCCACCATTTTCCATGTGCAGTATTACTGCTGTACAAGATGGCTCTTTCAGCAACAAATGCCTGGGGGGGGGGGGGGGGGTTAAAGGTTCCCTTTCAACTTGCTCCACTGCAGGCTTCGGCCTACACTCTGCTCCTCTTTGATTCCCTGGGTTTCAACACTGTCAGTTGACACCTGGAAGTGTTGTCTACACAGAAAAAACACTAGGTGATGTGTCAGTGGGGTTCAGCACCGCCAGCTGTTCCCCTGCTGTGTAGTCGGCATCGTGTCCAGCACAAGCCACGCTGGCACAACCGACCAAAAGCTTCCACCAGTGCAGGCTTCGGCCTACACTTTGCTCCTCTCCTCCTCCTGCTGACCCTGGGCTCAAACACCGCTAGTTTTTGCCCGGAACTGCTAGCTGCACAGAGAAAAACACCAGCCAATGTGTTAGTGGGGTTCAGCAATGCCAGCTGTTCCCCTGCTGTGTAGCTGGCAACGTGTCCTGCAAACGCCACGCAGGCACATGAACTGAAATTGAAGGGAGCCTGGCCCCCTCTCCCCCAGGTGTTTCTATGTATAACAGCCACCTTGTACAGTAGTACTGCTGCATTTGTACAAGGTGGCTGACTTTTTATCCTTGCCCACGTGGAACTCAACACGTACAAAATGTGTCTCTTTGAGACCATTCCACTGTCCCTGAGGTGTGACTTTCCTTTCTAATGATACGCAGCACCCCCCTTGGTAGCGCTTCCCATGTTCTGACATCATCGGTTGGCTAGTTGCGCCTGTGCGTCCGCCCTGCCTGAATAAAATGCTCCTCGTTGTCTTAATTATTTTGACTGCGAGGGTGTGATTGATGGGCACGAGCAGTGCATATCTTCGCCTGTCTTAACTCATCTCCTTCCGCCTTCTTCAGACTGTGCAGCCTCATGGCCGCGGCATGCGAGAAGGGATCAGATGAGGCCGCCCAGTCTGAAGCAGGTGTAAGGACATGTGTGAGCGGCAAACATATTTAGTGCACCAGGGCACAAATCCCAGCACCGCAGTGTGATTTTTTAAAAACACACTGTGGGTCTGGGATTCATGTCCACCGCTAACCGCAACGGCCAACATGAAATGAGGTCATAAGACAGGAAGCGCTCACAGCGCATGGCCAAAGGATCACAAGAGCGCAGACTCCTGTACAGCAACTAACAACGCTCAGGAAGCTGCGCCCATGCAAAAAGGTGTTGTTTTCGACACCTGTGCTGCTTTTCTTTAAAAAGACAAGTCACGCCTCCACTACTGTTTAACAGTATAATGGGCTAAATAGTGTACGTGTTGCATTCAGCGTGTGCAAGTAGACAAATTAATAGAGCAACCTTTTACTTGTGCAGCATTAATGCTGCAGAAGGAGTGGCTCTTGTACTTTGTAACACCTGAGGGGGGGTTAAAGGTAACCTTTGAAATTGGTTCAACTAGGCTTCGGCCTACACTCTGCTCCTCTCCTCCTCCTGCTGACCCTGGGTTCTAACAACGCTAGTTTTTGCCCGGAAATGCTAGCTGCAGAGAGAAAAACACCAGCCAATGTGTTAGTGGGGTTCAGCACCGCCAGCTGTTCCCCCGCTGTGTAGCCGAAAACGTGTCCAGCAAAAGCCACGCTGGCACAACCGACCAAAAGCTGCCACCAGTGCAGGCTTCGGCCTACACTTTGCTCCTCTCCTCCTCCTGCTGACCCTGGGCTCAAACACCGCTAGTTTTTGCCCGGAACTGCTAGCTGCACAGAGAAAAACACCAGCCAATGTGTTAGTGGGGTTCAGCAATGCCAGCTGTTCCCCTGCTGTGTAGCTGGCAACGTGTCCTGCAAACGCCACGCAGGCACATGAACTGAAATTGAAGGGAGCCTGGCCCCCTCTCCCCCAGGTGTTTCTATGTATAACAGCCACCTTGTACAGTAGTACTGCTGCATTTGTACAAGGTGGCTGACTTTTTATCCTTGCCCACGTGGAACTCAACACGTACAAAATGTGTCTCTTTGAGACCATTCCACTGTCCCTGAGGTGTGACTTTCCTTTCTAATGATACGCAGCACCCCCCTTGGTAGCGCTTCCCATGTTCTGACATCATCGGTTGGCTAGTTGCGCCTGTGCGTCCGCCCTGCCTGAATAAAATGCTCCTCGTTGTCTTAATTATTTTGACTGCGAGGGTGTGATTGATGGGCACGAGCAGTGCATATCTTCGCCTGTCTTAACTCATCTCCTTCCGCCTTCTTCAGACTGTGCAGCCTCATGGCCGCGGCATGCGAGAAGGGATCAGATGAGGCCGCCCAGTCTGAAGCAGGTGTAAGGACATGTGTGAGCGGCAAACATATTTAGTGCACCAGGGCACAAATCCCAGCACCGCAGTGTGATTTTTTAAAAACACACTGTGGGTCTGGGATTCATGTCCACCGCTAACCGCAACGGCCAACATGAAATGAGGTCATAAGACAGGAAGCGCTCACAGCGCATGGCCAAAGGATCACAAGAGCGCAGACTCCTGTACAGCAACTAACAACGCTCAGGAAGCTGCGCCCATGCAAAAAGGTGTTGTTTTCGACACCTGTGCTGCTTTTCTTTAAAAAGACAAGTCACGCCTCCACTACTGTTTAACAGTATAATGGGCTAAATAGTGTACGTGTTGCATTCAGCGTGTGCAGGTAGACAAATTAATAGAGCAACCTTTTACTTGTGCAGCATTAATGCTGCAGAAGGAGTGGCTCTTGTACTTTGTAACACCTGAGGGGGGGTTAAAGGTAACCTTTGAAATTGGTTCAACTAGGCTTCGGCCTACACTCTGCTCCTCTCCTCCTCCTGCTGACCCTGGGTTCTAACAACGCTAGTTTTTGCCCGGAAATGCTAGCTGCACAGAGAAAAACGCCAGCAAATGTGTTAGTGGGGTTCAGCAACGCCAGCTGTTTCCCTGCTGTGTAGCTTGCATCGTGTCCAGCACAAGCCACGCTGGCACAACCGACCAAAAGCTGCCACCAGTGCAGGCTTCGGCCTACACTTTGCTCCTCTCCTCCTCCTGCTGACCCTGGGCTCTAACACCGCTAGTTTTTGCCCGGAAATGCTAGCTGCACAGAGAAAAACACCAGCCAATGTGTTAGTGGGGTTCAGCAACGCCAGCTGTTTCCCTGCTGTGTAGCTTGCATCGTGTCCAGCACAAGCCACGCTGGCACAACCGACCAAAAGCTGCCACCAGTGCAGGCTTCGGCCTACACTTTGCTCCTCTCCTCCTCCTCCTGCTGACCCTGGGCTCTAACACCGCTAGTTTTTGCCCGGACATGCAATCTGCACAGAGAAAAACACCAGTCAATGTGTCAGTGGGGTTCAGCAACGCCAGCTGTTCCCCTGCTGTGTAGCTTGCAACGTGACCTGCAAACGCCACGCAGGCACATGAACTGAAATTGAAGGGAGCCTGCCCCCCACCCCCAGGTGTTTCTATGTATAACAGCCACCTTGTAAAGCAGTACTGCTGCATTTGTACTAGGTGGCTGATGTTTTCTCCTTGCCCACGTGGAACTCAACACGTACAAAATGTGTCTCATTAGAGACCAATGCTAATGTCCCTGAGGTGTGACTTTCCTTTTTAATGACACGCAGCACCCCCATTGTTAGCGCTGCCCGTCTTCTGACATCATTGGTTGGTTGCCTGTGCCTGTGCGTCCGCCCTGCCCGACACAACGCCCCTCGTTGTCTCATATTTTGGATGCGAGGGTGTTATTGATGGGCATGTGCAGTGCATATGTTCGCCTGTTTTAAGTCACCTCCTTCCGCCTTCTTCAGACTGGGTGTCCTCTTGGCCGCGGCATGCGATAAGGGATCAGATGAGGCCGCCCAGTCTGAAGCAGGTGTAAGGACATGTGTGAGCGGCAAACATATTTAGTGCACCAGGGCACGAATCCCAGCACCGCAGTGTGATTTTTTAAAAACACACTGTGGGTCTGGGATTCATGTCCATCGCTAACCGCAACGGCCAACATGAAATGAGGTCATAAGACAGGAAGCGCTCACAGCGCATGGCCAAAGGATCACAAGAGCGCAGACTCCTGTACAGCAACTAACAACGCTCAGGAAGCTGCGCCCATGCAAAAAGGTGTTGTTTTCGAAACCTGTGCTGCTTTTCTTTAAAAAGACAAGTCACGCCTCCACTACTGTTTAACAGTATAATGGGCTAAATAGTGTACGTGTTGCATTCAGCTTGTGCAAGTAGACAAATTAATAGAGCAACCTTTTACTTGTGCAGCATTAATGCTGCAGAAGGAGTGGCTCTTGTACTTTGTAACACCTGAGGGGGGGTTGAAGGTAACCTTTGAAATTGGTTCAACTAGGCTTCGGCCTACACTCTGCTCCTCTCCTCCTCCTGCTGACCCTGGGCTCTAACAACGCTAGTTTTTGCCCGGAAATGCTAGCTGCACAGAGAAAAACAGCAGCCAATGTGTTAGTGGGGTTCAGCACCGCCAGCTGTTCCCCCGCTGTGTAGCCGAAAACGTGTCCAGCAAAAGCCACGCTGGCACAACCGACCAAAAGCTGCCACCAGTGCAGGCTTCGGCCTACACTTTGCTCCTCTCCTCCTCCTGCTGACCCTGGGCTCAAACACCGCTAGTTTTTGCCCGGAAATGCTAGCTGCACAGAGAAAAACACCAGCCAATGTGTTAGTGGGGTTCAGCACCGCCAGCTGTTCCCCCGCTGTGTAGCCGGCATCGTGTCCAGCACAAGCCACGCTGGCACAACCGACCAAAAGCTGCCACCAGTGCAGGCTTCGGCCTACACTTTGCTCCTCTCCTCCTCCTCCTGCTGACCCTGGGCTCTAACACCGCTAGTTTTTGCCCGGACATGCAATCTGCACAGAGAAAAACACCAGTCAATGTGTCAGTGGGGTTCAGCAACGCCAGCTGTTCCCCTGCTGTGAAGCTTGCAACGTGACCTGCAAACAGCACGCATGGCACATGAACTGAAATTGAAGGGAGCCTGCCCCCCACCCCCAGGTGTTTCTATGTATAACAGCCACCTTGTACAGCAGTACTGCTGCATTTGTACAAGGTGGCTGACTTTTTCTCCTTGCCCACGTGGAACTCAACACGTACAAAATGTGTCTCATTAGAGACCATTACAATGTCCCTGAGGTGTGACTTTCCTTTGTAATGACACGCAGCACCACCCTTGTTAGCGCTGCCCGTCTTTTGACATCATTGGTTAGCTGGCTGCGCCTGTGCATCTCCCCTGCTCGAAACAACGCCCCTCGGTGTCTTATTTTTTTGGACAGCGAGGGTGTGATTGATGGGCATGTGCAGTGCATATGTTTGCCTGTGTTCACTCATCTCCTTCCGCCTTCTTCAGACTGGGTGTCCTCATGGCCGCGGCAGGCGATAAGGGATCAGATGAGGCCGCCCAGTCTGAAGCAGGTGTAAGGACATGTGTGAGCGTCAAACATATTTACTGCACAAGGCCACGAATCCCAGCCACGCAGTGTGATTTTTTGAAAACACACTGTGGGTCTGGGATTCATGTCCACCGCTAACCGCAACGGCCAACATGAAATGAGGTCATAAGACAGGAAGCGCTCACAGCGCATGGCCAAAGGATCACAAGAGCGCGGACTCCTGTACAGCAACTAACAACGCTCAGGAAGCTGCGCCCATGCAAAAAGGTGTTGTTTTCGACACCTGTGCTGCTTTTCTTTAAAAAGACAAGTCACGCCTCCACTACTGTTTAACAGTATAATGGGCTAAATAGTGTACGTGTTGCATTCAGCTTGTGCAAGTAGACAAATTAATAGAGCAACCTTTTACTTGTGCAGCATTAATGCTGCAGAAGGAGTGGCTCTTGTACTTTGTAACACCTGAGGGGGGGTTAAAGGTAACCTTTGAAATTGGTTCAACTAGGCTTCGGCCTACACTCTGCTCCTCTCCTCCTCCTGCTGACCCTGGGCTCTAACACCGCTAGTTTTTGCCCGGAAATGCTAGCTGCAGAGAGAAAAACACCAGCCAATGTGTTAGTGGGGTTCAGCACCGCCAGCTGTTCCCCCGCTGTGTAGCCGGCATCGTGTCCAGCACAAGCCACGCTGGCACAACCGACCAAAAGCTGCCACCAGTGCAGGCTTCGGCCTACACTTTGCTCCTCTCCTCCTCCTCCTGCTGACCCTGGGCTCTAACACCGCTAGTTTTTGCCCGGACATGCAATCTGCACAGAGAAAAACACCAGTCAATGTGTCAGTGGGGTTCAGCAACGCCAGCTGTTCCCCTGCTGTGTAGCTTGCAACGTGACCTGCAAACGGCACGCAGGCACATGAACTGAAATTGAAGGGAGCCTGCCCCCCACCCCCAGGTGTTTCTATGTATAACAGCCACCTTGTACAGCAGTACTGCTGCATTTGTACAAGGTGGCTGACTTTTTCTCCTTGCCCACGTGGAACTCAACACGTACAAAATGTGTCTCATTAGAGACCATTACAATGTCCCTGAGGTGTGACTTTCCTTTGTAATGACACGCAGCACCACCCTTGTTAGCGCTGCCCGTCTTTTGACATCATTGGTTAGCTGGCTGCGCCTGTGCATCTCCCCTGCTCGAAACAACGCCCCTCGGTGTCTTATTTTTTTGGACAGCTAGGGTGTGATTGATGGGCATGTGCAGTGCATATGTTTGCCTGTGTTCACTCATCTCCTTCCGCCTTCTTCAGACTGGGTGTCCTCATGGCCGCGGCAGGCGATAAGGGATCAGATGAGGCCGCCCAGTCTGAAGCAGGTGTAAGGACATGTGTGAGCGTCAAACATATTTACTGCACAAGGCCACGAATCCCAGCCACGCAGTGTGATTTTTTGAAAACACACTGTGGGTCTGGGATTCATGTCCACCGCTAACCGCAACGGCCAACATGAAATGAGGTCATAAGACAGGAAGCGCTCACAGCGCATGGCCAAAGGATCACAAGAGCGCAGACTCCTGTACAGCAACTAACAACGCTCAGGAAGCTGCGCCCATGCAAAAAGGTGTTGTTTTCGACACCTGTGCTGCTTTTCTTTAAAAAGACAAGTCACGCCTCCACTACTGTTTAACAGTATAATGGGCTAAATAGTGTACGTGTTGCATTCAGCTTGTGCAAGTAGACAAATTAATAGAGCAACCTTTTACTTGTGCAGCATTAATGCTGCAGAAGGAGTGGCTCTTGTACTTTGTAACACCTGAGGGGGGGTTAAAGGTAACCTTTGAAATTGGTTCAACTAGGCTTCGGCCTACACTCTGCTCCTCTCCTCCTCCTGCTGACCCTGGGCTCTAACAACGCTAGTTTTTGCCCGGAAATGCTAGCTGCACAGAGAAAAACACCAGCCAATGTGTTAGTGGGGTTCAGCACCGCCAGCTGTTCCCCCGCTGTGTAGCCGGCATCGTGTCCAGCAAAAGCCACGCTGGCACAACCGACCAAAAGCTGCCACCAGTGCAGGCTTCGGCCTACACTTTGCTACTCTCCTCCTCCTGCTGACCCTGGGCTCAAACACCGCTAGTTTTTGCCCGGAAATGCTAGCTGCACAGAGAAAAACACCAGCCAATGTGTTAGTGGGGTTCAGCACCGCCAGCTGTTCCCCCGCTGTGTAGCCGAAAACGTGTCCAGCAAAAGCCACGCTGGCACAACCGACCAAAAGCTGCCACCAGTGCAGGCTTCGGCCTACACTTTGCTCCTCTCCTCCTCCTGCTGACCCTGGGCTCAAACACCGCTAGTTTTTGCCCGGAAATGCTAGCTGCACAGAGAAAAACACCAGCCAATGTGTTAGTGGGGTTCAGCACCGCCAGCTGTTCCCCCGCTGTGTAGCCGGCATCGTGTCCAGCACAAGCCACGCTGGCACAACCGACCAAAAGCTGCCACCAGTGCAGGCTTCGGCCTACACTTTGCTCCTCTCCTCCTCCTCCTGCTGACCCTGGGCTCTAACACCGCTAGTTTTTGCCCGGACATGCAATCTGCACAGAGAAAAACACCAGTCAATGTGTCAGTGGGGTTCAGCAACGCCAGCTGTTCCCCTGCTGTGTAGCTTGCAACGTGACCTGCAAACGGCACGCAGGCACATGAACTGAAATTGAAGGGAGCCTGCCCCCCACCCCCAGGTGTTTCTATGTATAACAGCCACCTTGTACAGCAGTACTGCTGCATTTGTACAAGGTGGCTGACTTTTTCTCCTTGCCCACGTGGAACTCAACACGTACAAAATGTGTCTCATTAGAGACCATTACAATGTCCCTGAGGTGTGACTTTCCTTTGTAATGACACGCAGCACCACCCTTGTTAGCGCTGCCCGTCTTTTGACATCATTGGTTAGCTGGCTGCGCCTGTGCATCTCCCCTGCTCGAAACAACGCCCCTCGGTGTCTTATTTTTTTGGACAGCGAGGGTGTGATTGATGGGCATGTGCAGTGCATATGTTTGCCTGTGTTCACTCATCTCCTTCCGCCTTCTTCAGACTGGGTGTCCTCATGGCCGCGGCAGGCGATAAGGGATCAGATGAGGCCGCCCAGTCTGAAGCAGGTGTAAGGACATGTGTGAGCGTCAAACATATTTACTGCACAAGGCCACGAATCCCAGCCACGCAGTGTGATTTTTTGAAAACACACTGTGGGTCTGGGATTCATGTCCACCGCTAACCGCAACGGCCAACATGAAATGAGGTCATAAGACAGGAAGCGCTCACAGCGCATGGCCAAAGGATCACAAGAGCGCAGACTCCTGTACAGCAACTAACAACGCTCAGGAAGCTGCGCCCATGCAAAAAGGTGTTGTTTTCGACACCTGTGCTGCTTTTCTTTAAAAAGACAAGTCACGCCTCCACTACTGTTTAACAGTATAATGGGCTAAATAGTGTACGTGTTGCATTCAGCTTGTGCAAGTAGACAAATTAATAGAGCAACCTTTTACTTGTGCAGCATTAATGCTGCAGAAGGAGTGGCTCTTGTACTTTGTAACACCTGAGGGGGGGTTAAAGGTAACCTTTGAAATTGGTTCAACTAGGCTTCGGCCTACACTCTGCTCCTCTCCTCCTCCTGCTGACCCTGGGCTCTAACAACGCTAGTTTTTGCCCGGAAATGCTAGCTGCACAGAGAAAAACACCAGCCAATGTGTTAGTGGGGTTCAGCACCGCCAGCTGTTCCCCCGCTGTGTAGCCGGCATCGTGTCCAGCAAAAGCCACGCTGGCACAACCGACCAAAAGCTGCCACCAGTGCAGGCTTCGGCCTACACTTTGCTACTCTCCTCCTCCTGCTGACCCTGGGCTCAAACACCGCTAGTTTTTGCCCGGAAATGCTAGCTGCACAGAGAAAAACACCAGCCAATGTGTTAGTGGGGTTCAGCACCGCCAGCTGTTCCCCCGCTGTGTAGCCGGCATCGTGTCCAGCACAAGCCACGCTGGCACAACCGACCAAAAGCTGCCACCAGTGCAGGCTTCGGCCTACACTTTGCTCCTCTCCTCCTCCTCCTGCTGACCCTGGGCTCAAACACCGCTAGTTTTTGCCCGGAAATGCTAGCTGCACAGAGAAAAACACCAGCCAATGTGTTAGTGGGGTTCAGCAACGCCAGCTGTTCCCCTGCTGTGCAGCTTGCAACGTGACCTGCAAACGCCACGCAGGCACATGAACTGAAATTGAAGGGAGCCTGGCCCCCACCCCCAGGTGTTTCTATGTATAACAGCCACCTTGTACAGCAGTACTGCTGCATTTGTACAAGGTGGCTGATGTTTTCTCCTTGCCCACGTGGAACTCAACACGTACAAAATGTGTCTCTTTGAGACCATTCAACTGTCCCTGAGGTGTGACTTTCCTTTCTAATGATACGCAGCACCCCCCTTGGTAGCGCTTCCCGTCTTCTGACATCATTGGTTGGCTACTTGCGCCTGTTCGTCCGCCCTGCCTGAATAAAATGCTCCTCGTTGTCTTAATTATTTTGACTGCGAGGGTGTGATTGATGGGCACGAGCAGTGCATATCTTCGCCTGTCTTAACTCATCTCCTTCCGCCTTCTTCAGACTGTGCAGCCTCATGGCCGCGGCATGCGAGAAGGGATCAGCAGAGGCCGCCCAATCTGAAGCAGGTGTAAGGACGTGTGTGAGCGGCCAAAATATTTACTGCTCAAGGCCACGAATCCCAGCACCGCAGTGTGGCTTTATGAAAAGACACTGTGGGTCTGGGATTTATGGCCATCGTTAACCGCACCGGCCAACATGAAATGATGTCATAAGATGGGCAGCGCTAACAGGGCATTGCCAAGGGATAACACAAGAGCGCAGACTCCTGTACAGCAAATAACAACGCTCAGGAAGCTGCGCCAAGCACCAAGGCGTTATTTTGGACACCTGTGCTGCGTCTCATCAAAAAACCAAGTCACGCATCCACTACAGTTTGACTGTAGAATGGGGTAAATTGTGTATGTCTTTCATTCAGCGTGTGCAAGTAGACAAATTAATAGAGCAACCTTTCACTTGTGCAGCATTAATACTGCACAAGGTGTGTCTCTTGTACTTTGTAACACCTGAGGGGGGGGTTAAAGGTTTCCTTTGAAATTGGTTCAACTAGGCTTCGGCCTACACTCTGCTCCTCTCCTCCTCCTCCTGCTTCAACACGGGCTCTAACATCGCTAGTTTTTGCCCGCAAGTGCTAGCTGCACAGAGAAAAACACACGCCATTGTGTTAGTGGGGTTCAGCAACGCCAGCTGTTCCCCCAGTGTGTAGCCGGCAAAGTGTCCTGCAAACGCAACGCAGACACAAAGCTGCCTCCAGTGCAGGCTTCGGCCTACACTCATCTCCCCCTGCTTACCCTTTGCTCCAACACCGCTAGTTGGGGCTCTAGGAAGACAATCTTTAATAGGCAAGGCAACGCATCTGGGTTCCAGCACCGCCAGCTGGTTCTCGGCAGTGTTCTTGTCACAGGTACTCCCTCGTGCCAAGCCTGGTTTCAGCACCGTCAGCTGTTTCGGGGTTGTGTCAACTTCACTGAGACGCCTATGCTTGCCCCGTCGTGGTGCGGTCGAGTTAGCCAACTCCAGGGTGCCTCCAGTTTAGGAGCTTCCTATGTGGGCTGCGTGAACTGGTAGTCAAGGCTGGTTCTGTAGTGCCAGTAGGCCCAGCTCCCCCTGTAGGACTGTTGGGGTTCGGTAACTGCGGCTGCCTCGCGGCCTAGCTGTTCTCTCCTCTCCTGTGGACCTTCGGGTCCACCACCTGGTTCCAGCACCGTCAGCTGGTTCCGGGCCGAGCCTTTGGCTTAGGTGCCTCCTCCTGGGTATCCGAGTTCCGCCAACGCCAGGCGGTCCTTGGTAGTGCTTTTAAGCGCGGGCACCTACAGCTTAGTAACCGGGTTCCAGCACCGTCAGCTGGTCCTCGGTCGTGCCATTGGCTCTTGCACACTGGGGCAACGCATCTGGGTTCCAGCACCGCCACCTGGTTCTCGGCAGTGTTCTTGTCACAGGTACTCCCTCGTGCCAAGCCTGGTTTCAGCACCGTCAGCTGTTTCCGGGTTGTGTCAACTTCACTGAGACGCCTATGCTTGCCCCGTCGTGGTGCGGTCGAGTTAGCCAACTCCAGGGTGCCTCCAGTTTAGGAGCTTCCTATGTGGGCTGCGTGAACTGGTAGTCAAGGCTGGTTCTGTAGTGCCAGTAGGCCCAGCTCCCCCTGTAGGACTGTTGGGGTTCGGTAACTGCGGCTGCCTCGCGGCCTAGCTGTTCTCTCCTCTCCTGTGGACCTTCGGGTCCACCACCTGGTTCCAGCACCGTCAGCTGGTTCCGGGCCGAGCCTTTGGCTTAGGTGCCTCCTCCGTCAGCTGGTTCCGGGCCGAGCCTTTGGCTTAGGTGCCTCCTCCTGGGTATCCGAGTTCCGCCAACGCCAGGCGGTCCTTGGTAGTGCTTTTAAGCGCGGGCACCTACAGCTTAGTAACCGGGTTCCAGCACCGTCAGCTGGTCCTCGGTCGTGCCATTGGCTCTTGCACACTGGGGCAACGCATCCGGGTTCCAGCACCGCCAGCTGGTTCTCGGCAGTGTTCTTGTCACAGGTACTCCCTCGTGCCAAGCCTGGTTTCAGCACCGTCAGCTGTTTCCGGGTTGTGTCAACTTCACTGAGACGCCTATGCTTGCCCCGTCGTGGTGCGGTCGAGTTAGCCAACTCCAGGGTGCCTCCAGTTTAGGAGCTTCCTATGTGGGCTGCGTGAACTGGTAGTCAAGGCTGGTTCTGTAGTGCCAGTAGGCCCAGCTCCCCCTGTAGGACTGTTGGGGTTCGGTAACTGCGGCTGCCTCGCGGCCTAGCTGTTCTCTCCTCTCCTGTGGACCTTCGGGTCCACCACCTGGTTCCAGCACCGTCAGCTGGTTCCGGGCCGAGCCTTTGGCTTAGGTGCCTCCTCCTGGGTATCCGAGTTCCGCCAACGCCAGGCGGTCCTTGGTAGTGCTTTTAAGCGCGGGCACCTACAGCTTAGTAACCGGGTTCCAGCACCGTCAGCTGGTCCTCGGTCGTGCCATTGGCTCTTGCACACTGGGGCAACGCATCCGGGTTCCAGCACCGCCAGCTGGTTCTCGGCAGTGTTCTTGTCACAGGTACTCCCTCGTGCCAAGCCTGGTTTCAGCACCGTCAGCTGTTTCCGGGTTGTGTCAACTTCACTGAGACGCCTATGCTTGCCCCGTCGTGGTGCGGTCGAGTTAGCCAACTCCAGGGTGCCTCCAGTTTAGGAGCTTCCTATGTGGGCTGCGTGAACTGGTAGTCAAGGCTGGTTCTGTAGTGCCAGTAGGCCCAGCTCCCCCTGTAGGACTGTTGGGGTTCGGTAACTGCGGCTGCCTCGCGGCCTAGCTGTTCTCTCCTCTCCTGTGGACCTTCGGGTCCACCACCTGGTTCCAGCACCGTCAGCTGGTTCCGGGCCGAGCCTTTGGCTTAGGTGCCTCCTCCTGGGTATCCGAGTTCCGCCAACGCCAGGCGGTCCTTGGTAGTGCTTTTAAGCGCGGGCACCTACAGCTTAGTAACCGGGTTCCAGCACCGTCAGCTGGTCCTCGGTCGTGCCATTGGCTCTTGCACACTGGGGCAACGCATCTGGGTTCCAGCACCGCCACCTGGTTCTCGGCAGTGTTCTTGTCACAGGTACTCCCTCGTGCCAAGCCTGGTTTCAGCACCGTCAGCTGTTTCCGGGTTGTGTCAACTTCACTGAGACGCCTATGCTTGCCCCGTCGTGGTGCGGTCGAGTTAGCCAACTCCAGGGTGCCTCCAGTTTAGGAGCTTCCTATGTGGGCTGCGTGAACTGGTAGTCAAGGCTGGTTCTGTAGTGCCAGTAGGCCCAGCTCCCCCTGTAGGACTGTTGGGGTTCGGTAACTGCGGCTGCCTCGCGGCCTAGCTGTTCTCTCCTCTCCTGTGGACCTTCGGGTCCACCACCTGGTTCCAGCACCGTCAGCTGGTTCCGGGCCGAGCCTTTGGCTTAGGTGCCTCCTCCTGGGTATCCGAGTTCCGCCAACGCCAGGCGGTCCTTGGTAGTGCTTTTAAGCGCGGGCACCTACAGCTTAGTAACCGGGTTCCAGCACCGTCAGCTGGTCCTCGGTCGTGCCATTGGCTCTTGCACACTGGGGCAACGCATCCGGGTTCCAGCACCGCCAGCTGGTTCTCGGCAGTGTTCTTGTCACAGGTACTCCCTCGTGCCAAGCCTGGTTTCAGCACCGTCAGCTGTTTCCGGGTTGTGTCAACTTCACTGAGACGCCTATGCTTGCCCCGTCGTGGTGCGGTCGAGTTAGCCAACTCCAGGGTGCCTCCAGTTTAGGAGCTTCCTATGTGGGCTGCGTGAACTGGTAGTCAAGGCTGGTTCTGTAGTGCCAGTAGGCCCAGCTCCCCCTGTAGGACTGTTGGGGTTCGGTAACTGCGGCTGCCTCGCGGCCTAGCTGTTCTCTCCTCTCCTGTGGGCCTTCGGGTCCACCACCTGGTTCCAGCACCGTCAGCTGGTTCTAGGCAGTGTCTTTTGCTCTTGTACCTTCTGCTCCCCATCCTGATTCCAGTAACGTCAGCTGGTTCCGGGCAGAGCCTTTGGCTTAGGTGCCTCCTTCTGGGTATCCAAGTTCCACCAACGTCAGGTGGTCCTTGGTAGTGCTTTCAGGCACGGGTACCTCCTGCTTAGTAACCGGGTTCCAGTAACGTCAGCTGGTCCTCGGTAGTTCCATAGGCTCTTGGACCTTCGGCTACCCATCCGGGTTCCAGTACCGTCAGCTGGTTCTCGGCAGTGTCTTTTGCTCTTGTACCTTCTGCTCCCCATCCTGGTTCCAGTAACGTCAGCTGGTTCCGGGCAGAGCCTTTGGCTTAGGTGCCTCCTTCTGGGTATCCGAGTTCCGCCAACGTCAGGCGGTCCTTGGTAGTGCTTTTTAGCACGGGTACCTCCTGCTTAGTAACCGGGTTCCAGTAACATCAGCTGGTCCTCGGTAGTTCCATAGGCTCTTGAACCTTCGGGTAGCCATCCGAGTTCCAGTTCCATCAGCTGGTTCTTGGCATTTTCTCAGCCTTCTTGTACCTTCTGCTACATTTCCAAGTTGAAGACCCTAAAGTCGACGACCCGGAAGACCACCCCGATGACGACGACGACGACGACCCGGAAGACCACCCCGATGACGACGACGACGACGGCGGAGACGACGACGGAGACGACAACGGCGGAGACGACGACGGCGGAGATGACGACACTGAAGACGACGACCCTGGAGACGACGACATGGAAGACCGAGAAGCAGAAGAACAAGAGGCTGCAGAACAAAGAGCAGAAGAACATTAAGCATAACACTTAATATCAGAGCAAAAGATATTATCTAAATTATATGCAGAAGAAGACTAAGCAGTGTATGGGGGTGAGTCCGTTCCTCCTCGTGGTGCCCCTGGATAAAGCCTGATGCTGCAGGCCAAACTGAACGCGGACAAATGTAACTTTTGTGACTGGCAGAACGGAAGGTGTAATCTTCCAACTTTTATAGATAACAACTACGGGAATGCCTGTCACAAATGAGAATATGATGAAGAAGTAGAATAGGAAGAATAATAACAGTGGAATAAAAAGAATATGTAGAATAGGAAGAATAATAATAGTTGAAGAAAATGAATATGAAGAATGTAATAAAAAAAAAAAATAGGTAGAAGATGAAGAAGAAGATGAATAAGGTGAAGAAGTTGATGTCAAAGATGCTGATGATGATGAAGATGAAAGTGTGGGAAAAGGAAAAAAAAGAAGGGGAAGGTCGTGGAATAGTGAAACATCAATATCTGACAAAATAAAAAAAAATTTACATAGTCAATATCTTTTTCAATCCGAACGTCTTTAAAAAAAAAAAAAATCATGCTATTCTATTTGATTGGACTAATCCTCATTGCCTTTAATGTCTCCGCCACCTCCCCCATACATCCTACATTATTCTTAGTTGTTTTCCTTCATGTAGAATGAACCTACAAGGAAAGAAAGGGTTTATTTTAATTCCGATATTTTGGTCCCATTGACTTGCATTGGGATCGGGTATCGGTATCGGCGATATCCGATATTTTTTGAATATCGGCTGATCAAAACCGATACCGATACTTTCCGATATCGGAAGGTATCGCTCAACACTACTGGCAAGTAAACCATCTGATGCATTATGTCATACACAGCTCAAAAAAATAAAGGGAACACTAAAATCCCACATCCTAGATATCACTGAATGAAATATTCCAGTTGTAAATCTTTATTCATTACATGTGGAATGTGTTGAGAACAATAAAACATAAAAATGATCAACATAAATCACAACTAATATCCCATGGAGGTCGAGAGTTGGAATGATGCTCAAAATCAAAGTGGAAAATGAAGTTACAGTTACATTGGAAATGCCTCAAGACAAGGAAATGATGCTCAGTAGTGTTTATTGCCTCCACGTGCCTGTTTCACCTCCCTACAATGCCTGGGAATGCTTCTGATGAGGCGGCGGATGGTCTCCTGAGGAATCTCCAACCAGACCTGGACTAAAGCATCTGCCAACTCCTGGACAGTCTGTGGTGCAACGTGGCGTTGGTGGATGGTGCGAGACATGATGTCCGAGATGTTTAATCGGATTCAGTTCTGGGGAACGGGCAGGCCAGTCCATAGCTTCAATGCCTGCATCTTGCAGGAACTGCTGACATGCTCCAGCCACATAAGGTCTGGCATTGTCCTGCATTAGGAGGAATCCAGGGCCAACCGTACCAGCATACGGTCAAACAAGGGGTCTGAGGATCTCATCTCGGTACTTAATGACAGTCAGGCTACTTCTCGTGAGCACATAGAGTACTGTGCGGCCCTCCAAAGAAATTAATTAATGACCCACTGCCAAAACAATCATGCTGAAGGATGTTGCAAACAGCAGATCGCTCTCCACGGTGTCTCCAGACTCTGTCACATCTGTCACATATAGTCAGTGTGAACCTGCTCTCATCTGTGAAGAGCATAGGGCACCAGTGGCGAACTTGCCTATCCTGGTGTTCTGTGGCAAATGCAAAGCATCCTGCACGGTGTTGGGCTGTGAGCACAACCCCA
The DNA here is from genome assembly GCF_032444005.1 of Ranitomeya imitator. Classification (NCBI taxonomy): domain Eukaryota; kingdom Metazoa; phylum Chordata; class Amphibia; order Anura; family Dendrobatidae; genus Ranitomeya; species Ranitomeya imitator. Next base: position 194,447,352 of record NC_091284.1, on the reverse strand, counting down.
CTCTATGGAAGTTGGGCACTCAGACCATCCTCATGGAGTTGGTTTCTAACCATTTGTGCAGACACATGCACATTTGTGGCCTGCTGGAGGTCATTTTGCAGTGCTCCTGCAGTGCTCCTCCTGTTCCTCCTTGCACAAAGACTGAGGTAGTGGTCTTGCTCCTGGGTTGTTGCCGTCCTATGGCTCCCTTCACATCTCCTGGTGTACTGGTCTGTCTCCTAGTAGCGCCTCCAGCCTCTGGACACTATGCTGACAGACATAGCAAACCTTCTTGCCACAGCTTGCATTGATGTGCCATCCTGGATGAGCTGCACTACCTGAGCCACTTGTGTGGGTTGTAGAGTCCGTCTCCTGCTACCACGAAAGTAAAAGCACAGCCAACATTCAAAAGTTCACAAAAAATCAGCCAGAAAGCATTGGTACTGAGATGTGGCCTGTGGTCCCCACCTGCAGAACCACTCCTTTATTGAGTGTGTCTTGACAAATGCCAATAATTTCCATCTGTTGTTTATTCCAATTGCACAACAGCATGTGAAATTGATTGTCAAACACTGTTGCTTCCTAAGTGGACAGTTTGATTTCACAGAAGTTTGATTTACTTGGAGTTACATTCTGTTGTTTAAGTGTTCCCTTTATTTTTTTGAGCAGTGTATATTGTAATTTGTCCTGCTATCTCACATTTTTGTAACATTGCTAATTTTGTTAAAGAAAATTGCAATTATGTACTTAAAATAATTTAGTTTGAAAATTTTAAACAATTTGTTGATGACTAATAATTTTTCCCTTTCTGACCTGGCCTGTCGAATACTCTAGAAATTTTGAGAAGGGCATATTGACCTCCTGGTCATGCATTCAATAAGCAAATGTGCATTGTGCAAAAGCTTCACCAATTAAGGAACTTATATTTCTCTGCTAATACAACCTTTCCCTACCCCAAAAATTTCTAAATTTTTTTTGGGATAAAAATTTATGGTCTTTTTGGACAGAAAATTTCATTTAAAGGGAACCTGTCACCCCCAAAATCGACGATGAGCTAAGCCCACCACCATCAGGGGCTTATCTAAGCCCCCGATGTATCCTGAAAGATATGAAAAAGAGGTTAGATTATACTCACCCAGGGGTGGTCCCGCTGCGGTGGGTGTCACAGTCCGGTCCGGGGCCTCCCATCTTCTTACGATGACATCCTCTTCTTGTCTTCATGCTGCGGCTCCAGCGCAGGCGTACTTTGTCTGCCCTGTTGAGGGCAGAGGAAAGTACTGCAGTGCGCAGGCGCCGGGCCTCTCTGACCTTTCCCGGCACCTGCGCACTGCAGTATTTTGCTCTGCCCTCAACAGGGCAGACAAAGTACGCCAGCGCCGGAGACACAGCATGAAGACAAGAAGAGGACGTCATCGTAAGAAGATGGGAGGCCCCGGACCGCAACGCCCATCAGAACGTACCACAGCGGGAACGCCCCTGGGTGAGTATAATATAACCTCTATTTTTCATCTTTCAGGATACATCGGGGGCTTATCTACAGCTTTCCAGAATGCTGTAGATAAGCCCCTGATGCTGGTGGGCTTAGCTCATTGTCGATTTTGGGGGTGTCAGGTTCCCTTTAAAGAATTCAAAGATTTGTGGTTTGGAAGAGTTCTCCTGGTTAGATACACAGTACGATCTGCAGGTGTTCAATGTGCAAAACCTTCATTGATGGAGGGACACAGATTTTGCTGCTAATATGCCAATTTCACCATCCAAAAATTTCTGAAAATTTTTTGAAAAAAAAATGCAATTTTTTTCTAATTTAACTTTTGAGGTTTAAAGAAGTTTGTTTTGATAATTGTCAACAATTTTGCCCTGTCTGAAAATTTTTCTCTTAGGCTGCCGTCACACTCGCAGTATTTGGTCAGTATTTTACATCAGTATTTGTAAGCCAAAACCAGGAGTGGAACAAATAGAGGAAAAGTATAATAGAAACATGTGCACCACTTTTGCGTTTATCACCCACTCCTGGATTTGGCTTACAAATACTGATGTAAAATACTGACCAAATACTGCTAGTGTGACAGCAGCCTTACTGACCTGCCCAGCGCAGGGGCTGCAGATATGTGGAAGTGTTGACTTTCCATGGAGTGTAAAAAGTGCTGATCATGCATACTGTTGATAACTTTTTGCTGTGCAAAAGCTTAAGGAACACAGATTTTCTTGGTAATATGCCAATTTCACTGCCCCAAACATTTCTTTACAATATTGGAAAAAAAATAGCTATTTTTTTAAATTTCACTTGTGCATTTTTAGGTAGATTGGTTGGATAATTTTCACCAATTTTGTCATGTCCCAACAATTCTGATCTTAGTGCTAATACCCCTACATAAAATGGTGTGCTTTGGCTGGTGCCTATGTTTTATACTCTCATCTGTGATAGCAATTCGATTGCCTGTGCCACACCATATGGTCAGATTGCTGCAGGACATTATGGAGGAGCCTGCACGTCTATGCCTGACGCCATTAGCTCACCCATGTGTGAAAGGTCACTGGGCATTTTCTTTTCTTTATTGGATACCCCAAATTGAATCGAATTCACATGAAACTGTGGATTTCAGGAAATTCTAATCAAACTCGATGCTCTGTAAATCAATCAGCTCATCTCTAGCCATGATACATTTGAAATGATTTTCTACAATTTACATTACATGTTTGAATAAAAATGAAAATTTCCAATAAGTGTTTAATTTATATTACCCTGCAAATAAAAGGAAGATGTGAAAAATGTCAGGTGTTTTGCAGTCTTTGTTGCCTTTCTGACATCATACGTACTATCCCGTCGAGGTGACCTGGGCCCATATGACCATCAATGCGATAGTGCATCATATGCGATCAGGAGTGCTAACAGGGAGAGAGCGGCCGGGTGTCAGCAAGATCGCAGTGTTCCGGTGGCATAGGGAAGCATCACGCAGGGAGGGGGGCTCCCTTTGTGTTCCCTGAGACCCTCAGAACAATGCGATTTGATCGTGTTGTTTCGAGGGTTTCCTCCTGTCACCTCCCTGCAGGTCCCAGGAATCAGATCCAAGATGGCCACGGGGTCCTTCCGGGTCCTGCAGGGAGGTGGCTTGTCAGTGCCTGCTGAGAGCAGGCACTGGCAAGCCTCCTGCACTGCCTGTCAGTTCGCTAATCTGACACAGTGCTATGCAAAGTGTCAGATCAGCGGTCTGACACTATATAGTGATGTCCCACCCTTGGACAATGTAAAAAAGTTTAAAAAAATATGACACTGTTTAAAAATATATTTTTTTAAAATTCCTAAATAAAGAAAACATAAATAAATATTGTTCCAATAAATACATTTCTTTATGTAAATAAAAAAAACAATTAAAGTACACATATTTAGTATCGCCGCATCCGTAATGACCTGACCTATAAAACGGTCCCACTAGTTAACCCCCTCAGTGAACACCGTAAAAAAAATATATAAAAAAGAGGCAAAAATCAATGCTTTATCATCATACCGCCAAACAAAAAGTGGAAAAACACGCTATCAAAAAGATAGATATAAATACGCATGGTACCACTGAAAACATCACCTTGTCCCGGAAAGAACGAGTAGCCAAACAGTATCATCAGCAAAAAAATAAAAAAAGTTATAGCCCTCAGAATAAAGCGATGCAAAAATTATTATTTTTTATATAAAATAGTTTTTTTGTATAAAAGTACCAAAACATAAAAAATATAAATGAGTTATCGCTGTAATCGTACTAATCCAAATAATAAAACTGCTCTATCAATTTTACCAAGCGCAGAACGGTATAAATGCCCCCCCCCCAAAAAAAAAAGAAATTGATGAATTGCTGGTTTTTGTTCATTCTGCCCTACAAAAATCAGAATAAAAAGCAATCAAAAAATGTCATGTGCCCGAAAATGGTATCAGTGAAAATGTCAACTCAAGACCTCACATGACTCTGTGGACCAAAATATGGAAAAAATATATAGCTCTCAAAATGTGGTGACGCAAAAAACAATTTTTTGCAATAAAAGTCTTTTAGTGTGTGACAGCTGCCAAATATAAAAACCCGCTATAAACAGTAAATCAACCCCCCCCCCTTTATCACCGCCTTAATTAGGGAAAAATAATAAAATAAAAAAATGTATTTATTTCCATTTTCCCATTAGGGTTAGGGTTGGAGCTAAAGTTAAATTTAGGGTTGGGGGCTAGAGTTTGGGTTAGGGTTTGGATTATGTTTACGGTTGGATTAGGGATGTGTCAGGGTTAGGGGTGTGATTAGGGTTATGGTTAGGGTTGGGATTAGGGGTGTGTTGTTGGGATTAGGGTTCGGGATGTGTTCAATTTAGGGGTCTGGTTAGGGTTATGGTTAGTTTTGGGATTAGGGTTAGGGGTGTGTTGGGGTTAGGGAAGTTTTGGGGTTAGGGGTGTGGTTAGGGTTGGGATTAGGGTTACGGGTGTGTTGGGGTTAGGGTTGGAGTTAGAATTGGGGGTTTTTCACTGTTTTGGCACATCAGGGGCTCTCCAAATGCGACATGGCATCTGATCTCAATTCCAGCCAATTCTGCGTTGAAAAAGTCAAACGGTGCTCATCCCCTTCCAAGTTCTGCCATGCGCACAAACAGTGATTTACCCCCACATATGGGTTATCAGCGTACTCAGGACAAATTGCACAACAATTTTTGGGGTCCAATTTCTCCTGTTACTCTTGGGTAAATAAAAAATTGTGGGCAAAAAAAATCATTTTTGTAAAAAAAATATGATTTTTTATTTTTACGGCTCTACTTTATAAATTTCTGTGAAGCACTTGGGGGTTCAAAGTGCTCACCTCACATCTAGATAAGTTCCTTAGGGGGTCTCCTTTCCAAAATGGTGTCAGTTGTGGGGGGTTTCTACTGTTTAGGCACATCACGGGCTCTCCAAACGCGACATGGCATCCTATCTCAATTCCAGCCTATTTTGCATTAAAAAGTCAAATGGCGCTCCTTCCTTTCTGACCTCTGTCATGCACCCAAACAGTGGTTTACCCCCACATATGGGATATCAGCATACTCAGGACAAATTGCACAACAACTTTTGGGGTCCAATTTTTCCTGTTACTTTTGGTAAAATAAAACAAATTGGATCTGAAATAATTTTTTTGTGAAAATGTGGTTTTGAGCACCTTGAGGGGTGTAGTTTTTAGAATGGTCTCACTTTTTGGTGTTTTCTATCACATAGACCCCTCAAAGTGACTTCAAATATGATGCAGTCCCTAAAGAAATGGTGTTGTAAAAATGAGAAATCGCTGGTCAAATTGTGATTTAAGGGCATGAAAATTCAAAGTTGGAAAATTGCAAAATTTTCGCCAAATTTCCATTTTTTTCACAAATAAATGCAAGAAATATCAAAGAAATTTTACCACTATCACGAAGTACAATATGTCAGGAGAGACCACTGTCAGAATCACCAGGATCTGAAGCATTCCAGAGTTATAACCTCAACAAGGGACAGTGGTCAGAATTGTAAAAATTGGCCCGGTCATTAACGTGCAAACCACCATTGGGGGTAAAGGGGTTGATATTATTGTGTAACTTCCCATATAGGTAACTTTTCAAAATTGAGTATACATGAAGACAAACAGTCCTATCTTCTATATTCCATAAGCCAAGTGTTAGGGCTAGCGTTATAACCAAATAATTAGAAAAAAGGAATGAGTTGCGTTCTCAGCCCGGGGTCCACCGTGCAGAGAAGGAACCTGCTGCTATGCAATGATGGACTATATTGTGGTACAATGAAGATACACACATGGGTTAGCTTCACCCTGTGTGAAAGAAGCGAACCCTGTTGCGTCACAGGGCCGCAGTACCGCACGTAACAGAAATAATAAAGTAGCACATGAGTGCATGCAGTGCCGCACTGGCGGACGCCACTAACCACCCAGACTTGGGTTTGGAAAGCGCGGTGATAGCGCACGGCACCGCACTGGCGGTCACAGCAATAGACGCTGTTTGTGTACTTGTGTTGGTAACAAGTCAGGTGCTAGATTACAATAATCCTCCTTACGCGAGCACTCAAACACAAGGGAGGGGATGATTAAAGAGCGACTTTCACTCACAACACACACACATAAACAAGTGTATACTAGCACATGGCCATGCGGTCATGCGAACCTTTTATAGCTGCAGCAAGTTCAGTACCTTCCTAGAGCACCAATGAGAACTGCTCCCTCCTCATCATTAGTAACCCTATCCCTTCCCACCTCCTCCCTCACCTAACCTCTGTGCTTATCCTAGCCCTAACTCGTCTCTCCAATTCATCATTAACCTCTGGTGTCTTCCTTTCCACTTTACAACATGGAATAATTACGTTTATCTTGAAGAATCCATCCCTTGACCCAACTTCTGTGTCCAGCTATCACCCCATATAGCTACCCACTTTCCCTTGAAAACTATTTGAACAGAACTTACCCATTGAATTTGACACCCTCATCTCACCCACCTTAATCTTTAACAACCTCGTTCCATCTTATGTCCCCACTATTCCTCTCAAACTGCCTAAGCCAAAGTTATAAACAACTTACCACCAAAGCTAACAGACAATAATAAACACTTCTTCTTCTAGACCTATAATTTACTTTAGACACAGTCTACCACTTCCCTCCACTACAGATCATTCCTTCCTTTGGCATCTTGCCCTCTTTTGCAACTCCATATACCTCACTAACCACTCATTTAGGGTGTCACATTACCATACTACCTCCACATTCCCACTTTGATTTTAACATATCGTGTACTGCACAACAGAAAAAAATTAAAAGTGCAGTGAAATTGCGAAAAAAGTGCACTTCCTCAATTGTTTTTTGTTTTGCTGTTATACTATTATTATTTATTTATACAGCACCATTGATTCCATGGTGCTGTACATGAGATGGGATTACATACAAATTACAGATATCACTTACAGTAAGCAAACTAACAATTACTGGCTGATACAGAGAGGTGAGGACTAGGGTTGAGCGAAACGGGTCGTTCATTTTCAAAAGTCGCCGACTTTTGGCAAAGTCGGGTTTCATGAAACCCGATCCGACCTCTGTGCGTGGTCGGCCATGCGGTACGCGACTTTCGCGCCAAAGTCGCGTTTCAATGACGCAAAAAGCGCCATTTCTCAGCCAATGAAGGTGAACGCAGAGTGTGGGCAGCGTGATGACATAGGTCCTGGTCCCCACCATCTTAGAGAAGGGCATTGCAGTGATTGGCTTGCTGTCTCCGGCGTCACAGGGGCTATAAAGGGGCGTTCCCGCCGACCGCCATCTTACTGCTGCTGATCTGAGCTTAGGGAGAGGTTGCTGCCGCTTAGCGTTAGGCAGGGTCCATTAACCACCAAACCGCTTGTTCTGTAGCGATTTCCACTGTCCAACACCAACTTCGGTGTGCAGGGACAGTGGAAGCTACATTTTTTTTTTCCTCAGCGCTGTAGCTCATTGGGCTGCCCTAGAAGGCTCCCTGATAGCTGCATTGCTGTGTGTACGCCGCTGTGCAAACCAACTGCTTTTTTCAAAGCACAAATCCTGTTGTTCCTTCCTTTCTGCACAGCTATCTTTTTTGTTTGTCCACACTTTTTATTTAATTTGTGCATCAGTCCACTCCTTATTGCTGCCTGCCATACCTGGCTGAGATTACTGCAGGGAGATAGTAATTGTAGGACAGTCCCTGTTTTTTGTTTTTTTTTGGTTTCTAAATTGTCCCTGAAAAAATCATTTTATTTTATTTGGTTTCTAAATTCTTCCTGAAAAAATCATTTTATTTTATTTTGTTTCTATTGTCTCCCTGAAAAACAAAAAAAAACAAAAAAAAAAAAAACAGTGGGAGATTAATATTGCCCTTTCTGCTTCTGTGCCAGTCTTGACTCCTGGGTGTGCCATCTCTCTCTCTCTCTCAAATTGTGGGCCATAGAAAGCCTATTTTTTTTTTTGCTTGATTTGGGTTCTAAAATCTACCTGTAAAAATCTATAAATCAATCAGTGGGAGATAAATATTGGCCTCTGGGCTTGTGTGCCACTCCTGACTCCTGTGTGTGCCATCTCTCTCAGTGGGCCATAGAAAGCCTTTTTTTTTTTTTTATTTGGTTTCTAAATTGTCCCTGAAAAAATCATTTTATTTTATTTGGTTTCTAAATTCTTCCTGAAAAAATCATTTTATTTTATTTTGTTTCTAATGTCTCCCTGAAAAAAAAAACAGTGGGAGATTAATATTGCCCTTTCTGCTTCTGTGCCAGTCTTGACTCCTGGGTGTGCCATCTCTCTCTCTCTCTCTCAAATTGTGGGCCATAGAAAGCCTGTTTTTTTTTTTTTTTTGCTTGATTTGGGTTCAAAAATCTACCTGTAAAAATCAATAAATCAATCAGTGGGAGATAAATATTGGCCTCTGGGCTTGTGTGCCACTCCTGACTCCTGTGTGTGCCATCTCTCACTCAGTGGGCCACAGAAAGCCTTTTTTTTTTTTTATTTGGTTTCTAAATTGTCCCTGAAAAAATCATTTTATTTTATTTGGTTTCTAAATTCTTCCATAAAAAATCATTTTATTTTATTTTGTTTCTAACGTCTCCCTGAAAAAACAAAAAACAAAAAAAAAACAGTGGGAGATTAATATTGCCCTTTCTGCTTCTGTGCCAGTCTTGACTCCTGGGTGTGCCATCTCTCTCTCTCTCTCAAATTGTGGGCCATAGAAAGCCTATTTTTTTTTTTTGCTTGATTTGGGTTCCAAAATCTACCTGTAAAAATCAATAAATCAATCAGTGGGAGATAAATATTGGCCTCTGGGCTTGTGTGCCACTCCTGACTCCTGTGTGTGCCATCTCTCACTCAGTGGGCCATAGAAAGCCTATTTATTTTTTTGCTTGATTTGGGCTATAAAATCTACCTGAAAAAATCAATAAATCAATCAGTGGGAGATAAATATTGGCCTCTGGGCTTGTGTGCCACTCCTAACTCCTGTGTGTGCCATCTCTCACTCAGTGGGCCACAGAAAGCCTTTTTTTTTTTTTTATTTGGTTTCTAAATTGTCCCTGAAAAAATCATTTTATATTATTTGGTTTCTAAATTCTTCCATAAAAAATCATTTTATTTTATTTTGTTTCTAACGTCTCCCTGAAAAAACAAAAAACAAACAAAAAAAAAAATGGGAGATTAATATTGCCCTTTCTGCTTCTGTGCCAGTCTTGACTCCTGGGTGTGCCATCTCTCTCTCTCTCTCAAATTGTGGGCCATAGAAAGCCTATTTTTTTTTTGCTTGATTTGGGTTCTAAAATCTACCTGTAAAAATCAATAAATCAATCAGTGGGAGATAAATATTGGCCTCTGGGCTTGTGTGCCACTCCTGACTCCTGTGTGTGCCATCTCTCACTCAGTGGGCCATAGAAAGCCTATTTATTTTTTTGCTTGATTTGGGCTATAAAATCTACCTGAAAAAATCAATAAATCAATCAGAGGGAGATAAATATTGGCCTCTGGGCTTGTGTGCCACTCCTAACTCCTGTGTGTGCCATCTCTCACTCAGTGGGCCACAGAAAGCCATTTTTTTTTTTTTATTTGGTTTCTAAATTGTCCCTGAAAAAATCATTTTATATTATTTGGTTTCTAAATTCTTCCATAAAAAATCATTTTATTTTATTTTGTTTCTAACGTCTCCCTGAAAAAACAAAAAACAAAAAAAAAAAACAGTGGGAGATTAATATTGCCCTTTCTGCTTCTGTGCCAGTCTTGACTCCTGGGTGTGCCATCTCTCTCTCTCTCTCAAATTGTGGGCCATAGCAAGCCTATTTTTTTTTTTGCTTGATTTGGGTTCTAAAATCTACCTGTAAAAATCAATAAATCAATCAGTGGGAGATAAATATTGGCCTATGGGCTTGTGTGCCACTCCTGACTCCTGTGTGTGCCATCTTTCACTCAGTGGGCCATAGAAAGCCTATTTATTTTTTTGCTTGATTTGGGTTATAAAATCTACCTGAAAAAATCAATAAATCAATCAGTGGGAGATAAATATTGGCCTCTGGGTTTGTGTGCCACTCCTGACTCCTGTGTGTGCCATCTCTCACTCAGTGGGCCATAGAAAGCCTTTTTTTTTTTTTTATTTGGTTTCTAAATTGTCCCTGAAAAAATCATTTTATTTTATTTGGTTTCTAAATTCTTCCTGAAAAAATCATTTTATTTTATTTTGTTTCTAACGTCTCCCTGAAAAAAAAAAATAGTGGGAGATTAATATTGCCCTTTCTGCTTCTGTGCCAGTCTTGACTCCTGGGTGTGCCATCTCTCTCTCTCTCTCAAATTGTGGGCCATAGAAAGCCTATTTTTTTTTTTTTTTTGCTTGATTTGAGTTCAAAAATCTACCAGTAAAAATCAATAAATCAATCAGTGGGAGATAAATATTGGCCTCTGGGCTTGTGTGCCACTCCTGACTCCTGTGTGTGCCATCTCTCACTCAGTGGGCCATAGAAAGCCTATTTATTTTTTTGCTTGATTTGGGTTCTAAAATCTACCTGTAAAAATCACTACATCAATCAGTGGACATCAATCAGAGGGAGAAAAATATTGGCCTCAGGGCTTGTGTGCCACTCCTGACTCCTGTGTGTGCCATCTCTCACTCAGTGGGCCATAGAAAGCCTATTTATTTTTTTGCTTGATTTGGGTTCTAAAATCTACCTGAAAAAATCACTACATCAATCAGTGGACATCAATCAGTGGGAGAAAAATATTGGCCTCTGGGCTTGTGTGCCACTCCTGACTCCTGTGTGTGCCATCTCTCACTCAGTGGGCCATAGAAAGCCTTTTTTTTTTTTTTTTGTTTCTAAATTGTCCCTGAAAAAGTCATTTTATTTTATTTGGTTTCTAAATTCTTCCATAAAAAATCATTTTATTTTATTTTGTTTCTATCGTCTCCCTGAAAAAACAAAAAACAAAAAAAAAACAGTGGGAGATTAATATTGCCCTTTCTGCTTCTGTGCCAGTCTTGACTCCTGGGTGTGCCATCTCTCTCTCTCTCTCTCTCAAATTGTGGGCCATAGAAAGCCTATTTTTTTTTTTTGCTTGATTTGGGTTCTAAAATCTACCTGTAAAAATCAATAAATCAATCAGTGGGAGATAAATATTGGCCTCTGGGCTTGTGTGCCACTCCTGACTCCTGTGTGTGCCATCTCTCACTCAGTGGGCCATAGAAAGCCTTTTTTTTTTATTTGGTTTCTAAATTGTCCCTGAAAAAATCATTTTATTTTATTTGGTTTCTAAATTCTTCCTGAAAAAATCATTTTATTTTATTTTGTTTCTAACGTCTCCCTGAAAAAACAAAAAAAACAAAAAAAAAACAGTGGGAGATTAATATTGCCCTTTCTGCTTCTGTGCCAGTCTTGACTCCTGGGTGTGCCATCTCTCTCTCTCTCTCTTTCTCAAATTGTGGGCCATAGAAAGCCTATTTTTTTTTTTGCTTGATTTGGGTTCTAAAATCTACCTGTAAAAATCAATAAATCAATCAGTGGGAGATAAATATTGGCCTCTGGGCTTGTGTGCCACTCCTGACTCCTGTGTGTGCCATCTCTCTCAGTGGGCCATAGAAAGCCTTTTTTTTTTTTTTTATTTGGTTTCTAAATTCTTCCTGAAAAAATCATTTTATTTTATTTTGTTTCTAACGTCTCCCTGAAAAAAAAAAACAGTGGGAGATTAATATTGCCCTTTCTGCTTCTGTGCCAGTCTTGACTCCTGAGTGTGCCATCTCTCTCTCTCTCTCAAATTGTGGGCCATAGAAAGCCTGTTTTTTTTTTTTTTTTGCTTGATGTGGGTTCTAAAATCTACCTGTAAAAATCAATAAATCAATCAGTGGGAGATAAATATTGGCCTATGGGCTTGTGTGCCACTCCTGACTCCTGTGTGTGCCATCTTTCACTCAGTGGGCCATAGAAAGCCTATTTATTTTTTTGCTTGATTTGGGTTATAAAATCTACCTGAAAAAATCAATAAATCAATCAGTGGGAGATAAATATTGGCCTCTGGGCTTGTGTGCCACTCCTGACTCCTGTGTGTGCCATCTCTCACTCAGTGGGCCATAGAAAGCCTTTTTTTTTTTTTTTTGGTTTCTAAATTGTCCCTGAAAAAATCATTTTATTTTATTTGGTTTCTAAATTCTTCCATAAAAAATCATTTTATTTTATTTTGTTTCTAACGTCTCCCTGAAAAAAAAAAACAGTGGGAGATTATTATTGCCCTTTCTGCTTCTGTGCCAGTCTTGACTCCTGGGTGTGCCATCTCTCTCTCTCTCTCAAATTGTGGGCCATAGAAAGCCTATTTTTTTTTTTTTTTCTTGATTTGGGTTCAAAAATCTACCTGTAAAAATCAATAAATCAATCAGTGGGAGATAAATATTGGCCTCTGGGCTTGTGTGCCACTCCTGACTCCTGTGTGTGCCATCTCTCACTCAGTGGGCCATAGAAAGCCTTTTTTTTTTTTATTTGGTTTCTAAATTGTCCCTGAAAAAATCATTTTATTTTATTTGGTTTCTAAATTCTTCCTGAAAAAATCATTTTATTTTATTTTGTTTCTAACGTCTCCCTAAAAAAAAAAAACAGTGGGAGATTAATATTGCCCTTTCTGCTTCTGTGCCAGTCTTGACTCCTGAGTGTGCCATCTCTCTCTCTCTCTCAAATTGTGGGCCATAGAAAGCCTGTTTTTTTTTTTTTTTTGCTTGATGTGGGTTCTAAAATCTACCTGTAAAAATCAATAAATCAATCAGTGGGAGATAAATATTGGCCTATGGGCTTGTGTGCCACTCCTGACTCCTGTGTGTGCCATCTTTCACTCAGTGGGCCATAGAAAGCCTATTTATTTTTTTGCTTGATTTGGGTTATAAAATCTACCTGAAAAAATCAATAAATCAATCAGTGGGAGATAAATATTGGCCTCTGGGCTTGTGTGCCACTCCTGACTCCTGTGTGTGCCATCTCTCACTCAGTGGGCCATAGAAAGCCTTTTTTTTTTTTTTTTGGTTTCTAAATTGTCCCTGAAAAAATCATTTTATTTTATTTGGTTTCTAAATTCTTCCTGAAAAAATCATTTTATTTTATTTTGTTTCTAACGTCTCCCTGAAAAAAAAAAAACAGTGGGAGATTAATATTGCCCTTTCTGCTTCTGTGCCAGTCTTGACTCCTGGGTGTGCCATCTCTTTCTCTCTCTCAAATTGTGGGCCATAGAAAGCCTATTTTTTTTTTTTTGCTTGATTTGGGTTCAAAAATCTACCTGTAAAAATCAATAAATCAATCAGTGGGAGATAAATATTGGCCTCTGGGCTTGTGTGCCACTCCTGACTCCTGTGTGTGCCACCTCTCACTCAGTGGGCCATAGAAAGCCTATTTATTTTTTGCTTGATTTGGATTCTAAAATCTACCTGTAAAAATCACTACATCAATCAGTGGACATCAATCAATGGGAGAAAAATATTGGCCTCAGGGCTTGTGTGCCACTCTTGACTCCTGTGTGTGCCATCTCTCACTCAGTGGGCCATAGAAAGCCTTTTTTTTTTATTTGGTTTCTAAATTGTCCCTGAAAAAATCATTTTATTTTATTTGGTTTCTAAATTCTTCCATAAAAAATCATTTTATTTTATTTTGTTTCTATTGTCTCCCTGAAAAAAAAAAAAAAAACAGTGGGAGATTAATATTGCCCTTTCTGCTTCTGTGCCAGTCTTGACTCCTGGGTGTGCCATCTCTCTCTCTCTCTCAAATTGTGGGCCATAGAAAGCCTATTTTTTTTTTTTTGCTTGATTTGGGTTCTAAAATCTACCTGTAAAAATCAATAAATCAATCAGTGGGAGATAAATATTGGCCTCTGGGCTTGTGTGCCACTCCTGACTCCTGTGTGTGCCATCTCTCACTCAGTGGGCCATAGAAAGCCTTTTTTTTTAAATTTGGTTTCTAAATTGTCCCTGAAAAAATCATTTTATTTTATTTGGTTTCTAAATTCTTCCTGAAAAAATCATTTTATTTTATTTTGTTTCTAACGTCTCCCTGAAAAAAAAAAAAAAAAAAAAAAAAAACAGTGGGAGATTTATATTGCCCTTTCTGCTTCTGTGCCAGTCTTGACTCCTGGGTGTGCCATCTCTCTCTCTCTCTCAAATTGTGGGCCGTAGAAAGCCTATTTTTTTTTTTGCTTGATTTGGGTTCAAAAATCTACCTGTAAAAATCAATAAATCAATCAGTGGGAGATAAATATTGGCCTCTGGGCTTGTGTGCCACTCCTGGCTCCTGTGTGTGCCATCTCTCACTCAGTGGGCCATAGAAAGCCTATTTATTTTTTTGCTTGATTTGGGCTATAAAATCTACCTGAAAAAATCAATAAATCAATCAGTGGGAGATAAATATTGGCCTCTGGGCTCGTGTGCCACTCCTAACTCCTGTGTGTGCCATCTCTCACTCAGTGGGCCATAGAAAGCCTTTTTATTTATTTGGTTTCTAAATTGTCCCTGAAAAAATCATTTTATTTTATTTGGTTTCTAAATTCTTCCATAAAAAATCATTTTATTTTATTTTGTTTCTAACGTCTCCCTGAAAAAACAAAAAACAAAAAAAAAACAGTGGGAGATTAATATTTCCCTTTCTGCTTCTGTGCCAGTCTTGACTCCTGGGTGTGCCATCTCTCTCTCTCTCTCAAATTGTGGGCCATAGAAAGCCTATTTTTTTTTTTTGCTTGATTTGGGTTCTAAAATCTACCTGTAAAAATCAATAAATCAATCAGTGGGAGATAAATATTGGCCTATGGGCTTGTGTGCCACTCCTGACTCCTGTGTGTGCCATCTTTCACTCAGTGGGCCATAGAAAGCCTATTTATTTCTTTGCTTGATTTGGGTTATAAAATCTACCTGAAAAAATCAATAAATCAATCAGTGGGAGATAAATATTGGCCTCTGGGCTTGTGTGCCACTCCTGACTCCTGTGTGTGCCATCTTTCACTCAGTGGGCCATAGAAAGCCTATTTATTTTTTTGCTTGATGTGGGTTCTAAAATCTACCTGTAAAAATCAATAAATCAATCAGTGGGAGATAAATATTGGCCTATGGGCTTGTGTGCCACTCCTGACTCCTGTTTGTGCCATCTTTCACTCAGTGGGCCATAGAAAGCCTATTTATTTTTTTGCTTGATTTGGGTTATAAAATCTACCTGAAAAAATCAATAAATCATTCAGTGGGAGATAAATATTGGCCTCTGGGCTTGTGTGCCACTCCTGACTCCTGTGTGTGCCATCTCTCACTCAGTGGGCCATAGAAAGCCTTTTTTTTTTTTTTGTGGTTTCTAAATTGTCCCTGAAAAAATCATTTTATTTTATTTGGTTTCTAAATTCTTCCTGAAAAAATCATTTTATTTTATTTTGTTTCTAACGTCTCCCTGAAAAAAAAAGAACAGTGGGAGATTAATATTGCCCTTTCTGCTTCTGTGCCAGTCTTGACTCCTGGGTGTGCCATCTCTCTCTCTCTCTCAAATTGTGGGCCATAGAAAGCCTATTTTTTTTTTTTTTGCTTGATTTGGGTTCAAAAATCTACCTGTTAAAATCAATAAATCAATCAGTGGGAGATAAATATTGGCCTCTGGGCTTGTGTGCCACTCCTGACTCCTGTGTGTGCCATCTCTCACTCAGTGGGCCATAGAAAGCCTATTTATTTTTTGCTTGATTTGGGTTCTAAAATCTACCTGTAAAAATCACTACATCAATCAGTGGACATCAATCAGTGGGAGAAAAATATTGGCCTCAGGGCTTGTGTGCCACTCCTGACTCCTGTGTGTGCCATCTCTCACTCAGTGGGCCATAGAAAGCCTTTTTTTTTATTTGGTTTCTAAATTGTCCCTGAAAAAATCATTTTATTTTATTTGGTTTCTAAATTCTTCCATAAAAAATCATTTTATTTTATTTTGTTTCTATTGTCTCCCTGAAAAAAAAAAAAAAAAAACAGTGGGAGATTAATATTGCCCTTTCTGCTTCTGTGCCAATCTTGACTCCTGGGTGTGCCATCTCTCTCTCTCTCTCAAATTGTGGACCATAGAAAGCCTATTTTTTTTTTTTGCTTGATTTGGGTTCTAAAATCTACCTGTAAAAATCAATAAATCAATCAGTGGGAGATAAATATTGGCCTCTGGGCTCGTGTGCCACTCCTAACTCCTGTGTGTGCCATCTCTCACTCAGTGGGCCATAGAAAGCCTTTTTATTTATTTGGTTTCTAAATTGTCCCTGAAAAAATCATTTTATTTTATTTGGTTTCTAAATTCTTCCATAAAAAATCATTTTATTTTATTTTGTTTCTATCGTCTCCCTGAAAAAACAAAAAACAAAAAAAAAAAACAGTGGGAGATTAATATTGCCCTTTCTGCTTCTGTGCCAGTCTTGACTCCTGGGTGTGCCATCTCTCTCTCTCTCTCAAATTGTGGGCCATAGAAAGCCTATTTTTTTTTTTTGCTTGATTTGGGTTCTAAAATCTACCTGTAAAAATCAATAAATCAATCAGTGGGAGATAAATATTGGCCTCTGGGCTTGTGTGCCACTCCTGACTCCTGTGTGTGCCATCTCTCACTCAGTGGGCCATAGAAAGCCTATTTATTTTTTGCTTGATTTGGGTTCTAAAATCTACCTGTAAAAATCACTACATCAATCAGTGGACATCAATCAGTGGGAGATAAATATTGGCCTCTGGGCTTGTGTGCCACTCCTGACTCCTGTGTGTGCCATCTCTCACTCAGTGGGCCATAGAAAGCCTTTTTTTTTTATTTGGTTTCTAAATTGTCCCTGAAAAAATCATTTTATTTTATTTGGTTTCTAAATTCTTCCTGAAAAAATCATTTTATTTTATTTTGTTTCTAACGTCTCCCTGAAAAAACAAAAAAAACAAAAAAAAAACAGTGGGAGATTAATATTGCCCTTTCTGCTTCTGTGCCAGTCTTGACTCCTGGGTGTGCCATCTCTCTCTCTCTCTCTCAAATTGTGTGCCGTAGAAAGCCTATTTTTTTTTTGCTTGATTTGGGTTCAAAAATCTACCTGTAAAAATCAATAAATCAATCAGTGGGAGATAAATATTGGCCTCTGGGCTTGTGTGCCACTCCTGGCTCCTGTGTGTGCCATCTCTCACTCAGTGGGCCATAGAAAGCCTATTTATTTTTTTGCTTGATTTGGGCTATAAAATCTACCTGAAAAAATCAATAAATCAATCAGTGGGAGATAAATATTGGCCTCTGGGCTCGTGTGCCACTCCTAACTCCTGTGTGTGCCATCTCTCACTCAGTGGGCCATAGAAAGCCTTTTTATTTATTTGGTTTCTAAATTGTCCCTGAAAAAATCATTTTATTTTATTTGGTTTCTAAATTCTTCCATAAAAAATCATTTTATTTTATTTTGTTTCTAACGTCTCCCTGAAAAAACAAAAAACAAAAAAAAAAAACAGTGGGAGATTAATATTTCCCTTTCTGCTTCTGTGCCAGTCTTGACTCCTGGGTGTGCCATCTCTCTCTCAAATTGTGGGCCATAGAAAGCCTATTTTTTTTTTTTGCTTGATTTGGGTTCTAAAATCTACCTGTAAAAATCAATAAATCAATCAGTGGGAGATAAATATTGGCCTATGGGCTTGTGTGCCACTCCTGACTCCTGTGTGTGCCATCTTTCACTCAGTGAGCCATAGAAAGCCTATTTATTTTTTTGCTTGATTTGGGATATAAAATCTACCTGAAAAAATCAATAAATCAATCAGTGGGAGATAAATATTGGCCTCTGGGCTTGTGTGCCACTCCTGACTCCTGTGTGTGCCATCTTTCACTCAGTGGGCCATAGAAAGCCTTTTTTTTTTTTTATTTGGTTTCTAAATTGTCCCTGAAAAAATCATTTTATTTTATTTGGTTTCTAAATTCTTCCTGAAAAAATCATTTTATTTTATTTTGTTTCTAACGTCTCCCTGAAAAAAAAAAAAACAGTGGGAGATTAATATTGCCCTTTCTGCTTCTGTGCCAGTCTTGACTCCTGGGTGTGCCATCTCTCTCTCTCTCTCAAATTGTGGGCCATAGAATGCCTATTTTTTTTTTTTTGCTTGATTTGGGTTTAAAAATCTACCTGTAAAAATCAATAAATCAATCAGTGGGAGATAAATATTGGCCTCTGGGCTTGTGTGCCACTCCTGACTCCTGTGTGTGCCATCTCTCACTCAGTGGGCCATAGAAAGCCTATTTTTTTTTTTGCTTGATTTGGGTTCTAAAATCTACCTGTAAAAATCACTACATCAATCAGTGGACATCAATCAGTGGGAGAAAAATATTGGCCTCAGGGCTTGTGTGCCACTCCTGACTCCTGTGTGTGCCATATCTCACTCAGTGGGCCATAGAAAGCCTATTTATTTTTTTGCTTGATTTGGGTTCTAAAATCTACCTGAAAAAATCATTACATCAATCAGTGGACATCAATCAGTGGGAGAAAAATATTGGCCTCTGGGCTTGTGTGCCACTCCTGACTCCTGAGTGTGCCATCTCTCACTCAGTGGGCCATAGAAAGCCTTTTTTTTTTATTTGGTTTCTAAATTGTCCCTGAAAAAATCATTTTATTTTATTTGGTTTCTAAATTCTTCCTGAAAAAATCATTTTATTTTATTTTGTTTCTAATGTCTCCCTGAAAAAAAAAACAGTGGGAGATTAATATTGCCCTTTCTGCTTCTGTGCCAGTCTTGACTCCTGGGTGTGCCATCTCTCTCTCTCTCTCTCAAATTGTGGGCCATAGAAAGCCTGTTTTTTTTTTTTTTTTGCTTGATTTGGGTTCAAAAATCTACCTGTAAAAATCAATAAATCAATCAGTGGGAGATAAATATTGGCCTCTGGGCTTGTGTGCCACTCCTGACTCCTGTGTGTGCCATCTCTCACTCAGTGGGCCACAGAAAGCCTTTTTTTTTTTTTATTTGGTTTCTAAATTGTCCCTGAAAAAATCATTTTATTTTATTTGGTTTCTAAATTCTTCCATAAAAAATCATTTTATTTTATTTTGTTTCTAACGTCTCCCTGAAAAAACAAAAAACAAAAAAAAAACAGTGGGAGATTAATATTGCCCTTTCTGCTTCTGTGCCAGTCTTGACTCCTGGGTGTGCCATCTCTCTCTCTCTCTCAAATTGTGGGCCATAGAAAGCCTATTTTTTTTTTTTGCTTGATTTGGGTTCCAAAATCTACCTGTAAAAATCAATAAATCAATCAGTGGGAGATAAATATTGGCCTCTGGGCTTGTGTGCCACTCCTGACTCCTGTGTGTGCCATCTCTCACTCAGTGGGCCATAGAAAGCCTATTTATTTTTTTGCTTGATTTGGGCTATAAAATCTACCTGAAAAAATCAATAAATCAATCAGTGGGAGATAAATATTGGCCTCTGGGCTTGTGTGCCACTCCTAACTCCTGTGTGTGCCATCTCTCACTCAGTGGGCCACAGAAAGCCTTTTTTTTTTTTTTATTTGGTTTCTAAATTGTCCCTGAAAAAATCATTTTATATTATTTGGTTTCTAAATTCTTCCATAAAAAATCATTTTATTTTATTTTGTTTCTAACGTCTCCCTGAAAAAACAAAAAACAAACAAAAAAAAAAATGGGAGATTAATATTGCCCTTTCTGCTTCTGTGCCAGTCTTGACTCCTGGGTGTGCCATCTCTCTCTCTCTCTCAAATTGTGGGCCATAGAAAGCCTATTTTTTTTTTGCTTGATTTGGGTTCTAAAATCTACCTGTAAAAATCAATAAATCAATCAGTGGGAGATAAATATTGGCCTCTGGGCTTGTGTGCCACTCCTGACTCCTGTGTGTGCCATCTCTCACTCAGTGGGCCATAGAAAGCCTATTTATTTTTTTGCTTGATTTGGGCTATAAAATCTACCTGAAAAAATCAATAAATCAATCAGAGGGAGATAAATATTGGCCTCTGGGCTTGTGTGCCACTCCTGACTCCTGTGTGTGCCATCTCTCACTCAGTGGGCCATAGAAAGCCTTTTTTTTTTTTTTTTGGTTTCTAAATTGTCCCTGAAAAAATCATTTTATTTTATTTGGTTTCTAAATTCTTCCATAAAAAATCATTTTATTTTATTTTGTTTCTAACGTCTCCCTGAAAAAAAAAAACAGTGGGAGATTATTATTGCCCTTTCTGCTTCTGTGCCAGTCTTGACTCCTGGGTGTGCCATCTCTCTCTCTCTCTCAAATTGTGGGCCATAGAAAGCCTATTTTTTTTTTTTTTTCTTGATTTGGGTTCAAAAATCTACCTGTAAAAATCAATAAATCAATCAGTGGGAGATAAATATTGGCCTCTGGGCTTGTGTGCCACTCCTGACTCCTGTGTGTGCCATCTCTCACTCAGTGGGCCATAGAAAGCCTTTTTTTTTTTTATTTGGTTTCTAAATTGTCCCTGAAAAAATCATTTTATTTTATTTGGTTTCTAAATTCTTCCTGAAAAAATCATTTTATTTTATTTTGTTTCTAACGTCTCCCTAAAAAAAAAAAACAGTGGGAGATTAATATTGCCCTTTCTGCTTCTGTGCCAGTCTTGACTCCTGAGTGTGCCATCTCTCTCTCTCTCTCAAATTGTGGGCCATAGAAAGCCTGTTTTTTTTTTTTTTTTGCTTGATGTGGGTTCTAAAATCTACCTGTAAAAATCAATAAATCAATCAGTGGGAGATAAATATTGGCCTATGGGCTTGTGTGCCACTCCTGACTCCTGTGTGTGCCATCTTTCACTCAGTGGGCCATAGAAAGCCTATTTATTTTTTTGCTTGATTTGGGTTATAAAATCTACCTGAAAAAATCAATAAATCAATCAGTGGGAGATAAATATTGGCCTCTGGGCTTGTGTGCCACTCCTGACTCCTGTGTGTGCCATCTCTCACTCAGTGGGCCATAGAAAGCCTTTTTTTTTTTTTTTTGGTTTCTAAATTGTCCCTGAAAAAATCATTTTATTTTATTTGGTTTCTAAATTCTTCCTGAAAAAATCATTTTATTTTATTTTGTTTCTAACGTCTCCCTGAAAAAAAAAAAACAGTGGGAGATTAATATTGCCCTTTCTGCTTCTGTGCCAGTCTTGACTCCTGGGTGTGCCATCTCTTTCTCTCTCTCAAATTGTGGGCCATAGAAAGCCTATTTTTTTTTTTTTGCTTGATTTGGGTTCAAAAATCTACCTGTAAAAATCAATAAATCAATCAGTGGGAGATAAATATTGGCCTCTGGGCTTGTGTGCCACTCCTGACTCCTGTGTGTGCCACCTCTCACTCAGTGGGCCATAGAAAGCCTATTTATTTTTTGCTTGATTTGGATTCTAAAATCTACCTGTAAAAATCACTACATCAATCAGTGGACATCAATCAATGGGAGAAAAATATTGGCCTCAGGGCTTGTGTGCCACTCTTGACTCCTGTGTGTGCCATCTCTCACTCAGTGGGCCATAGAAAGCCTTTTTTTTTTATTTGGTTTCTAAATTGTCCCTGAAAAAATCATTTTATTTTATTTGGTTTCTAAATTCTTCCATAAAAAATCATTTTATTTTATTTTGTTTCTATTGTCTCCCTGAAAAAAAAAAAAAAAACAGTGGGAGATTAATATTGCCCTTTCTGCTTCTGTGCCAGTCTTGACTCCTGGGTGTGCCATCTCTCTCTCTCTCTCAAATTGTGGGCCATAGAAAGCCTATTTTTTTTTTTTTGCTTGATTTGGGTTCTAAAATCTACCTGTAAAAATCAATAAATCAATCAGTGGGAGATAAATATTGGCCTCTGGGCTTGTGTGCCACTCCTGACTCCTGTGTGTGCCATCTCTCACTCAGTGGGCCATAGAAAGCCTTTTTTTTTAAATTTGGTTTCTAAATTGTCCCTGAAAAAATCATTTTATTTTATTTGGTTTCTAAATTCTTCCTGAAAAAATCATTTTATTTTATTTTGTTTCTAACGTCTCCCTGAAAAAAAAAAAAAAAACAAAAAAAAACAGTGGGAGATTTATATTGCCCTTTCTGCTTCTGTGCCAGTCTTGACTCCTGGGTGT
Organism: Ranitomeya imitator; assembly: GCF_032444005.1. NCBI lineage: Eukaryota > Metazoa > Chordata > Amphibia > Anura > Dendrobatidae > Ranitomeya > Ranitomeya imitator. The sequence goes on along the minus strand of NC_091284.1, from coordinate 194,425,347 downwards.
GCCATCTCTCTCTCTCTCTCAAATTGTGGGCCGTAGAAAGCCTATTTTTTTTTTTGCTTGATTTGGGTTCAAAAATCTACCTGTAAAAATCAATAAATCAATCAGTGGGAGATAAATATTGGCCTCTGGGCTTGTGTGCCACTCCTGGCTCCTGTGTGTGCCATCTCTCACTCAGTGGGCCATAGAAAGCCTATTTATTTTTTTGCTTGATTTGGGCTATAAAATCTACCTGAAAAAATCAATAAATCAATCAGTGGGAGATAAATATTGGCCTCTGGGCTCGTGTGCCACTCCTAACTCCTGTGTGTGCCATCTCTCACTCAGTGGGCCATAGAAAGCCTTTTTATTTATTTGGTTTCTAAATTGTCCCTGAAAAAATCATTTTATTTTATTTGGTTTCTAAATTCTTCCATAAAAAATCATTTTATTTTATTTTGTTTCTAACGTCTCCCTGAAAAAACAAAAAACAAAAAAAAAACAGTGGGAGATTAATATTTCCCTTTCTGCTTCTGTGCCAGTCTTGACTCCTGGGTGTGCCATCTCTCTCTCTCTCTCAAATTGTGGGCCATAGAAAGCCTATTTTTTTTTTTTGCTTGATTTGGGTTCTAAAATCTACCTGTAAAAATCAATAAATCAATCAGTGGGAGATAAATATTGGCCTATGGGCTTGTGTGCCACTCCTGACTCCTGTGTGTGCCATCTTTCACTCAGTGGGCCATAGAAAGCCTATTTATTTCTTTGCTTGATTTGGGTTATAAAATCTACCTGAAAAAATCAATAAATCAATCAGTGGGAGATAAATATTGGCCTCTGGGCTTGTGTGCCACTCCTGACTCCTGTGTGTGCCATCTTTCACTCAGTGGGCCATAGAAAGCCTATTTATTTTTTTGCTTGATGTGGGTTCTAAAATCTACCTGTAAAAATCAATAAATCAATCAGTGGGAGATAAATATTGGCCTATGGGCTTGTGTGCCACTCCTGACTCCTGTTTGTGCCATCTTTCACTCAGTGGGCCATAGAAAGCCTATTTATTTTTTTGCTTGATTTGGGTTATAAAATCTACCTGAAAAAATCAATAAATCATTCAGTGGGAGATAAATATTGGCCTCTGGGCTTGTGTGCCACTCCTGACTCCTGTGTGTGCCATCTCTCACTCAGTGGGCCATAGAAAGCCTTTTTTTTTTTTTTGTGGTTTCTAAATTGTCCCTGAAAAAATCATTTTATTTTATTTGGTTTCTAAATTCTTCCTGAAAAAATCATTTTATTTTATTTTGTTTCTAACGTCTCCCTGAAAAAAAAAGAACAGTGGGAGATTAATATTGCCCTTTCTGCTTCTGTGCCAGTCTTGACTCCTGGGTGTGCCATCTCTCTCTCTCTCTCAAATTGTGGGCCATAGAAAGCCTATTTTTTTTTTTTTTGCTTGATTTGGGTTCAAAAATCTACCTGTTAAAATCAATAAATCAATCAGTGGGAGATAAATATTGGCCTCTGGGCTTGTGTGCCACTCCTGACTCCTGTGTGTGCCATCTCTCACTCAGTGGGCCATAGAAAGCCTATTTATTTTTTGCTTGATTTGGGTTCTAAAATCTACCTGTAAAAATCACTACATCAATCAGTGGACATCAATCAGTGGGAGAAAAATATTGGCCTCAGGGCTTGTGTGCCACTCCTGACTCCTGTGTGTGCCATCTCTCACTCAGTGGGCCATAGAAAGCCTTTTTTTTTATTTGGTTTCTAAATTGTCCCTGAAAAAATCATTTTATTTTATTTGGTTTCTAAATTCTTCCATAAAAAATCATTTTATTTTATTTTGTTTCTATTGTCTCCCTGAAAAAAAAAAAAAAAAAACAGTGGGAGATTAATATTGCCCTTTCTGCTTCTGTGCCAATCTTGACTCCTGGGTGTGCCATCTCTCTCTCTCTCTCAAATTGTGGACCATAGAAAGCCTATTTTTTTTTTTTGCTTGATTTGGGTTCTAAAATCTACCTGTAAAAATCAATAAATCAATCAGTGGGAGATAAATATTGGCCTCTGGGCTCGTGTGCCACTCCTAACTCCTGTGTGTGCCATCTCTCACTCAGTGGGCCATAGAAAGCCTTTTTATTTATTTGGTTTCTAAATTGTCCCTGAAAAAATCATTTTATTTTATTTGGTTTCTAAATTCTTCCATAAAAAATCATTTTATTTTATTTTGTTTCTATCGTCTCCCTGAAAAAACAAAAAACAAAAAAAAAAAACAGTGGGAGATTAATATTGCCCTTTCTGCTTCTGTGCCAGTCTTGACTCCTGGGTGTGCCATCTCTCTCTCTCTCTCAAATTGTGGGCCATAGAAAGCCTATTTTTTTTTTTTGCTTGATTTGGGTTCTAAAATCTACCTGTAAAAATCAATAAATCAATCAGTGGGAGATAAATATTGGCCTCTGGGCTTGTGTGCCACTCCTGACTCCTGTGTGTGCCATCTCTCACTCAGTGGGCCATAGAAAGCCTATTTATTTTTTGCTTGATTTGGGTTCTAAAATCTACCTGTAAAAATCACTACATCAATCAGTGGACATCAATCAGTGGGAGATAAATATTGGCCTCTGGGCTTGTGTGCCACTCCTGACTCCTGTGTGTGCCATCTCTCACTCAGTGGGCCATAGAAAGCCTTTTTTTTTTATTTGGTTTCTAAATTGTCCCTGAAAAAATCATTTTATTTTATTTGGTTTCTAAATTCTTCCTGAAAAAATCATTTTATTTTATTTTGTTTCTAACGTCTCCCTGAAAAAACAAAAAAAACAAAAAAAAAACAGTGGGAGATTAATATTGCCCTTTCTGCTTCTGTGCCAGTCTTGACTCCTGGGTGTGCCATCTCTCTCTCTCTCTCTCAAATTGTGTGCCGTAGAAAGCCTATTTTTTTTTTGCTTGATTTGGGTTCAAAAATCTACCTGTAAAAATCAATAAATCAATCAGTGGGAGATAAATATTGGCCTCTGGGCTTGTGTGCCACTCCTGGCTCCTGTGTGTGCCATCTCTCACTCAGTGGGCCATAGAAAGCCTATTTATTTTTTTGCTTGATTTGGGCTATAAAATCTACCTGAAAAAATCAATAAATCAATCAGTGGGAGATAAATATTGGCCTCTGGGCTCGTGTGCCACTCCTAACTCCTGTGTGTGCCATCTCTCACTCAGTGGGCCATAGAAAGCCTTTTTATTTATTTGGTTTCTAAATTGTCCCTGAAAAAATCATTTTATTTTATTTGGTTTCTAAATTCTTCCATAAAAAATCATTTTATTTTATTTTGTTTCTAACGTCTCCCTGAAAAAACAAAAAACAAAAAAAAAAAACAGTGGGAGATTAATATTTCCCTTTCTGCTTCTGTGCCAGTCTTGACTCCTGGGTGTGCCATCTCTCTCTCAAATTGTGGGCCATAGAAAGCCTATTTTTTTTTTTTGCTTGATTTGGGTTCTAAAATCTACCTGTAAAAATCAATAAATCAATCAGTGGGAGATAAATATTGGCCTATGGGCTTGTGTGCCACTCCTGACTCCTGTGTGTGCCATCTTTCACTCAGTGAGCCATAGAAAGCCTATTTATTTTTTTGCTTGATTTGGGATATAAAATCTACCTGAAAAAATCAATAAATCAATCAGTGGGAGATAAATATTGGCCTCTGGGCTTGTGTGCCACTCCTGACTCCTGTGTGTGCCATCTTTCACTCAGTGGGCCATAGAAAGCCTTTTTTTTTTTTTATTTGGTTTCTAAATTGTCCCTGAAAAAATCATTTTATTTTATTTGGTTTCTAAATTCTTCCTGAAAAAATCATTTTATTTTATTTTGTTTCTAACGTCTCCCTGAAAAAAAAAAAAACAGTGGGAGATTAATATTGCCCTTTCTGCTTCTGTGCCAGTCTTGACTCCTGGGTGTGCCATCTCTCTCTCTCTCTCAAATTGTGGGCCATAGAATGCCTATTTTTTTTTTTTTGCTTGATTTGGGTTTAAAAATCTACCTGTAAAAATCAATAAATCAATCAGTGGGAGATAAATATTGGCCTCTGGGCTTGTGTGCCACTCCTGACTCCTGTGTGTGCCATCTCTCACTCAGTGGGCCATAGAAAGCCTATTTTTTTTTTGCTTGATTTGGGTTCTAAAATCTACCTGTAAAAATCACTACATCAATCAGTGGACATCAATCAGTGGGAGAAAAATATTGGCCTCAGGGCTTGTGTGCCACTCCTGACTCCTGTGTGTGCCATATCTCACTCAGTGGGCCATAGAAAGCCTATTTATTTTTTTGCTTGATTTGGGTTCTAAAATCTACCTGAAAAAATCATTACATCAATCAGTGGACATCAATCAGTGGGAGAAAAATATTGGCCTCTGGGCTTGTGTGCCACTCCTGACTCCTGAGTGTGCCATCTCTCACTCAGTGGGCCATAGAAAGCCTTTTTTTTTTATTTGGTTTCTAAATTGTCCCTGAAAAAATCATTTTATTTTATTTGGTTTCTAAATTCTTCCATAAAAAATCATTTTATTTTATTTTGTTTCTATCGTCTCCCTGAAAAAACAAAAAACAAAAAAAAAAACAGTGGGAGATTAATATTGCCCTTTCTGCTTCTGTGCCAGTCTTGACTCCTGGGTGTGCCATCTCTCTCTCTCTCTCAAATTGTGGGCCATAGAATGCCTATTTTTTTTTTTTTTGCTTGATTTGGGTTTAAAAATCTACCTGTAAAAATCAATAAATCAATCAGTGGGAGATAAATATTGGCCTCTGGGCTTGTGTGCCACTCCTGACTCCTGTGTGTGCCATCTCTCACTCAGTGGGCCATAGAAAGCCTATTTATTTTTTTGCTTGATTTGGGTTCTAAAATCTACCTGTAAAAATCACTACATCAATCAGTGGACATCAATCAGTGGGAGAAAAATATTGGCCTCAGGGCTTGTGTGCCACTCCTGACTCCTGTGTGTGCCATATCTCACTCAGTGGGCCATAGAAAGCCTATTTATTTTTTTGCTTGATTTGGGTTCTAAAATCTACCTGAAAAAATCATTACATCAATCAGTGGACATCAATCAGTGGGAGAAAAATATTGGCCTCTGGGCTTGTGTGCCACTCCTGACTCCTGTGTGTGCCATCTCTCACTCAGTGGGCCATAGAAAGCCTTTTTTTTTTATTTGGTTTCTAAATTGTCCCTGAAAAAATCATTTTATTTTATTTGGTTTCTAAATTCTTCCATAAAAAATCATTTTATTTTATTTTGTTTCTATCGTCTCCCTGAAAAAACAAAAAACAAAAAAAAAAACAGTGGGAGATTAATATTGCCCTTTCTGCTTCTGTGCCAGTCTTGACTCCTGGGTGTGCCATCTCTCTCTCTCTCTCTCAAATTGTGGGCCATAGAAAGCCTATTTTTTTTTTTTGCTTGATTTGGGTTCTAAAATCTACCTGTAAAAATCAATAAATCAATCAGTGGGAGATAAATATTTGCCTCTGGGCTTGTGTGCCACTCCTGACTCCTGTGTGTGCCATCTCTCACTCAGTGGGCCAGAGAAAGCCTTTTTTTTTTTTTATTTGGTTTCTAAATTGTCCCTGAAAAAATCATTTTATTTTATTTGGTTTCTAAATTCTTCCTGAAAAAATCATTTTATTTTATTTTGTTTCTAACGTCTCCCTGAAAAAACAAAAAAAAACAAAAAAAAACAGTGGGAGATTAATATTGCCCTTTCTGCTTCTGTGCCAGTCTTGACTCCTGGGTGTGCCATCTCTCTCTCTCTCTCTCAAATTGTGGGCCATAGAAAGCCTATTTTTTTTTTTTTGCTTGATTTGGGTTCTAAAATCTACCTGTAAAAATCAATAAATCAATCAGTGGGAGATAAATATTGGCCTCTGGGCTTGTGTGCCACTCCTGACTCCTGTGTGTGCCATCTCTCACTCAGTGGGCCATAGAAAGCCTATTTATTTTTTTGCTTGATTTGGGCTATAAAATCTACCTGTAAAAATCACTACATCAATCAGTGGACATCAATCAGTGGGAGAAAAATATTGGCCTCAGGGCTTGTGTGCCACTCCTGACTCCTGTGTGTGCCATCTCTCACTCAGTGGGCCATAGAAAGCCTTTTTTTTTTTATTTGGTTTCTAAATTGTCCCTGAAAAAATCATTTTATTTTATTTGGTTTCTAAATTCTTCCATAAAAAATCATTTTATTTTATTTTGTTTCTATTGTCTCCCTGAAAAAAAAAAAAAAAAAACAGTGGGAGATTAATATTGCCCTTTCTGCTTCTGTGCCAATCTTGACTCCTGGGTGTGCCATCTCTCTCTCTCTCTCAAATTGTGGACCATAGAAAGCCTATTTTTTTTTTTTGCTTGATTTGGGTTCTAAAATCTACCTGTAAAAATCAATAAATCAATCAGTGGGAGATAAATATTGGCCTCTGGGCTCGTGTGCCACTCCTAACTCCTGTGTGTGCCATCTCTCACTCAGTGGGCCATAGAAAGCCTATTTATTTTTTTGCTTGATTTGGGCTATAAAATCTACCTGAAAAAATCAATAAATCAATCAGTGGGAGATAAATATTGGCCTCTGGGCTCGTGTGCCACTCCTAACTCCTGTGTGTGCCATCTCTCACTCAGTGGGCCATAGAAAGCCTTTTTATTTATTTGGTTTCTAAATTGTCCCTGAAAAAATCATTTTATTTTATTTGGTTTCTAAATTCTTCCATAAAAAATCATTTTATTTTATTTTGTTTCTATCGTCTCCCTGAAAAAACAAAAAACAAAAAAAAAAAACAGTGGGAGATTAATATTGCCCTTTCTGCTTCTGTGCCAGTCTTGACTCCTGGGTGTGCCATCTCTCTCTCTCTCTCAAATTGTGGGCCATAGAAAGCCTATTTTTTTTTTTTGCTTGATTTGGGTTCTAAAATCTACCTGTAAAAATCAATAAATCAATCAGTGGGAGATAAATATTGGCCTCTGGGCTTGTGTGCCACTCCTGACTCCTGTGTGTGCCATCTCTCACTCAGTGGGCCATAGAAAGCCTTTTTTTTTTTTTTTGGTTTCTAAATTGTCCCTGAAAAAATCATTTTATTTTATTTGGTTTCTAAATTCTTCCTGAAAAAATCATTTTATTTTATTTTGTTTCTAACGTCTCCCTGAAAAAAAAAAAACAGTGGGAGATTAATATTGCCCTTTCTGCTTCTGTGCCAGTCTTGACTCCTGGGTGTGCCATCTCTCTCTCTCTCTCAAATTGTGGGCCATAGAAAGCCTATTTTTTTTTTTTTTGCTTGATTTGGGTTCAAAAATCTACCTGTAAAAATCAATAAATCAATCAGTGGGAGATAAATATTGGCCTCTGGGCTTGTGTGCCACTCCTGACTCCTGTGTGTGCCATCTCTCACTCAGTGGGCCATAGAAAGCCTATTTATTTTTTGCTTGATTTGGGTTCTAAAATCTACCTGTAAAAATCACTACATCAATCAGTGGACATCAATCAGTGGGAGATAAATATTGGCCTCTGGGCTTGTGTGCCACTCCTGACTCCTGTGTGTGCCATCTCTCACTCAGTGGGCTATAGAAAGCCTTTTTTTTTTTATTTGGTTTCTAAATTGTCCCTGAAAAAATCATTTTATTTTATTTGGTTTCTAAATTCTTCCTGAAAAAATCATTTTATTTTATTTTGTTTCTAACGTCTCCCTGAAAAAAAAAAAAAAAAAAACAGTGGGAGATTAATATTGCCCTTTCTGCTTCTGTGCCAGTCTTGACTCCTGGGTGTGCCATCTCTCTCTCTCTCTCTCAAATTGTGGGCCGTAGAAAGCCTATTTTTTTTTTGCTTGATTTGGGTTCAAAAATCTACCTGTAAAAATCAATAAATCAATCAGTGGGAGATAAATATTGGCCTCTGGGCTTGTGTGCCACTCCTGGCTCCTGTGTGTGCCATCTCTCACTCAGTGGGCCATAGAAAGCCTATTTATTTTTTTGCTTGATTTGGGCTATAAAATCTACCTGAAAAAATCAATAAATCAATCAGTGGGAGATAAATATTGGCCTCTGGGCTCGTGTGCCACTCCTAACTCCTGTGTGTGCCATCTCTCACTCAGTGGGCCATAGAAAGCCTTTTTATTTATTTGGTTTCTAAATTGTCCCTGAAAAAATCATTTTATTTTATTTGGTTTCTAAATTCTTCCATAAAAAATCATTTTATTTTATTTTGTTTCTAACGTCTCCCTGAAAAAACAAAAAACAAAAAAAAAAAACAGTGGGAGATTAATATTTCCCTTTCTGCTTCTGTGCCAGTCTTGACTCCTGGGTGTGCCATCTCTCTCTCAAATTGTGGGCCATAGAAAGCCTATTTTTTTTTTGCTTGATTTGGGTTCTAAAATCTACCTGTAAAAATCAATAAATCAATCAGTGGGAGATAAATATTGGCCTATGGGCTTGTGTGCCACTCCTGACTCCTGTGTGTGCCATCTTTCACTCAGTGAGCCATAGAAAGCCTATTTATTTTTTTGCTTGATTTGGGATATAAAATCTACCTGAAAAAATCAATAAATCAATCAGTGGGAGATAAATATTGGCCTCTGGGCTTGTGTGCCACTCCTGACTCCTGTGTGTGCCATCTTTCACTCAGTGGGCCATAGAAAGCCTTTTTTTTTTTTTATTTGGTTTCTAAATTGTCCCTGAAAAAATCATTTTATTTTATTTGGTTTCTAAATTCTTCCTGAAAAAATCATTTTATTTTATTTTGTTTCTAACGTCTCCCTGAAAAAAAAAAAAACAGTGGGAGATTAATATTGCCCTTTCTGCTTCTGTGCCAGTCTTGACTCCTGGGTGTGCCATCTCTCTCTCTCTCTCAAATTGTGGGCCATAGAATGCCTATTTTTTTTTTTTTTGCTTGATTTGGGTTTAAAAATCTACCTGTAAAAATCAATAAATCAATCAGTGGGAGATAAATATTGGCCTCTGGGCTTGTGTGCCACTCCTGACTCCTGTGTGTGCCATCTCTCACTCAGTGGGCCATAGAAAGCCTATTTATTTTTTTGCTTGATTTGGGTTCTAAAATCTACCTGTAAAAATCACTACATCAATCAGTGGACATCAATCAGTGGGAGAAAAATATTGGCCTCAGGGCTTGTGTGCCACTCCTGACTCCTGTGTGTGCCATATCTCACTCAGTGGGCCATAGAAAGCCTATTTATTTTTTTGCTTGATTTGGGTTCTAAAATCTACCTGAAAAAATCATTACATCAATCAGTGGACATCAATCAGTGGGAGAAAAATATTGGCCTCTGGGCTTGTGTGCCACTCCTGACTCCTGTGTGTGCCATCTCTCACTCAGTGGGCCATAGAAAGCCTTTTTTTTTAATTTGGTTTCTAAATTGTCCCTGAAAAAATCATTTTATTTTATTTGGTTTCTATCGTCTCCCTGAAAAAACAAAAAACAAAAAAAAAAACAGTGGGAGATTAATATTGCCCTTTCTGCTTCTGTGCCAGTCTCGACTCCTGGGTGTGCCATCTCTCTCTCTCTATCTCAAATTGTGGGCCATATAAAGCCTATTTTTTTTTTTGCTTGATTTGGGTTCTAAAATCTACCTGTAAAAATCAATAAATCAATCAGTGGGAGATAAATATTTGCCTCTGGGCTTGTGTGCCACTCCTGACTCCTGTGTGTGCCATCTCTCACTCAGTGGGCCAGAGAAAGCCTTTTTTTTTTTTTATTTGGTTTCTAAATTGTCCCTGAAAAAATCATTTTATTTTATTTGGTTTCTAAATTCTTCCTGAAAAAATCATTTTATTTTATTTTGTTTCTAACGTCTCCCTGAAAAAACAAAAAAAAACAAAAAAAAAACAGTGGGAGATTAATATTGCCCTTTCTGCTTCTGTGCCAGTCTTGACTCCTGGGTGTGCCATCTCTCTCTCTCTCTCTCAAATTGTGGGCCATAGAAAGCCTATTTTTTTTTTTTGCTTGATTTGGGTTCTAAAATCTACCTGTAAAAATCAATAAATCAATCAGTGGGAGATAAATATTGGCCTCTGGGCTTGTGTGCCACTCCTGACTCCTGTGTGTGCCATCTCTCACTCAGTGGGCCATAGAAAGCCTATTTATTTTTTTGCTTGATTTGGGCTATAAAATCTACCTGAAAAAATCAATAAATCAATCAGTGGGAGATAAATATTGGCCTCTGGGCTTGTGTGCCACTCCTAACTCCTGTGTGTGCCATCTCTCACTCAGTGGGCCATAGAAAGCCTTTTTTTTTATTTGGTTTCTAAATTGTCCCTGAAAAAATCATTTTATTTTATTTGGTTTCTAAATTCTTCCTGAAAAAATCATTTTATTTTATTTTGTTTCTAACGTCTCCCTGAAAAAAAAAAAAACAAAAAAAAAAAACAGTGGGAGATTAATATTGCCCTTTCTGCTTCTGTGCCAGTCTTGACTCCTGGGTGTGCCATCTCTCTCTCTCTCTCAAATTGTGGGCCATAGAAAGCCTATTTTTTTTTTTTGCTTGATTTGGGTTCTAAAATCTACCTGTAAAAATCAATAAATCAATCAGTGGGAGATAAATATTGGCCTATGGGCTTGTGTGCCACTCCTGACTCCTGTGTGTGCCATCTTTCACTCAGTGGGCCATAGAAAGCCTATTTATTTTTTTGCTTGATTTGGGTTATAAAATCTACCTGAAAAAATCAATAAATCAATCAGTGGGAGATAAATATTGGCCTCTGGGCTTGTGTGCCACTCCTGACTCCTGTGTGTGCCATCTCTCACTCAGTGGGCCATAGAAAGCCTTTTTTTTTTTTTTTGGTTTCTAAATTGTCCCTGAAAAAATCATTTTATTTTATTTGGTTTCTAAATTCTTCCTGAAAAAATCATTTTATTTTATTTTGTTTCTAACATCTCCCTGAAAAAAAAAAACAGTGGGAGATTAATATTGCCCTTTCTGATTCTGTGCCAGTCTTGACTCCTGGGTGTGCCATCTCTCTCTCTCTCTCAAATTGTGGGCCATAGAAAGCCTATTTTTTTTTTTGCTTGATTTGGGTTCAAAAATCTACCTGTAAAAATCAATAAATCAATCAGTGGGAGATAAATATTGGCCTCTGGGCTTGTGTGCCCCTCCTGACTCCTGTGTGTGCCATCTCTCACTCAGTGGGCCATAGAAAGCCTATTTATTTTTTTGCTTGATTTGGGTTCTAAAATCTACCTGTAAAAATCACTACATCAATCAGTGGACATCAATCAGTGGGAGAAAAATATTGGCCTCAGGGCTTGTGTGCCACTCCTGACTCCTGTGTGTGCCATCTATCACTCAGTGGGCCATAGAAAGCCTATTTATTTTTTTGCTTGATTTGGGTTCTAAAATCTACCAGAAAAAAGCACTACATCAATCAGTGGACATCAATCAGTGGGAGAAAAATATTGGCCTCTGGGCTTGTGTGCCACTCCTGACTCCTGTGTGTGCCATCTCTCACTCAGTGGGCCATAGAAAGCCTTTTTTTTTTTTTTTTGGTTTCTAAATTGTCCCTGAAAAAATCATTTTATTTTATTTGGTTTCTAAATTCTTCCATAAAAAATCATTTTATTTTATTTTGTTTCTATCGTCTCCCTGAAAAAACAAAAAACAAAAAAAAAAAAAACAGTGGGAGATTAATATTGCCCTTTCTGCTTCTGTGCCAGTCTTGACTCCTGGGTGTGCCATCTCTCTCTCTCTCAAATTGTGGGCCATAGAAAGCCTGTTTTTTTTTTTTGCTTGATTTGGGTTCTAAAATCTACCTGTAAAAATCAATAAATCAATCAGTGGGAGATAAATATTGGCCTCTGGGCTTGTGTGCCACTCCTGACTCCTGTGTGTGCCATCTCTCACTCAGTGGGCCATAGAAAGCCTTTTTTTTTTTTTATTTGGTTTCTAAATTGTCCCTGAAAAAATCATTTTATTTTATTTGGTTTCTAAATTCTTCCTGAAAATATCATTTTATTTTATTTTGTTTCTAACGTCTCCCTGAAAAAAAACAAAACAAAACAAAAAAAAAACAGTGGGAGATTAATATTGCCCTTTCTGCTTCTGTGCCAGTCTTGACTCCTGGGTGTGCCATCTCTCTCTCTCTCTCTCAAATTGTGGGCCATAGAAAGCCTATTTTTTTTTTTCGCTTGATTTGGGTTATAAAATCTACCTGTAAAAATCAATAAATCAATCAGTGGGAGATAAATATTGGCCTCTGGGCTTGTGTGCCACTCCTGACTCCTGTGTGTGCCATCTCTCACTCAATGGGCCATAGAAAGCCTATTTATTTTTTTGCTTGATTTGGGTTATAAAATCTACCTGAAAAAATCAATAAATCAATCAGTGGGAGATAAATATTGGCCTCTGGGCTTGTGTGCCACTCCTGACTCCTGTGTGTGCCATCTCTCACTCAGTGGGCCATAGAAAGCCTTTTTTTTTATTTGGTTTCTAAATTGTCCCTGAAAAAATCATTTTATTTTATTTGGTTTCTAAATTCTTCCTGAAAAAATCATTTTATTTTATTTTGTTTCTAACGTCTCCCTGAAAAAACAAAAAAACAAAAAAAAAAACAGTGGGAGATTAATATTGCCCTTTCTGCTTCTGTGCCAGTCTTGACTCCTAGGTGTGCCATCTCTCTCTCTCTCTCTCAAATTGTGGGCCATAGAAAGCCTATTTTTTTTTTGCTTGATTTGGGTTATAAAATCTACCTGAAAAAATCAATAAATCAATCAGTGGGAGATAAATATTGGCCTCTGGGCTTGTGTGCCACTCCTGACTCCTGTGAGTGCCATCTCTCACTCAGTGGGCCATAGAAAGCCTTTTTTTTTTTTATTTGGTTTCTAAATTGTCCCTGAAAAAATCATTTTATTTTATTTGGTTTCTAAATTCTTCCTGAAAAAATCATTTTATTTTATTTTGTTTCTAACATCTCCCTGAAAAATAAAAACAGTGGGAGATTAATATTGCCCTTTCTGATTCTGTGCCAGTCTTGACTCCTGGGTGTGCCATCTCTCTCTCTCTCTCTCAAATTGTGGGCCATAGAAAGCCTATTTTTTTTTTTTGCTTGATTTGGGTTCAAAAATCTACCTGTAAAAATCAATAAATCAATCAGTGGGAGATAAATATTGGCCTCTGGGCTTGTGTGCCCCTCCTGACTCCTGTGTGTGCCATCTCTCACTCAGTGGGCCATAGAAAGCCTATTTATTTTTTTGCTTGATTTGGGTTCTAAAATCTACCTGTAAAAATCACTACATCAATCAGTGGACATCAATCAGTGGGAGAAAAATATTGGCCTCAGGGCTTGTGTGCCACTCCTGACTCCTGTGTGTGCCATCTCTCACTCAGTGGGCCATAGAAAGCCTATTTATTTTTTTGCTTGATTTGGGTTCTAAAATCTACCAGAAAAAAGCACTACATCAATCAGTGGACATCAATCAGTGGGAGAAAAATATTGGCCTCTGGGCTTGTGTGCCACTCCTGACTCCTGTGTGTGCCATCTCTCACTCAGTGGGCCATAGAAAGCCTTTTTTTTTTTTTTTTGGTTTCTAAATTGTCCCTGAAAAAATCATTTTATTTTATTTGGTTTCTAAATTCTTCCATAAAAAATCATTTTATTTTATTTTGTTTCTATCGTCTCCCTGAAAAAACAAAAAACAAAAAAAAAAAAACAGTGGGAGATTAATATTGCCCTTTCTGCTTCTGTGCCAGTCTTGACTCCTGGGTGTGCCATCTCTCTCTCTCTCTCAAATTGTGGGCCATAGAAAGCCTGTTTTTTTTTTTTGCTTGATTTGGGTTCTAAAATCTACCTGTAAAAATCAATAAATCAATCAGTGGGAGATAAATATTGGCCTCTGGGCTTGTGTGCCACTCCTGACTCCTGTGTGTGCCATCTCTCACTCAGTGGGCCATAGAAAGCCTTTTTTTTTTTTTATTTGGTTTCTAAATTGTCCCTGAAAAAATCATTTTATTTTATTTGGTTTCTAAATTCTTCCTGAAAATATCATTTTATTTTATTTTGTTTCTAACGTCTCCCTGAAAAAAAACAAAACAAAACAAAAAAAAAACAGTGGGAGATTAATATTGCCCTTTCTGCTTCTGTGCCAGTCTTGACTCCTGGGTGTGCCATCTCTCTCTCTCTCTCTCAAATTGTGGGCCATAGAAAGCCTATTTTTTTTTTTTCGCTTGATTTGGGTTCTAAAATCTACCTGTAAAAATCAATAAATCAATCAGTGGGAGATAAATATTGGCCTCTGGGCTTGTGTGCCACTCCTGACTCCTGTGTGTGCCATCTCTCACTCAATGGGCCATAGAAAGCCTATTTATTTTTTTGCTTGATTTGGGTTATAAAATCTACCTGAAAAAATCAATAAATCAATCAGTGGGAGATAAATATTGGCCTCTGGGCTTGTGTGCCACTCCTGACTCCTGTGTGTGCCATCTCTCACTCAGTGGGCCATAGAAAGCCTTTTTTTTTTATTTGGTTTCTAAATTGTCCCTGAAAAAATCATTTTATTTTATTTGGTTTCTAAATTCTTCCTGAAAAAATCATATTATTTTATTTTGTTTCTAACGTCTCCCTGAAAAAACAAAAAAACAAAAAAAAAAACAGTGGGAGATTAATATTGCCCTTTCTGCTTCTGTGCCAGTCTTGACTCCTAGGTGTGCCATCTCTCTCTCTCTCTCTCAAATTGTGGGCCATAGAAAGCCTATTTTTTTTTTTGCTTGATTTGGGTTATAAAATCTACCTGAACAAATCAATAAATCAATCAGTGGGAGATAAATATTGGCCTCTGGGCTTGTGTGCCACTCCTGACTCCTGTGAGTGCCATCTCTCACTCAGTGGGCCATAGAAAGCCTTTTTTTTTTTTATTTGGTTTCTAAATTGTCCCTGAAAAAATCATTTTATTTTATTTGGTTTCTAAATTCTTCCTGAAAAAATCATTTTATTTTATTTTGTTTCTAAAGTCTCCCTGAAAAAAAAAAAAATAGGTGGGAGATTAATATTGACATTTGTGCTTGAGTGACAGTCCTGCGTGTGTTGCATCTCTGTGATTTGGTGCCACAGAAAACAGAGTGTGTCACATTGTGCCTGATTTTCCTTGTGGTCTCACCAACCTGTAAAGGGATATTGAAATCATACTGAAGTTATAGCTCACCGTGTAAGTTGTTTGACAGCAACAAATAAAGTTACTTAGGTTAAGTTTTTAAAACAATGAGGAAGTCTGGTGCAAGAGGCCGTGGCCGTACATTGTCAGCTGGTAATGATGGTAGTGGTAGTGGAGCATCAGGTGGTCGTGGGAAAAAAAATATTCCACCTAAGTCTGGAGCTGTGGAGCCAGGTTCGTCGTCTGGCTACACAAGGCCTCGAACGCTCTCTTTTCTGGGAGTAGGAAAACCGCTTTTAAAGCCGGAGCAGCAACAGCAAGTTTTGGCTTACCTTGCAGACTCAGCCTCTAGCTCTTTTGCCTCCTCTTCTGAAACTGGTAAATGTAAAAGCAGCGCGTCGCTTGTGGATGTTCACGGTCAGGGACAAGTCGCTTCATTGTCCTCTTCAGCAAAAACAACAACAAGAGAGAAGGATGCAGCAGGCGACACAACGGGTTACTCCATGGAGCTCTTTACACATACCGTCCCTGGCTTACAAAGTGAAACACTTAACAGGCCATGCCCATTACAAGTAGATTCTGACATGGAGTGTACTGATGCACAGCCACAGCCAGACTACAATGCTGGTCCTTTGACTCAGACCACAACATTGCCCTCTCAGGGTACTGATCCACAATCAGACCCTGATGAGACTATGTTGCCCCGTCACGAACGCTATACCACCAACCGACATGGTGACACAGATGAAGTTGCACATGAGGTAGAAGAGGAGGTAATAGATGACCCAGTTGTTGACCCCGATTGGCAGCCATTGGGGGAACAGGGTGCAGGCGGCAGTAGTTCAGAAGCGGAGGTGGAGGAGGGGCCGCAGCAGGCATCAACATCGCAACAGGTTCCATCTGCCGGGCCCGTATCTGGCCCAAAACGCGTGTCAAAGCCAAAACCTGTTGGAAGGCAGCGTGGCCATCCGGTTAAAGCTCAGTCTGCAATCCCTGAAAAGGGATCCGATGCTAGGAAGAGTGCAGTCTGGCATTTTTTTAAACGACATCCAATTGATCAGCGCAAAGTCATCTGTCAAAAATGTTCAACTAGCTTAAGCAGAGGTCAGAATCTGAAAAGTCTCAATACAAGTTGCATGCATAGACATTTAACCACCATGCATTTTCAAGCCTGGACTAACTACCAAACGTCCCATAACGTTGTAGCACCCTCGGCCAATGAAGCTAGTCAGCAACGCAACATCCCTTCCGTCACTGTAAGGCCACCATTTTCCACACCACCGGCAGTATCTGTGCAGATTTCTTTGCCAGCCAAAAGCAGTCAGGCTCAGGGAATCACCAGTTTTGTAGGAGGAAATATTGCATCTAGGGCACCGGCGGAAACAATACCGTCTCCAACCGTCTCTCAGTATGCCATGTCCACCGGCACACCCGCTAGTTCCACGATCTCCAGCTCTCCAGTCCAGCTCACCCTACATGAGACTCTGGTTAGAAAAAGGAAGTACTTATCCTCGCATCCGCGTACACAGGGTTTGAATGCCCACATAGCTAGACTAATCTCGTTAGAGATGATGCCCTACCGGTTAGTTGAAAGCGAAGCTTTAAAAGCCCTGATGGAGTACGCTGAACCACGCTACGAGCTACCCAGTCGACACTTTTTTTCCAGAAAAGCCATCCCAGCCCTGCACCAGCATGTTAAACAGCGCATCGTCCATGCACTCAGGCAATCTGTGAGTACAAAGGTGCACCTGACTACAGATGCATGGACCAGTAGGCATGGCCAGGGACGTTACGTGTCCATCACGGCACACTGGGTGAATGTGGTGGATGCAGGGTCCACAGGGGACATCAATTTTGGGACAGTTGTGCCTAACCCACGGTCTAGGAAACAGTTGGCTGTAGGCGTTCGCACCCCCTCCTCCTCCTCCGCGTCCTCCTGCAGAAGCGACAGCTCTTCCACAGACCGCAGTCGGCCAACCACTCCATCGGCAGCTGACACTGTTGCACACCAGTTGTCCCATTATGGGCCAGCTACTGGCAAGCGTCAGCAGGCTGTATTGGCTATGAAGTGTTTGGGCGACAACAGACACACCGCGGAAGTTCTGTCCGATTTCTTGCAACAAGAAACGCAGTCGTGGCTGGGCACAGTAGATCTTGAGGCAGGCAAGGTAGTGAGTGATAACGGAAGGAATTTCATGGCTGCCATCTCCCTTTCCCAACTGAAACACATTCCTTGCCTGGCTCACACCTTAAACCTGGTGGTGCAGTGCTTATTGAAAACTTATCCTGGGTTCTCCGACCTGCTCCTCAAAGTGCGTGGACTTTGCTCACATATCCGACGTTCGCCTGTACACTCCAGCCGTATGCAGACCTATCAGCGGTCTTTGAACCTTCCCCAGCATCGCCTAATCATAGACGTTGCAACAAGGTGGAACTCAACACTGCACATGCTTCAGAGACTGTGCCAACAGAGGCGGGCTGTTATGTTTTTGTGGGAGGATACACATACACGGGCAGGCAGTAGGATGGCAGACATGGAGTTGTCAGGTGTGCAGTGGTCGAAGATACAAGACATGTGTCAAGTCCTTCAGTGTTTTGAGGAATGCACACGGCTGGTTAGTGCAGACAACGCCATAATAAGCATGAGCATCCCCCTAATGTGTTTGCTGATGCAAAGTTTGACGCACATAAAGGATCAGGCGTCTGCACCAGAGGAAGAGGAAAGCCTTGATGACAGTCAGCCATTGTCTGGTCAGGGCAGTGTACAGGACGAGGTAGCGGGCGAAGAGGAGGTGGAGGACGAGGAGGATGATGGGGATGAGTATATTTTTAACGAGGAAGCTTTCCCGGGGGCACTGGAAATTGGTTGCGTGGCAAGGCCGGGTTCTGTTTTTTTGAGGGACACAAGTGACGTAGATTTGCCTGAAACTGCCCCTCAACCAATCACAACCGCAGATTTGACAACTGGAACTTTGGCCCACATGGCGGATTATGCCTTACGTATCCTCAAAAGCGACACACGCATTACGAAAATGATGAACGATGACGATTACTGGTTGGCCTGCCTCCTTGATCCACGCTATAAAGGCAAATTGCAAAATATTATGCCACATGAGAACTTGGAACTAATATTAGCAACCAAACAATCAACTCTTGTTGACCGTTAGCTTCAGGCATTCCCAGCACACAGCGCACGTGATCGTTCTCACACGAGCTCCAGAGGGCAGCATACCAGGAGTGTTAGGGGTGCACACATCAGAAGTGGCGTTGGACAGAGGGGTTTTCTGACCAGGTTGTGGAGTGATTTTGCTATGACCGCAGACAGGACAGGTACTGCTGCATCAATTGAAAGTGACAGGAGACAACATTTGTCCAGTATGGTTACTAACTATTTTTCATCCCTTATCGATGTTCTCCCTCAACCGTCATTCCCATTTGATTACTGGGCATCAAAATTAGACACCTGGCCAGAATTGGCAGAATATGCATTGCAGGAGCTTGCTTGCCCGGCAGCTAGTGTCCTATCAGAAAGAGTATTCAGTGCTGCAGGTTCAATATTAACCAAAAAAAGGACTCGTCTGGCTACCCAAAATGTTGATGATCTAACATTCATTAAAATGAACCACAACTGGATTTCGAATTATTTTGCCCCACCTTGCCCGGCCGACACCTAGCTTTCCTATGAAAAGCTCTTGCCTGTGGACTACTGTGAATTACTTTTCTAATGTCTAATTTGCTGCAGCTGATTGTCCAGCATACGACATGTTTACACCTCCCTAAATGGCTAAACTCCCCACAAGGGGCCGTGGTATCGCGACTTGGCGCAAGCAACCGTAAGAGTGCTGTTTGTCTTAAGAGGTGGGTGTGCCCGCTTTTGGTCGACGGCAATACCACTGGGTCCCTCATAGTACAATAAAGTGTCTCTGGCGGTGGTGGTGCGCACCCAACGTCAGACACACTGTTGTAACATGAGGGGCCCTGGGCCTGTACCGCCGGCCACAAGAGAGTTCACCCACCCCCAGGTCAAACATTGCTCTACCACTTCCACAGTTATCTCTCACACTTCCACCAATGTTTAGTCTATGTGCTGACATCCTTCCATTCCTCCCACTGACAATACCATTGTGTTGACATGTATGATGGTACTTAACATAGTCAGGGGCAGTGTCCTCTATTTACCACAGTAAATACTTTGCGTTAAATTAGTAGGTCTGAAACTACACAGAGGATCCCACCCCTGAACCTAATGATTGCACCCTATAGTGTTTTCGTTTTGTTTTAATGCGAGACATTCACATTTATTTATTGTTTTGGACTACTAACTGGCAGACACTCATTAGAATCGGCCTCCACTGACCTGTCTACTGCTGCCCGTGTACCCCTGGAACCAATTTTAAATTGCCTACAGCCAGCCCATTTTATTATGTTAGGCCTTTGAAGCCTTTCTGCGGTCCCTCCTTCCACTAGGCCTCCACTGACCTGTCTACTGCTGCCCGTGTACCCCTGGAACCAATTTCAAATTGCCTACAGCCAGCCCATTTTATTATGTTAGGCCTTCGAAGCCTGTCTGCGGTCCCTCCTTCCACTAGGAATCCACTGACCTGTCTACTGCTGCCCGTGTACCCCTGGAACCAATTTTAAATTGCCTACAGCCAGCCCATTTTATTATGTTAGGCCTTCGAAGCCTGTCTGCTGTCCCTCCTTCCACTAGGCCTCCACTGACCTGTCTACTGCTGCCCGTGTACCCCTGGAACCAATTTTAAATTGCCTACAGCCAGCCCATTTTATTATGTTAGGCCTTCGAAGCCTGTCTGCTGTCCCTCCTTCCACTAGGCCTCCACTGACCTGTCTACTGCTGCCCGTGTACCCCTGGAACCAATTTTAAATTGCCTACAGCCAGCCCATTTTATTATGTTAGGCCTTCGAAGCCTGTCTGCTGTCCCTCCTTCCACTAGGCCTCCACTGACCTGTCTACTGCTGCCCGTGTACCCCTGGAACCAATTTTAAATTGCCTACAGCCTGCCCATTTTATTATGTTAGGCCTTCGAAGCCTGTCTGCGGTCCCTCCTTCCACTAGGCCTCCACTGACCTGTCTACTGCTGCCCGTGTACCCCTGGAACCAATTTTAAATTGCCTACAGCCAGCCCATTTTATTATGTTAGGCCTTCGAAGCCTGTCTGCGGTCCCTCCTTCCACTAGGCCTCCACTGACCTGTCTACTGCTGCCCGTGTACCCCTGGAACCAATTTTAAATTGTCTACAGCCAGCCCATTTTATTATGTTAGGCCTTCGAAGCCTGTTTGCTGTCCCTCCTTCCACTAGGCCTCCACTGACTTGTCTACTGCTGCCCGTGTACCCCTGGAACCAATTTTAAATTGCCTACAGCCAGCGCATTTTATTATGTTAGGCCTTCGAAGCCTGTCTGCGGTCCCTCCTTCCACTAGGCCTCCACTGACCTGTCTACTGCTGCCCGTGTACCCCTGGAACCAATTTTAAATTGCCTACAGCCAGCCCATTTTATTATGTTAGGCCTTCGAAGCCTGTCTGCGGTCCCTCCTTCCACTAGGCCTCCACTGACCTGTCTACTGCTGCCCGTGTACCCCTGGAACCAATTTTAAATTGCCTACAGCCAGCCCATTTTATTATGTTAGGCCTTCGAAGCCTTTCTGCGGTCCCTCCTTCCACTAGGCCTCCACTGACCTGTCTACTGCTGCCCGTGTACCCCTGGAACCAATTTTAAATTGCCTACAGCCAGCCCATTTTATTATGTTAGGCCTTCGAAGCCTGTCTGCGGTCCCTCCTTCCACTAGGCCTCCACTGACCAGACCACTGCTGCCCGTGTACCCCTGGAACCAATGTTAAAGTGCCTACAGTCCAATTTTTTTTTATGTTAGGCCTTTGAAGCCTGTCTGCGGCCCGTTCTTTCCACTACTACACTGACCAGTGTACTGCTGCCCGTGTACCCTGGAACCAATGTTAAAGTGCCTACAGTCCAATATATTTTTAAGTTAGGGCTTTGAAGCCTGTCTGCGGCCCGTTCTTTCCACTACTACACTGACCAGTGTACTGCTGCCCGTGTACCCTGGAACCAATGTTAAAGTGCCTACAGTCCAATATATTTTTAAGTTAGGGCTTTGAAGCCTGTCTGCGGCCCGTTCTTTCCACTACTACACTGACCAGTGTACTGCTGCCCGTGTACCCCTGGAACCAATGTTAAAGTGCCTACAGTCCAATTTTTTTTTATGTTAGGCCTTTGAAGCCTGTCTGCGGCCCGTTCTTTCCACTACTACTACACTGACCAGTGTACTGCTGCCCGTGTACCCCTGGAACCAATGTTAAAGTGCTTACAGTCCAATATTTTTTTAAGTTAGGCCTTCGAAGCCTGTCTGCGGCCCGTTCTTTCTACTACTACTACACTGACCAGTGTAGTGCTGCCTGTGTACCCCTGGAACCTATTTTTTATTGCATAGAGCATCCTTTTTTTAATAGTCGGCGTACAAAGTCTGTCTGCGGTCCACTATTGAAATTGTCCTCCACTGCCAGAGCAATGCTGCCTGTGTACCCCTGTAACCTTTTTTAAGCTGCAGTGAGTCACATTTTTGGTTTAAGGCCTACTACCTGTGTCTGTCTGCGACACTCAATTCAGCTGTGTTCCTTTTAAAAAAGCTGAGCGCCAATAGTCTTGTTTTCAGCCTCTAGGAATTTTAAAACTGTATTGGGGGTACAACTTTGGTAGGGCCTACTAACGGTGTCTGCCACCCCAAGGTGTTCCCAAGGTTTCGTCCACATTGCTTCGATCTTCCTACTCTCGTTTAGTAGTTGGTGAGAACTACACTGCATTAGGCCTACAAATTGGGTATGGGGTATAGAGAGATGGTGTTTTCCACTCCAAGGTGTTCCCCAGGTTTCGTCCACATTGCTTCGATCTTCCTACTCTCGTTTAGTAGTTGGTGAAAACTACACTGCATTAGGCCTACAAATTGGGTATGGGGTGTAGAGACGGTGTGTTCCACTCCAAGGTGTTCCCCAGGTTTCCTTGCTATTGCTTCGATCTTAATGCTCTCGTTTAGTAGTTGTTGGAAACTACACTGCATTAGGCCTACACATTTGGTATGGGGTGTAGAGACGGTGTCTTACACTCCAAGGTGTTCTCCAGGTTGCCTTTCCTGAGCTTCTATCTTCAGGCTCCTGTTAAATAGTGCTTAAATGGAACAACTGCATTTGGCGTACTAGTTGGTTTGGGGCCTACTAACAGTGTCTGCCGCTCCTTGCTGTTCTCCTGGTTTCCTGTCCTGAAAATCCATTTTCAGGCTCTCGTTAATAAGTTGTTAATGTTAGACAGCATTTGGCCTACTAGTTGGGTTGGGGCCTACTATCGGTGTCTGCCACTCCTTGCTGTTCTCCTCCACTGAACAAAGCTGTGCCGCCTGTTTACTACGGTTGCCAATTTTGAACTGCATTTCGACTACTTACTGATTTGGGCCTACTCTCTGTGTCAGCCTCTCATTCCTGTTGTCCTCCACTGCAATGCCCCCTGGTTAGTCCTGTGTTACCAATTTTGAACTGCATTTAGCCAACTTTATTCTTTGGGCCTATATCTGTGTTTCCTCCTCATCCTGCCCATTGCCCAGCCAGTGATAGATGAGTCTGCTGGTACATTGACCCATAACGCAAAATTCCCCATGCACGCTACACAGCAAGATTGTGACCCTGCTGAAAGTCAGGTTCCTCTTCCCGCATACCATACCACCTTACACGGGGACAAAGAGGAAGGTGCAGATGAAAGTGCAGGTTCCTTGATCAGGTGGGGGGAGGAATACTAGTTGGCGACGTCACTGGCACAGGGCCTCTCCTAGTACGCAAAAGTTTTGCTGCCGGTGGGAGGCGCCCCCGCCGTGCAAACACACCGCTGTACTTTGAGGGGCCCTGTGCCAGTGCCAATGCCAACGAGTGGACCCCCCTGCTTGCTCAGGATCACAGCACTTGCAAAGTTGAAATACTTACCTCTCCCTGCTCCACTGCCATGACGTGGTCCAGATTTCCTGGGCCCACTAATTACTTGAACCAGCCCTACCCCCCACAACTTTAGCCAAATGACCCCCAATTTCCAATGCCTAACTATTATTATAAGGTAAATTAAGATTGACAAGCTTCAGTAACAAGAATGGATGTTTTTGCCATTAAAATGGGCAGTTTAGGTGTTTTCCTGGCCTCCACTCACTGCCGACTATGCTCCCCCATTGACTTGCATTGGGTTTCGTGTTTCGGTCGATACCCGACTTTTCGCGATAATCGGCCGATTCCACTCGACTCGACTTCTAAGATAGTCGGGTTTCGCGAAACACGGCTCGACTCTAAAAAGGTCAAGGTCGCTCAACCCTAGTGAGGACTCTTCCCTTGCGGGCTTACATTCTACAGGATGGTGGGGAAGGAGACAGTAGGTTGAGGGTTGCAAGAGCTTTGGTGTTGGTGAGGCGGTAGCTTTGGTAGTGGTGAGGAGGCAGAGGGGTCAGTGCAGGCTGTAGGCTTTCCTGAAGAGATGGGTTTTCAAGTTCCATCTGAAGGATACAAATGTGGTTGATAGTCGGATGTGTTGGGGCACAGAATTCCAGAGGACAGGGGATATTCGGGAGAAGTCTTGGAGGCAGTCGAGTGAGGAGCGAATAAGTGTGGAGGAGAGAAGGAGGTCTTGGGGGGACCGGAGATTATGCGAGGGAAGATATCGGGAGATTAGGTCAGAGATATGTGGAGGAGACAGGTTATGGATGGCTTTGTAGGTTATAATTAGTAATTTGAACTGGATACCCTGAGGGAATGGGAGCCAGTGAAGAGATTTGCAGAGGGGGGAAGAGGAGGAGTAGAGAGTAGAGAGATGAATTATTCAGGCAGTAGAGTTAAGGATGGACTGGAGAGGTCTAAGTGTGTTAGCAGGGAGGCCACAGAAAAGGATGTTGCAGTAGTCAAGGCAGGAGATGATGAGGGCATGCACAAGCATTTTAGTAGTAGTAGTATACTATGTTGACTAAATGCTAAAACTGACCTGCCATTATTATTCTCCAGGTCATTAAGGGTTCATAGACGCCAAACATATAAGGGTTCCTGCTTATCTAATTGGTGAAAAAAAATTCCAAAGTTTGTTAAAAAGAAAAAATTGCGCCATTTTCAGATGCCCGTAGTGTCTCAATTTTTCATGATCTCCAGTTAAGTGAGGGCTTATTCTTTGCGCGCCAAGCTGCCATTTTTAAAGATAACATTTTGGTGCAGATACAATCTTTTGATCGCCCATTATTGCATTTTAATGCAATGTTGCAGCTGCCAAAAAAAAATAATAATTCTGGAGTTTTGACTTTTTTTCTCATTTAATGATAGAGTTAATTATTTTTTTCATATTGATAGATCAGGCAATTCTGAATGCGGCAATACCAAATATGTGTATGATTCTTTTATTGTTTTATTTTGAATAGGGCAAAAGGGGAATGATTTGAACTTTTATATATTTTTTTATATATGTTTTTAAAAACTTTATTTTTTTACTTTTGGCATGCATCAATAGTCTCCATGGGAGACTAGAAGCTGCCATAACCCGATTGCCTCTTCAGGCGATTTTTGTGGCCCCAATAAAACCTCTTTCTGGGCACCCTAAAAACAAGAGGCATTAAGGGTCAGGGGGTCATCTAGTTCCCATAATGGCGTAGCCCACTCCAACAACCTGCCAGACAAGAGGGAAATCACGAATCCCACCTTGGTACGCTGAGTCGGGAAATGTGAAGCCAGTAACTCCAAGTGGATTGAGTACTGATTCACAAACCCTCTACAAGCCTTGCTTTTCCCGGAAAACTTATCTGGCAGTGAAAAATGTGGCAGGGGTGGAACAGGAGCCGCTGCAGTAACCATAGAGCATGCCTTGCGAGCTGCCTGATCCACCACATTGGCAACATCAACAGCGTAAGCCGTCTGCTCAAGGGAGGACAACCTGCTCTCCATCTGCTGGATGGAACGCTGAAGTCGCTGCTCCTCCGCCATTGCTAGCTGACCCTGGCACTAGTATACTGTTAGGCTACTTTCACACATCAGGTTTTTTGTGTCAGGCTAAATCCGGCTAATGTTGTAAAAAACGGATCTGACTTTTTTTGCGAAAAACTGATGCGCCGGATGAGACAGAGAGAGAAAGACCCCAGAACGGAACATCTCAATGATTTGCATAGAAAATACTGTGAAAATGCTGGATTCTTCTTTCACACCTCCGTTTCATCTGTTTTTGGCCGATTCCGTCACTGTGCGTTTTTTTCCGCCGGACAAAAAAAGTTGCAGTGGACGTTGTGTCCGTCTGTCGGAAAAGACTATTTGGACGGATCCGGAAAAAAACAGATGAAACGTGTGGCCATCAGGCACAATCCGGCGCTAATACAACTCTATGGGGAAAAAAACGGATCCGGCGTAAAAAAAAAACAGATCAGTTTTTTAAAAAAAATTGGCGGATTGTGCCTGAAACAAAAAACCTGATGTGTGAAAGCAGCCTTAGGGTTGACGGATAGCACTAAATAAATTAAATGGAGAAGTGCAATCGCAACCAGGGCACCACCTTGCAAAGATGAGAAGCTGCAGCTAATGTGAACAATGGCGGAACACACAGTGAGCTATTGCTAGCACACACAGAGTTAAGCAACACTCAGTGAACTACACACGAAGCTGTGTCACTTGCACACAGAAACAGAATAGATGCTGTGCAATAGAGCTTTGTCACCCGCACATAGTAACGGAATAGATGCTCTGCTATAGAGCTGTGTCGCTCACACACAATAACCAAATAGATGCTCTGCTATAGAGCAGTGTCACTCACACACAGTAATGGAATGAAAATGACATTAGATACGATCCCTGTTAACCTCACAGGAGATCAACAGCCGCACATGGGGTAAATAGCAAACAGTGGTCACACAGCCAGCAAAAACACTCAACCAACTCTTCTCCAGAGGTTAATGAATTCTAATGGCTAAACGCCAGCCCTGAATTCACTCAGACAAACTCCTCTCTGGAGGTGCCGGAATTCAAATGGCTAAACGCCATCCCTGAATTCACTCAGACAAACTCCTCTACGGAGGTGCCAGAATCCTAATGGCTTACCACCGACCCTGAGCACATGCTAGCTAAGACCACACTGGAGCAAAGTCCCATACACACATAAACAAAGATGATACTAGCGCACTATCATGCACCTCTGAGAGCCTTTAATGCATAAAGCTCAAGTCCAGTCGGAAAAGAACTTGCCCGTGGACCAATCCAGAGACACCACATAACCAAAGCAGTTGAGGGACGAGCACAATAACATGGTGCCACCTCACAGACATGCTCAGTAACACGATTTCTGGACTTAGGCTTTGGAGTGCATGTTGCACGTGTATAGTAGAGAAAATTACCGCACACTCGATACTGATATAGTGCTGAAATGGTATTTCAGCACTATATCAGTATCGAGTGTGCGGTAATTTTCTCTACTATTGATTGGACCACATGGTCGGTTTACCAGCACCTCATCTGTCCCTGACCTGAGTGCACACCATTTTTTTCTATTTGTTGCACGTGTATAGCAGTTGTTACCATAGACTTAGCTGGAGAGCCAGCAGTAACCACATGTACAGCATGAGCCTGAGCAAGACACTGGGACCAGAGTCTGTACTGAGCAGTCATCACAGCTGCTGGTCCTGAATGGGAGACCACAGCACCAGACAAGGCTAGGGATCTATCCTGCACAGCAGAACAATCCTGATGTCTAACAGCTGTATTACAAAGCTTCTTATTTTTTAATGTAATCTTGATTTGCAGAAATAAACAAAAATTGTACTTTCTCTATAAGCTTTTGATACAGATGAACTGACTGACAAATTCTGCCACTTGGTGCTTTTGTTTTGCAATTGTTTTTCTATGGTATATTACCTACCAAACAAAAATTATTTTTTATATAGCCTGAAAATAAGGATAATAACACCCCTTTACTGGTGGGCAAGATTAACATGTGGAAAAATGTTTGAGGAATAGCTTTCCCCTACATCAAAAGGTCCCTTTTTGATTTTTTTTAGGGGATTAGCTTTCTTATATATCTTATTGATAAAAAGGAAAATTGGATCTAAGCACGTAAGATATGGAGCAGGTGCTAGTAGGGAATTTTTGCTCTGCACAGCAAGCTCTAAACACTAACCCATAAAAGTTGCAGCCCATTGTAAGGCTTGGTTCACATGTAGCACTTGGCTAGAAATTAATCACAAACGGTTTATTATTGTTAACGGCTGGAAATTTTCTGCACAATTATGCAATCTCTAGCAATAATCAATTGGCACTTAATTATTTTTTTACACTGGAAAGATGCTGCAATTTAAATTACCCACCCATCATAATCACATAGACATTTGAAGGAATAACCCCCTTCAGAAATCAATCATCCCTATATAATTTCATACCCCCTTGTAATGATCACCCATAGTAATGCAGTAATCAGCCACTCCTTCCCTTGTATTATAATCACACTCATCCTGTATTCATAACTGTAACATACTTTCCTGCAATAATTGTTTCATTTCCCTTGGAGTTGTGATCACTAGAGTTGAGCGACCTTGACCTTTTTAGAGTCGAGCCGGGTTTTGCGAAACCCGACTATGTCCAAAGTCGGGTCGAGTGAAATCGGCCGATTATGACGTAAAGTCGGGATCGACCGAAACACGAAACCCAATGCAAGTCAATGGGGCAGCATAGTCGGCAGTGAGTGGGGGCCAGGAAAACACCTAGAGTGGCCATTTTAATGTCAAAACCATCCATTCTTCTTAATGAAGCTTGTCAAGCGTAATTTACCTTATAATAATTGGAAGGCATTTGAAATTGGGGGTCATTTGGCTAAAGTTGTGGGGGGTAGGGCTGGTTCAAGTAATTAGTGGGCCCAGGAAATCTGGACCACGTCACGGCAGTGGAGCAGGGAGAGGTAAGTATTTCAACTTTGCAAGTGCTGTGAACCTGAGCAAGCAGGGGGGGCCCACTCGTTGGCATTGGCACTGGCACAGGGCCCCTCAAAGTACAGCGGTGTGTTTGCACGGCGGGGGCGCCTCCCACCGGCAGCAACACTTTTGCGTACTATGAGAGGCCCTGTGCCAGTGACGTCGCCAACTAGTATTCCTCCCCCCACCTGATGAAGGAACCTGCACTTTCATCTGCACCTTCCTCTTTGTCCCCGTGTAAGGTGGTATGGTATGCGGGAAGAGCAACCTGACTTTCAGCAGGGTCACAATGTTGTTGTGTAGCGTGCACGGGGAATGTTGCGTTATGGGTCAATGTACCAGCAGACTCATCTATCACTGGCTGGGCAATGGGCACGATGAAGTGGAAACACAGATATAGGCCCAAAGAAGAAAGTGGGCTAAATGCAGTTCAAAATTGGTAACACAGGAATAACCAGGGGGCATTGCAGTGGAGGACAACTGGAATGAGAGGCTGACACAGAGAGTAGGGCCAAATCAGTAAGTAGTCGAAATGCAGTTCAAAATTGGCAACCGTAGTAAACAGGCGGCACAGCTTTGTTCAGTGGAGGAGAACAGCAAGGAGTGGCAGACACCGATAGTAGGCCCCAACCCAACTAGTAGGCCAAATGCAGTCTAACATTAACAACTACTTAACGAGAGGCTGAAAATGGTATTTCAGGACAGGAAACCAGGAGAACAGCAAGGAGTGGCAGACACCGATAGTAGGCCCCAAACCAACTAGTACGCCAAATGCAGTTGTTCCATTTAACCACAATTTAATGAGAGCCTGAAGATAGAAGCTCAGGAAAGGCAACCTGGGGAACACCTTGGAGTGTAACACACCATCTCTCTCCACCCCATACCCATTTTGTAGGCCTAATGCTGTGTACTTTTCTACAACTACTAAACGAGAGTCGGAAGACCGAAGCAATGGCAAGGAAACCTGGGGAACACCTTGGAGTGTAACACACCATCTCTCTCCACCCCATACCCAATTTGTAGGCCTAATGCAGCCTACTTTCCGACACCTACTAAACGAGAGCATGAAGATCGAAGCTCAGGAAAGGCAACCTGGGGAACACCTTGGAGTGTAACACACCATCTCTCTCCACCCCATACCCATTTTTTAGGCCTAATGCAGTGTACTTTTCTACAACTACTAAACGAGAGTCGGAAGACCGAAGCAATGGCAAGGAAACCTGGGGAACACCTTGGAGTGTAACACACCATCTCTCTCCACCCCATTCCCCATTTTTTAGGCCTAATGCAGCCTACTTTCCGACACCTACTAAACGAGAGCATGAAGATCGAAGCTCAGGAAAGGCAACCTGGGGAACACCTTGGAGTGTAACACACCATCTCTCTCCACCCCATACCCATTTTGTAGGCCTAATGCTGTGTACTTTTCTACAACTACTAAACGAGAGTCGGAAGACCGAAGCAATGGCAAGGAAACCTGGGGAACACCTTGGAGTGTAACACACCATCTCTCTCCACCCCATACCCAATTTGTAGGCCTAATGCAGCCTACTTTCCGACACCTACTAAACGAGAGCATGAAGATCGAAGCTCAGGAAAGGCAACCTGGTGAAAACCTTGGAGTGTAACACAACCTGTCTCTACACCCCATACCAAATTTGTAGGCCTAATGCAGCGTAGTTTCCACCAACTACTAAACGAGAGCCGGAAGATCGAAGCTCAGGAAAGGCAACCTGGGGAACACCTTGGAGTGTAACACAACCTCTCTCTACACCACGGAAGGGCTGATTCTTAGGAAGGAAGGCTGTTGTAAATAAGCATTGCGCGTCCGAGGGTGATTATATTCTTATTCGGTATCTACTCACCCTCGGACGCGCCATGCTTCTTGATTTGTAATTAATGTTTATTTGCAATGTGCTTTTGACTTACTCAATTATTTTTTTAATTATTGATTTTATTAAATTAATAGTTTAACATCTTATTGGAAATAATTTAAAGGAGACGCGACAGGACAACACTCGGTGGATGCCATATCTGTGTTAACAACTCCAAAAAACTTTCAGTTAACTTCTTGCAGGAGAAAGAAATTGTAGCTGTTGGACCTTTGTAGTACAGTTCCAGATATTTGTTGTGTGTTTGTTTTGATTGTTAAAATGTCTGCATTTGAGATCTCAACACGATCTTATTTTTTATAATCAAATTAATTTTTTAAATATTTTATTAGGTTGGTTCAAGGGGTACACGGGCCGCAGTAGACAGGTCAGTGGAGGCCTAGTGGAAGGAGGGACCGCAGATGCGCCACTGTTTCACCCATACACAATTAGTAGGCCTAATGCAGCGTAGTTTCCAACAGCTACTAAACGAGAGCCGGAAGATCGAAGCTCAGGAAAGGCAACCTGGGGAACACCTTGGAGTGTAACACAACCTCTCTCTACACCACGGAAGGGCTGATTCTTAGGAAGGAAGGCTGTTGTAAATAAGCATTGCGCGTCCGAGGGTGATTATATTCTTATTCGGTATCTACTCACCCTCGGACGCGCCATGCTTCTTGATTTGTAATTAATGTTTATTTGCAATGTGCTTTTGACTTACTCAATTATTTTTTTAATTATTGATTTTATTAAATTAATAGTTTAACATCTTATTGGAAATAATTTAAAGGAGACGCGACAGGACAACACTCGGTGGATGCCATATCTGTGTTAACAACTCCAAAAAACTTTCAGTTAACTTCTTGCAGGAGAAAGAAATTGTAGCTGTTGGACCTTTGTAGTACAGTTCCAGATATTTGTTGTGTGTTTGTTTTGATTGTTAAAATGTCTGCATTTGAGATCTCAACACGATCTTATTTTTTATAATCAAATTAATTTTTTTTATATTTAATGATGTTGGTTCAAGGGGTACACGGGCAGCAATAGACAGGTCAGTGGAGGCCTAGTGGAAGGAGTGACGGCAGACAGGCATCAAAGGCCTAACATTGGGCTGGCTGTAGGCAAGTTAAAATTGGTTCCAGGGGAACACGGCCATCAGTGGCCTGGTCAGTGTAGTTGTAGTTGAAATAACGGGACGCAGACAGGCTTCGAAGGCCTAACATAATAACATAGGGCTGGCTGTAGGCAAGTTAAAATTGGTTCCAAGGGAACACGGCCATCAGTGGCCTGGTCAGTGTAGTTGTAGTTGAAAGAACGGGACGCAGACAGGCTTCGAAGGCCTAACATAACAAACTTGGGCTGGCTGTAGGCACTTTTAAATTTGTTCCAGGGGTACATGGGCAGCAGTGTATGGTCAGTGGAAGTCTAGTGGAAGGAGTGACCGCAGACAGGCTTCGAAGGCCTAACATAACAAACTTGGGCTGGCTGTAGGCACTTTTAAATTGGTTCCAGGGGTACACGGGCAGCAGTGGTCTGGTCAGTGGAAGTCTAGTGGAAGGAGTGACCGCAGACAGGCTTCCAAGGCCTAACATAACAAACTTGGGCTGGCTGTAGGCACTTTTAAATTGGTTCCAGGGGTACACGGGCAGCAGTGGTCTGGTCTGTGGAAGTCTAGTGGAAGGAGTGACCGCAGACAGGCTTCGAAGGCCTAACATAACAAACTTGGGCTGGCTGTAGGCACTTTTAAATTGGTTCCAGGGGTACACGGGCAGCAGTGGTCTGGTCAGTGGAAGTCTAGTGGAAGGAGTGACCGCAGACAGGCTTCCAAGGCCTAACATAACAAACTTGGGCTGGCTGTAGGCACTTTTAAATTGGTTCCAGGGGTACACGGGCAGCAGTGGTCTGGTCAGTGGAAGTCTAGTGGAAGGAGTGACCGCAGACAGGCTTCCAAGGCCTAACATAACAAACTTGGGCTGGCTGTAGGCACTTTTAAATTGGTTCCAGGGGTACACGGGCAGCAGTGGTCTGGTCTGTGGAAGTCTAGTGGAAGGAGTGACCGCAGACAGGCTTCGAAGGCCTAACATAACAAACTTGGGCTGGCTGTAGGCACTTTTAAATTGGTTCCAGGGGTACACGGGCAGCAGTGGTCTGGTCAGTGGAAGTCTAGTGGAAGGAGTGACCGCAGACAGGCTTCCAAGGCCTAACATAACAAACTTGGGCTGGCTGTAGGCACTTTTAAATTGGTTCCAGGGGTACGCGGGCAGCAGTGGTCTGGTCAGTGGAAGTCTAGTGGAAGGAGTGACCGCAGACAGGCTTCCAAGGCCTAACATAACAAACTTGGGCTGGCTGTAGGCACTTTTAAATTGGTTCCAGGGGTACACGGGCAGCAGTGGTCTGGTCAGTGGAAGTCTAGTGGAAGGAGTGACCGCAGACAGGCTTCCAAGGCCTAACATAACAAACTTGGGCTGGCTGTAGGCACTTTTAAATTGGTTCCAGGGGTACACGGGCAGCAGTGGTCTGGTCTGTGGAAGTCTAGTGGAAGGAGTGACCGCAGACAGGCTTCGAAGGCCTAACATAACAAACTTGGGCTGGCTGTAGGCACTTTTAAATTGGTTCCAGGGGTACACGGGCAGCAGTGGTCTGGTCAGTGGAAGTCTAGTGGAAGGAGTGACCGCAGACAGGCTTCCAAGGCCTAACATAACAAACTTGGGCTGGCTGTAGGCACTTTTAAATTGGTTCCAGGGGTACATGGGCAGCAGTGGTCTGGTCTGTGGAAGTCTAGTGGAAGGAGTGACCGCAGACAGGCTTCGAAGGCCTAACATAACAAACTTGGGCTGGCTGTAGGCACTTTTAAATTGGTTCCAGGGGTACACGGGCAGCAGTGGTCTGGTCAGTGGAAGTCTAGTGGAAGGAGTGATCGCAGACAGGCTTCCAAGGCCTAACATAACAAACTTGGGCTGGCTGTAGGCACTTTTAAATTGGTTCCAGGGGTACACGGGCAGCAGTGGTCTGGTCAGTGGAAGTCTAGTGGAAGGAGTGACCGCAGACAGGCTTCGAAGGCCTAACATAACAAACTTGGGCTGGCTGTAGGCACTTTTAAATTGGTTGCAGGGGTACACGGGCAGCAGTGGTCTGGTCAGTGGAAGTCTAGTGGAAGGAGTGACGGCAGACAGTCTTCGAAGGCCTAACATAACAAAATTGGGCTGACTGTAGGCACTTTTAAATTGGTTCCAGGGTAACACGGCCAGCAGTGGCCTGGTCAGTGTAGTAGTTGTAGAAAGAAGGGACCGCAGACAGGCTTCGAAGGCCTAACATAACAAAAATGTCAAAACAATGGTATTGTCAGTGCCAGGCATTGAAGGATGTCAGCGCCTAGACTACACATTGGTGAAGCTGTGAGAGATAATTTTGCTAGTGGTAGAGCACTGTTTGAGCTGGGGGGGGGAACTGTCTTGTGGCCGGCGGTACAGGCACAGGGCCCCTCATATTACAACGGTGTGTCTGACGTTGGGTGCGCACCACCACCGCCAGAGACGCTTTATTGTACTATGAGGGACCCAGTGGCAGTGCCGTCGACCAAAAGCGGCCACACCCACCTCTTCAGACAAACAGCACTCTCAAGGGTCCAAGCGCAAAGTGGCGATAGCACGGCCCCGTGTGGGGAGTTTGGCCATTTCGTGAGGTGGAAACATGTCGTATGCTGGACAATCAGGTGAAGAAAATTACGAGATTGGAAAAGTCATTCAGAATAGTCCACAGGCAAGACCTTTTCATAGGAAAGCTAGGTGTCAGCCGGGCAGGGTGGGGCAAAAGATTTTGAAATCCAGTTGTGGTTCATTTTAATGAAGGTTAGATCATCTACATTTTGGGTAGCCAGACGAGTCCTTTTTTCTGTTAGTATTGAACCTGCAGCACTGAATACTCTTTCTGATAGGACACTAGCTGCCGGGCAAGCAAGCTCCTGCAATGCATATTCTGCCAATTCTGGCCAGGTGTCTAATTTGGATGCCCAGTAATCAAATGGGAATGACGGTTGAGGGAGAACGTCGATAAGGGATGAAAAATAGTTTGTAACCATACTGGACAAATGTTGTCTCCTGTCACTTTGAATTGATGCTGCAGTACCTGTCCTGTCTGCGGTCATAGAAAAATCACTCCACAACCTGGTCAGAAAACCCCTCTGGCCAACGCCACTTCTGATTTCTGCCCCTCTAACACCTCTGGTCTGCTGGCCCCTGGAGCTCGTGTGAGAACGATCACGGGCGCTGTGTGCAGGGAATGCCAGAAGCAAACGGTCAACAAGAGTTGATTGTTTTGTTGCTAATATTAGTTCCAAGTTCTCATGTGGCATAATATTTTGCAATTTGCCTTTATAGCGAGGATCAAGGAGGCAGGCCAACCAGTAATCGTCATCGTTCATCATTTTTGTAATGCGTGTGTCCCTTTTGAGGATACGCAAGGCATAATCCGCCATGTGGGCCAAAGTTCCCGTTGTCAAATCTGCGGTTGTGCTTGGTTGAGGGGCAGTTGCAGGCAAATCTACGTCACTTGTGTCCCTCAAAAAACCAGAACCCGGCCTTGCCACGCCACCAATTTCCCGTGCCCCCGGGAAAGCTTCCTCATTAAAAATATACTCATCCCCATCATCCTCCTCATCCTCCACCTCCTCTTCGCCCGGTACCTCGTCATGTACACTGCCCTGACCAGACAATCGCTGACTGTCATCAAGGCTTTCCTCTTCCTCTGGTGCAGACGCCTGATCCTTTATGTGCGTCAAACTTTGCATCAGCAGACGCATTAGGGGGATGCTCATGCTTATTATGGCGTTGTCTGCACTAACCAGCCGTGTGCATTCCTCAAAACACTGAAGGACTTGACACATGTCTTGAATCTTCGACCACTGCACACCTGACAACTCCATGTCTGCCATCCTACTGCCTGCCCGTGTATGTGTATCCTCCCACAAAAACATAACAGCCCGCCTCTGTTCGCACAGTCTCTGAAGCATGTGCAGTGTTGAGTTCCACCTTGTTGCAACGTCTATGATTAGGCGATGCTGGGGAAGGTTCAAAGAACGCTGATAGGTCTGCATACGGCTGGAGTGTACAGGCGAACGGCGGATATGTGCGCAAAGTCCACGCACTTTGAGGAGCAGGTCGGATAACCCCGGATAACTTTTCAGGAAGCACTGCACCACCAGGTTTAAGGTGTGAGCCAGGCAAGGAATGTGTTTCAGTTGGGAAAGGGAGATGGCAGCCATGAAATTCCTTCCGTTATCACTCACTACCTTGCCTGCCTCAAGATCTACAGTGCCCAGCCACGACTGCGTTTCTTGCTGCAAGAACTCGGACAGAACTTCCGCGGTGTGTCTATTGTCGCCCAAACACTTCATAGCCAATACAGCCTGCTGACGTATGCCAGTAGCTGCCCCATAATGGGAGACCTGGTGTGCAACAGTGGCAGGTGCGGATGGAGTGTTTGTGCGACTGCGGTCTGTGGACGAGCTCTTGCTTCTGCAGGAGGACGAGGAGGAGGAGGAGGAGGAGGGGGTGCGAACGGCTACAGACAACTGTTTACTAGACCGTGGGCTAGGCAGAACTGTCCCAAACTTGCTGTCCCCTGTGGACCCTGAATCCACCACATTTACCCAGTGTGCCGTGATGGACACGTAACGTCCCTGGCCATGCCTACTGGTCCATGCATCTGTTGTCAGGTGCACCTTTGTGCTCACAGATTGCCTGAGTGCATGGACGATGCGCTCTTTAACATGCTGGTGGAGGGCTGGGATGGCTTTTCTGGAAAAAAAGTGTCGACTGGGTAGCTCGTAGCGTGGTACAGCGTAGTCCATCAGGTCTTTGAAAGCTTCGCTTTCAACTAACCGGTAGGGCATCATCTCTAACGAGATTAGTCTAGCTATGTGGGCGTTCAAACCCTGTGTACGCGGATGCGAGGCTAAGTATTTCCTTTTTCTAACCATAGTCTCATGTAGGGTGAGCTGGACTGGAGAGCTGGAGATCGTGGAACTAGCGGGGGTGCCGGTGGACATGGCAGACTGAGAGACGGTGGGAGATGGTATTGTTGCCGCCGGTGCCCTAGATGCAGTGTTTCCTACTACGAAACTGGTGATTCCCTGACCCTGACTGCTTTGGCCTGGCAAAGATACCTGCACAGATACAGCAGGTGGTGCGCTAAATGGTGGTCCTACACTGCCGGAAGGGATGTTGCGTTGATGACTAGCTTCATGGGCCGAGGGTGCAACAACCTTAAGGGACGTTTGGTAGTTAGTCCAAGCTTTCAAATGCATGGTGGTTAAATGTCTATGCATGCAACTAGTATTGAGACTTTTCAGATTCTGACCTCTGCTTAAGGAAGTAGAACATTTTTGACAGATGACTTTGCGCTGATCAATTGGATGTTGTTTAAAAAAATGCCAGACTGCACTCTTTCTAGCATCGGATACCTTTTCAGGCATTGCAGACTGAGCTTTAACCGGATGGCCACGCTGTCCTCCACCAGGTTTTGGCTTTGCCACGCGTTTTGGGCAAGATACGGGCCCGGCAGATGGAACCTGTGGCGATGTTGATGCCTGCTGCGGCCCCTCCTCCTCCTCTGCTTCAGAACTGCTGCCGCCTGCACCCTGTTCCCCCAATGGCTGCCAATCGGGGTCAAGAACTGGGTCATCTAATAACTCTTCTTGTACCTCCTGCGCAACTTCGTCTGTGTCACCGTGTCGTTCGGTGGTATAGCGTTCGTGATGGGGCAACATAGTCTCATCAGGGTCTGATTCTTGATCAGCACCCTGCGAGGGCAATGTTGTGGTCTGAGTCAAAGGACCAGCATAGTAGTCTGGCTGTGGCTGTGCGTCAGTGCACTCCATGTCAGATTCAATTTGTAATGGGCATGGACTGTTAACTGCTTCACTTTCTAAGCCAGGGACGGTATGTGTAAAGAGCTCCATGGAGTAACCCGTTGTGTCGCCTGCTGCATTCTTCTCTGTTGTTGTTTTTGCTGAAGAGGACAAGGAAGTGACTTGTCCCTGACCGTGAACATCCACTAACGACGCGCTGCTTTTACTTTTACCAGTTTCACGAGAGGAGGCAAAAGAGCTAGAGGCTGAGTCAGCAAGATAAGCCAAAACTTGCTCTTGCTGCTCCGGCTTTAAAAGCGGTTTTCCTAATCCCAGAAAAGGGAGCGTTCGAGGCCTTGTGTAGCCGGACGACGAACCTGGCTCCACAGCTCCAGACTTAGGTGCAATATTTTTTTCCCCACGACCACCTGATGCTCCACCACTACCACTACCCTCATTACCAGCTGACAATGAACGCCCCCGGCCACGACCTCTTCCACTAGACTTCCTCATTGTTTTAAAAACGTAACCAAACTAACGTTATTTGTTGCAGTCACACAACTTACACGGTGAGCTATAACTTCAGTATGATTTAGCTACCCCTTTACAGGTTGGTGAGACCACAGCGAAAATCAGGCCCAATGTTACACACTCTTTTTTTGGTGGCTGCAAATTAGAGAGATGCCCCACACGCAGGACTGTCACTGAAGCACAAATGTTAATATTAATGTCACACTATTATTTTTTTTTTATTTTTATTTTTTTCAGGAACACTTTAGAAACCCCCCCAAAAAAAAAAAAATAGATTTTTGCAGGGAGAATTTAGAAAACAAATGTAACAAACTATATGCTTTCTATGGGCCACTGAGTGAGAGATGACGCACACAGGAATCAGGAGTGGCACACAAGCCCAGAGGCCAATATTTTTCTACCAATGATTGATGGAGTTATTTTCTCTGGTAGATTTTGGAACCCAAATCAAGGAAAAAAAATATAGGCTTTCTATGGACCACAATTGGAGAGAGAGAGAGAGAGAGAGATGGCACACCCAGGAGTCAAGACTGGCACACAAGCAGAAAGGCCAATATTAATCTCCCACTGTTTTTTTTGTTTGTTTTTTTTTTTTTTTTTTCAGTGAGACTTTAGAAAAAAAAATAATAAAAAAAATATGATTTTATCAGGAAGAATTTAGAAACCAAATAAAATAAAATGATTTTTTCAGGGAGAATTTATAAAACAAATAAAAACAAAAATAGGCGTTCTATGGCCCACTGACTGAGAGATGACGCACACAGGAGTCAGGAGTGGCACACAAGCCCAGAGGCCAATATTTTTCTACCAATGATTGATGGAGTTATTTTCTCTGGTAGATTTTAGAACCCAAATCAAGGAAAAAAAATATAGGCTTTCTATGGACCACAATTGGAGAGAGAGAGAGAGAGAGAGAGAGAGAGAGAGATGGCACACCCAGGAGTCAAGACTGGCACACAAGCAGAAAGGCCAATATTAATCTCCCACTGTTTTTTTTGGTTGTTTTTTTTTTTTTTTTTTCAGGGAGACTTTAGAAAAAAAAATAATAAAAAAAAT
This sequence comes from Ranitomeya imitator, assembly GCF_032444005.1. Lineage (NCBI taxonomy): Eukaryota > Metazoa > Chordata > Amphibia > Anura > Dendrobatidae > Ranitomeya > Ranitomeya imitator. The sequence goes on along the minus strand of NC_091284.1, from coordinate 194,386,988 downwards.
ATGATTTTATCAGGAAGAATTTATAAACCAAATAAAATAAAATGATTTTTTCAGGGAGAATTTATAAAACAAATAAAAACAAAAATAGGCGTTCTATGGCCCACTGACTGAGAGATGACGCACACAGGAGTCAGGAGTGGCACACAAGCCCAGAGGCCAATATTTTTCTACCAATGATTGATGTAGTTATTTTCTCTGGTAGATTTTAGAACCCAAATCAAGGAAAAAAAATATAGGCTTTCTATGGACCACAATTGGAGAGAGAGAGAGAGAGAGAGAGAGAGAGAGATGGCACACCCAGGAGTCAAGACTGGCACACAAGCAGAAAGGCCAATATTAATCTCCCACTGTTTTTTTTGGTTGTTTTTTTTTTTTTTTTTTCAGGGAGACTTTAGAAAAAAAAATAATAAAAAAAATATGATTTTATCAGGAAGAATTTAGAAACCAAATAAAATAAAATGATTTTTTCAGGGAGAATTTATAAAACAAATAAAAACAAAAATAGGCGTTCTATGGCCCACTGACTGAGAGATGACGCACACAGGAGTCAGGAGTGGCACACAAGCCCAGAGGCCAATATTTTTCTACCAATGATTGATGTAGTTATTTTCTCTGGTAGATTTTGGAACCCAAATCAAGGAAAAAAAATATAGGCTTTCTATGGACCACAATTGGAGAGAGAGAGAGAGAGAGAGAGAGAGAGAGAGATGGCACACCCAGGAGTCAAGACTGGCACACAAGCAGAAAGGCCAATATTAATCTCCCACTGTTTTTTTTGGTTGTTTTTTTTTTTTTTTTTCAGGGAGACTTTAGAAAAAAAAATAATAAAAAAAATATGATTTTATCAGGAAGAATTTAGAAACCAAATAAAATAAAATGATTTTTTCAGGGAGAATTTATAAAACAAATAAAACCAAAAATAGGCGTTCTATGGCCCACTGACTGAGAGATGACGCACCCAGGAGTCAAGACTGGCACACAAGCAGAAAGGCCAATATTAATCTCCCACTGTTTTTTTTTTTTTTTTTTTTTTTTCAGGGAGACTTTAGAAAAAAAAATAATAAAAAAAATATGATTTTATCAGGAAGAATTTAGAAACCAAATAAAATAAAATGATTTTTTCAGGGAGAATTTAGAAAACAAATAAAACCAAAAATAGGCGTTCTATGGCCCACTGACTGAGAGGGAGAGAGAGATGGAACGCTTAGTACTGGCACACAAGCCCAAAGGGCAATATTAATCTCCCTTTTTTTTTCCAGGGAGAATTTCTAAAACCCAAAAAAAAAAAAAATAGGCTTTCTATGGCCCACTATTTGTGAGAGAGATGGGACGCTCAGGACTGGCACAGATGGCACGCTCAGGACTGGCACAGAAGCCCAGAGGCCAATATTAATCTCCCTTTTTTTCTGGGAGAATTTATAAAACCAAAAAAATATTTAAATAGGCTTTCTATGGCCCACTATTTGTGAGAGAGATGGCACGCTCAGGACTGGCACAGATGGCACGCTCACAACTGGCACACAAGCCCAGAGGCCAATATTAATCTCCCTTTTTTCAGGGAAAATTTATAAAACCAAAAAAAAAATTAAATAGGCTTTCTATGGCCCACTATTTGTGAGAGAGATGGCACGCTCAGGACTGGCACAGATGGCACGCTCACAACTGGCACACAAGCCCAGAGGCCAATATTAATCTCCCTTTTTTCAGGGAAAATTTATAAAACCAAAAAAAAAATTAAATAGGCTTTCTATGGCCCACTATTTGTGAGAGAGATGGCACGCTCAGGACTGGCACAGATGGCACGCTCACAACTGGCACACAAGCCCAGAGGCCAATATTAATCTCCCTTTTTTCAGGGAAAATTTATAAAACAAAAAAAAAATTAAATAGGCTTTCTATGGCCCACTATTTGTGAGAGAGATGGCACGCTCAGGACTGGCACAGATGGCACGCTCACAACTGGCACACAAGCCCAGAGGCCAATATTAATCTCCCTTTTTTCAGGGAAAATTTATAAAACAAAAAAAAAAATTAAATAGGCTTTCTATGGCCCACTATTTGTGAGAGAGATGGCACGCTCAGGACTGGCACAGATGGCACGCTCACAACTGGCACACAAGCCCAGAGGCCAATATTAATCTCCCTTTTTTTCAGGGAGAATTTATAAAACCAAAAAAAAAATTAAATAGGCTTTCTATGGCCCACTATTTGTGAGAGAGATGGCACGCTCAGGGCTGGCACAGATGGCACGCTCAGGACTGGCACACAAGCCCAGAGGCCAATATTAATCTCCCTTTTTTTCAGGGAGAATTTATAAAACCCAAAAAAAAATAAAATAGGCTTTCTATGGCCCACTATTTGTGAGAGAGATGGCACACTCAGGACTGGCACACAAGCCCAAAGGCCAATATTAATCTCCCACTGTATTTTTATCAGGGAGAATTTATACACCCCACAAAAAAAAATACAGAAAAATGAAAAGGCTTTCTATGGCCCACTATGTGAGAGAGATGGCACACACAGGGATGGCACTCTAGCAGAAATGCCAAATTGCCAATCTTAATCTCCCACCAAAAAAAAAAAAAAAAAAAAAAAACAGGGAATGTCCTACAATTACTATCTCCCTGCCTGCAGTAATCTCAGCCAGGTATGGCAGGCAGCTACTATCTCCCTGCCTGCAGTAATCTCAGCCAGGTATGGCAGGCAGCAATAAGGAGTGGACTGATGCACAAATTAAATAAAAAGTGTGTACAAACCAAAAAGATAGCTGTGCAGAAAGGAAGGAACAAGAGGATTTGTGCTTTGAAAAAAGCAGTTGGTTTGCACAGCGGCGTACACACAGCAATGCAGCTATCAGGGAGCCTTCTAGGGCAGCCCAATGAGCTACAGCGCTGAGGGGAAAAAAAAAAAAAAAAAAACTTCCACTGTCCCTGCACACCGAGGGTGGTGTTGGACAGTGCAAATCGCTGCAGCACAAGCGGTTTTGTGGTTAATGGACCCTGCCTAACGCTATCCCTGCTTCTGACAAAGCGGCAGCAACCTCTCCCTAAGCTCAGATCAGCAGCAGTAAGATGGCGGTCGGCGGGAACGCCTCTTTATAGCCCCTGTGACGTCGCAGACAGCAAGCCAATCACTGCAATGCCCTTCTCTAAGATGGTGGGGACCAGGACCTATGTCATCACGCTGCCCACACTCTGCGTTTACCTTCATTGGCTGAGAAATGGCGCTTTTCGCGTCATTGAAATGCGACTTTGGCGCGAAAGTCGCGTACCGCATGGCCGACCCCGCACAGGGGTCGGATCGGGTTTCATGAAACCCCGACTTAGCCAAAAGTCGGCGACTTTTGAAAATGTTCGACCCGTTTCGCTCAACCCTAGTGATCACATCTCCTTGGTCAGCACCCATAGTAAGTGATCATTTCTGCTACACATAGGCGATCTGATCATTGCATGTGTGTAGCAGAAGTGATCAAAGTACTGCAGCATCTAGTCTCCTATGGAGACTATTGAAGCATATAAAAAGTAAGTGCCAGAATTACGATTTTTTTGGTCACCACTACATTGAAATAAATTGCAATCATGGGAGATCAAATTTCAGCTCAGCACGCAAAAAATAAGCCTTCACCCAGCTCCAGATGAAAAATGGAGACTCTACTGGTCTCGGAAGATGGCGTCATTTTTATTTAACAAATTTTGGAAATTTGTTCACCACTTAAATAAAAAAGAACCTAGACATGTTTGGTGCCTGTGAACTCGTAATGACCTGGAGAATCATAATAGCAGATCAGTTTTAGCATGTAGTGAAAATAGTTAAAAAAAACAACTGTGGAATTGCACTTTTTTGCAATTTCATCACACTTTGAATTTTTTTCCTATTTTCCATTGCATGATATATTAACCCCTTTACCCCCAAGGGTGGTTTGCACGTTATGGACCGGGCCAATTTTTACAATTCTGACCACTGTCCCTTTATGAGGTTATAACTCTGGAACGCTTCAACGGATCCTGGTGATTCTGACATTGTTTTCTCGTGACATATTGTACTTCATGATAGTGGTAAAATTTCTTTGATATTACCTGCGTTTATTTGTGAAAAAAACGGAAACATGGCGAAAATTTTCAAAAATTTTGCAATTTTCCAACTTTGAATTTTTATGCAATTAAATCACAGAGACATGTCACACAAAATACTTAATAAGTAACATTTCCCACATGTCTACTTTACATCAGCACAATTTTGGAACCAAAATTTTTTTTTGTTAGGGAGTTATAAGGGTTAAAAGTTGACCAGCAATTTCTCATTTTTACAACAACATTTTATTTTAGGGACCACATCTCATTTGAAGTCATTTTGAGGGGTCTATATGATAGAAAATACTCAAGTGTGACACCATTCTAAAAGCTGCACCCCTCAAGGTTCTCAAAACCACATTCAAGAAGTTTATTAACCCTTCAGGTGTTTCACTGGAATTTTTGGAATGTTTAAATAAAAATTAACATTTAACTTTTTTTCACAAAAGATTTAATTCAGCTCCAATTTGTTTTATTTTGCCAAGAGTTACAGGAGAAAATGGACCCCAAAGCTTGTTGTACAATTTGTTCTGAGTACGTCGATACCCCATAAGTGGAGGTAAACCACTGTTTGGGCGCATGACAGAGCTTGGAAGCAAAGGAGCGCCATTTGACTTTTTAATGCAAAATTGACTGGAATTGAGATGGGACGCCATGTTGCGTTTGGAGAGCCACTGATGTGCCTAAACATTGAAACCCCCCACAAGTGACACCATTTTGGAAAGTAGACCCCCTAAGGAACTTATCTAGAGGTGTGGTGAGCACTTTGACCCACCAAGTGCTTCACAGAAGTTTATAATGCAGAACCGTAAAAATAAAAAATAATTTTTTTTCACAAAAATTATCTTTTCGTCCCCAATTTTTTATTTTCCCAATGGTAAGAGAAGAAATTGGAACAAAAAAGTTGTTGCACAATTTGTCCTGAGTACTCTTATGCCCCATATGTGGGGGTAAACCACTGTTTGGGCGCATGGGAGACCTCGGAAGGGAAGGAGCGCCGTTTGACCTTTCAATGCAAAATTGATAGGAATTGAGATGGGACGCCATGTTGCATTTGAAGAGCCACTGATGTGCCTAAACATTGAAACCCCCCACAAGTGACACCATTTTGGAAAGTAGACCCCCTAAGGAACTTATCTAGAGGTGTGGTGAGCACTTTGACCCACCAAGTGCTTCACAGAAGTTTATAATGCAGAACCGTAAAAATAAAAAATAATTTTTGTGAAAAAAAATTATCTTTTCGCCCCTAATTTTTTATTTTCCCAATGGTAAGAGAAGAAATTGGAATGAAAAAGTTGTTGTACAATTTGTCCTGAGTACGCTGATACCCCATATGTGGGGGTAAACTACTGTTTGGGCGCATGGGAGAGCTCGGAAGGGAAGGAGCGCCGTTTGACTTTTCAATGCAAAATTCACAGGAATTGAGATGAGACGCCATGTTGCGTTTGGAGAGCCACTGATGTGCCTAAATATTGAAACCCCCCACAAGTGACACCATTTTGGAAAGTAGACCCCCTAAGGAACTTATCTACAGTGGGGCAAAAAAGTATTTAGTCAGTCAGCAATAGTGCAAGTTCCACCACTTAAAAAGATGAGAGGCGTCTGTAATTTACATCATAGGTAGACCTCAACTATGGGAGACAAACTGAGAAAAAAAAATCCAGAAAATCACATTGTCTGTTTTTTTATCATTTTTTTTGCATATTATGGTGGAAAATAAGTATTTGGTCAGAAACAAACAATCAAGATTTCTGGCTCTCACAGACCTGTAACTTCTTCTTTAAGAGTCTCCTCTTTCCTCCACTCATTACCTTTAGGAATGGCACCTGTTTAAACTTGTTATCCGTATAAAAAGACACCTGTGCACACCCTCAAACAGTCTGACTCCAAACTCCACCATGGTGAAGACCAAAGAGCTGTCAAAGGACACCAGAAACAAAACTGTAGCCCTGCACCAGGCTGGGAAAACTGAATCTGCAATAGCCAACCAGCTTGGAGTGAAGAAATCAACAGTGGGAGCAATAATTAGAAAATGGAAGACATACAAGACCACTGATAATCTCCCTCGATCTGGGGCTCCACGCAAAATCCCACACCGTGGGGTCAGAATGATCACAAGAATGGTGAGCAAAAATCCCAGAACCACGCGGGGGGACCTAGTGAATGAACTGCAGAGAGCTGGGACCAATGTAACAAGGCCTACCATAAGTAACACACTACGCCACCATGGACTCAGATCCTGCAGTGCCAGACGTGTCCCACTGCTTAAGCCAGTACATGTCCGGGCCCGTCTGAAGTTTGCTAGAGAGCATTTGGATGATCCAGAGGAGTTTTGGGAGAATGTCCTATGGTCTGATGAAACCAAACTGGAACTGTTTGGTAGAAACACAACTTGTCGTGTTTGGAGGAAAAAGAATACTGAGTTGCATCCATCAAACACCATACCTACTGTAAAGCATGGTGGTGGAAACATCATGCTTTGGGGCTGTTTCTCTGCAAAGGGGCCAGGACGACTGATCCAGGTACATGAAAGAATGAATGGGGCCATGTATCGTGAGATTTTGAGTGCAAACCTCCTTCCATCAGCAAGGGCATTGAAGATGAAACGTGGATGGGTCTTTCAACATGACAATGATCCAAAGCACACCGCCAGGGCAACGAAGGAGTGGCTTCGTAAGAAGCATATCAAGGTCCTGGAGTGGCCTAGCCAGTCTCCAGATCTCAACCCTATAGAAAACCTTTGGAGGGAGTTGAAAGTCCGTGTTGCCAAGCGAAAAGCCAAAACATCACTGCTCTAGAGGAGATCTGCATGGAGGAATGGGCCAACATACCAACAACAGTGTGTGGCAACCTTGTGAAGACTTACAGAAAACGTTTGACCTCTGTCATTGCCAACAAAGGATATATTACAAAGTATTGAGATGAAATTTTGTTTCTGACCAAATACTTATTTTCCACCATAATATGCAAATAAAATGATAAAAAAACAGACAACGTGATTTTCTGGATTTTTTTTTCTCAGTTTGTCTCCCATAGTTGAGGTCTACCTATGATGTCAATTACAGACGCCTCTTATCTTTTTAAGTGGTGGAACTTGCACTATTGCTGACTGACTAAATACTTTTTTGCCCCACTGTAGATGTGTGGTGAGCACTTCGACCCACCAAGAGCTTCACAGAAGTTTATAATGCAGAGCCGTAAAAATAAAACAAAAATTTTTTCCCACAAATATTATTTTTTAGCCCCCAGTTTTGTATTTTCCCGAGGGTAACAGGAGAAATTAGACCCCAAAATTTGTTGTGCAATTTGTCCTGAGTGCGCTGATACCCCACATGTGGGGGGAACCACCGTTTGGGCGCATGGGAAGGCTCAGAAGGGAAGGAGCGCCATTTGAAATACAGACTTAGATGGAATGGTCTGCAGGCGTCACATTGCGTTTGCAGAGCCCCTAATGTACCTAAACAGTAGAAACCCCCAACAAGTGACCCCATATTGGAAACTAGACCCCCCAAGGAACTTATCTAGATGTGTTGTGAGAACTTTGAGCCCCCAAGTGTTTCACTACAGTTTCTAACGCAGAGCCGTGAAAATAAAAAAAAAAATTCCCCCCCAAATTATTTTTTAGCCCCCAGTTTTGTATTTTCTCGAGGGTAACAGGAGAAATTAGACCCCAAAATTTGTTGTCCAATTTGTCCTGAGTGCGCTGATGCCCCACATGTGGGGGGGAACCACCGTTTGGGCGCATGGGAGGGCTCGGAAGGGAAGGAGCGCCATTTGGAATGCAGACTTAGATGGAATGGTCTGCAGGCGTCACATTGCGTTTGCAGAGCCCCTAATGTACCTAAACAGTAGAAACCCCCCACAAGTGACCCCATATTAGAAACTAGACCCCCCCACGAACTTATCTACATGTGTTGTGAGAACTTTGAGCCCCCAAGTGTTTCACTACAGTTTATAACGCAGAACCGTGAAAATTAAAAAATCTTTTTTTTCCCACAAAACTTATTTTTTAGCCCCCAGTTTTGTATTTTCCCAAGGGTAACAGGAGAAATTGGACCCCAAAAGTTGTTGTCCAATTTGTCCTGAGTACGCTGATACCCCATATGTTGGGGTAAACTCCTGTTTGGGCACACGGGAGAGCTCGGAAGGGAAGGAGCACTGTTTTACTTTTTCAACGCAGAATTGGCTGGAATGTCGCGTTTGGAGAGCCCCTGATGTGTCTAAACAGTGGAAACCACCCAATTATAACTCAAACCCTAATCCAAACACTCCCCTAACCCTAATTCCAACGGTAACCCTAACCACACCTCTAACCCAGACACACCCCTAACCCTAATCCCAACCCTATTCCCAACCGCAAATGTAATCCAAACCCTAACCCTAACTTTAGCCCCAACCCTAACTGTAGCCTTAACAATAACTGTAGCCTTAACCCTAACTGTAGCCTTTACCCTAACTGTAGCCTTAACCCTAGCCCTAACCATAACTCTAGCCCTAACCCTAGCCCTAACCCTAGCCCTAACCCTAGCCCTAACCCTAGTCCTAACCCTAACCCTAACCCTAGCCCTAACCCTAGCCCTAACCCTAACCCTAACCCCAGCCCTAACCCTAACCCTAGCTCTAACCCTAACCCTAGCCCTAACCCTAGCCCTAACCCTAACCCTAGCCCTAACCCTAGCCCTAACCCTAATGGTAAAATGGAAATAAATACATTTTTTAAATTTTTTTTATTTTTCCCTAACTAAGGGGGTAACGAAGGGGGGTTTGATTTACTTTTATAGCGGGTTTTTTAGCGGATTTTTATGATTGGCAGCCGTCACTCACTGAAAGACGCTTTTTATTGCAAAAAATATTTTTTGCGTTACATTTTGAGAGCTATAATTTTTCCATATTTGAGTCCACAGAGTCATGTGAGGTCTTATTTTTTGCGGGACGAGTTGTCGTTTTTATTGGTAACACTTTCGGGCACGTGACATTTTTTAATCGCTTTTTATTCCGATTTTTGTGAGGCAGAATTAGCAAAAACCAGCTATTCATGAATTTCTTTTGGGGGAGGTGTTTATACCGTTCCGCGTTTGGTAAAATTGATAAAGCAGTTTTATTCTTCGGCTCAGTATGATTACAGCGACATCTCATTTATATCATTTTTTTATGTTTTGGCGCTTTTATACGATAAAAACTATTTTATAGAAAAAATAATTATTTTTGCATCGCTTTATTCTGAGGACTATAACTTTTTTATTTTTTTGCTAATGTTGCTGTATGGTGACTCGTTTTTTGCGGGACAAGATGACGCTTTCAGCGGTACCATGGTTATTTATATCTGTCTTTTTGATCGCGTGTTATTCCACTTTTTGTTCGGCAGTATGATAATAAAGCGTTGTTTTTTGCCTCGTTTTTTTTTTTTTTCTTACGGTGTTTACTGAAGGGGTTAACTAGTGGGCCAGTTTTATAGGTCGGGTCGTTACAGACGCGGCGATACTAAATATGTGTACTTTTATTGTTTGTTTTTTTTATTTAGATAAAGAAATGTATTTATGGGAATAATATTTTTTTTTCATTATTTAGGATTTCTTTTATTTATTTTTTTTACACACTTGTAAAAATTTTTTTTTACTTTTTTACTTTGTCCCAGGGGGGACAATACAGATCGGTGATCTGCCAGTTTGCACAGCACTCTGACAGATCACCGATCTGTCAAACAGCGCTGCAGCGTTACCAAGTGCCTGCTCTAAGCAGGCACTTGGTAAACCACCTCCCTCCCTGCAGGACCCGGATCCGCGGCCATCTTGGATCCGGAATTTGCTGCAGGGAGGAAGGTAGGAGACCCCCGGAGCAACGCGATCACATCGCGTTGCTGCGGGGGTCTCAGGGAAGCCCGCAGGGAGCCCCCTCCCTGCGCGATGCTTCCCTGCACCGCCGGCACATCGCGATCATGTTTGATCGCGGTGTGCCGGGGGTTAATGTGCCGGGGGCGGTCCGTGACCACTCCTGGCACATAGTGCCGGATGTCAGCTGCGATAAGCAGCTGACACCCGGCCGCGATCGGCCGCGCTCCCCCCGTGAGCGCGGCCGATCGCCTATGACGTACTATTCCGTCCTTGGGAAGTAAAGCCCACCCCACATGGACGGAATAGTACGTCTAATGGCAGAAAGGGGTTAAACTCAATGGTGTCATTCAAAAGTACAACTTGTCTCGTAAAAAATCAAGCCCTCACATGGCCATATTGACCTAAAAATAAAAAAGTTTTGGCTCTGGGAAGAAGGGTTGCAAATAACAGAAATTAAAGGGTTATAGGGTTATTCCCCAAAAATGAAGTAATCTCTTATCTATAGGACATATGATAACATGCTGATTGCTGTTAGTCGAACAGCTGGGTACTCCAGAACCTGGTACTTGCAAGTTATGTCCTATTCTATGAATAGCGGATAGATTAATTTTATATAAAGACTCCATCTGCAGTACATAATTTGTCAGACCCTCTGTACAGCTTCATTTTGCAGTACATCGCTTCTCAGCCCTTATTTACAGCCTCCATATGTAATGCACATTATTTAAGCCTCTGTGTGCTACCTTCTTATGCTACAGGGCAATCACAAGCATTATTGCCCTTACTGTTGCATGGGGCCCGATGAGCAGAGGTGGCTGGATGCATGTTAAATGCTGGAGGCTTCCCACATGGTTATAATTAACAGCCACCAGCCAATCACAGGCCAGCATCTGACATCGGCATGCAGATCACCGGCGTATGATGTCACTATCATGCTCCATCTCATGTATGGGGGCAGAATGGAGATGACATGGGGCAGTATGGAGAAAAATAGGGGAAGTATGCAGACAAGCGGTCCGTATGGAGAGAGATGGTGGCAGTATTTAGACATAGGGGTCAGTATGGAGAAACATGGGGGACAGTATGGAGATACATAGGGCAGAATGGAGACGACATGGGGCAGTATGGAGAGACATGCGGGCAGTATAGAGACAGAGAGGCAGTATAGAGAAACATGGGGGACAGTATAGAGAGGTATGGGGTAGAATGGAGACAGTATGAGAGCATTATAGAGAGACATGGGGGCAATATGTAGACCTAAATGTAGTATGGAGAAACAGGGGCAGTATCGAGAGACATGTGGGCAGAATGGAATCACAAAGGGACAGTATGGAGAGATGGGGCAGAATACAGTTACATGGGGCAAAATGTAGAAAACATCGGGGCAGAATGGAGATACATGGTGGCACAATGGAGTCACATGGGGAAGGATGGAGTCACATGGGGCCAGGATGGAGACATATAGAACACAACTGCCCAGGAATGCGACCCCACAAGGGTCCAAGAATGGGAGTACACAAGGGTCAGAAAAAAAAACACCACAATGGCAAGGAAATGAACAACAAAAGGGGCAAAGAAATGGACTGTACTTTACTGTTTTTAGTGGGTGGAGGTCCTGTCACTGTTCAGGGTGACATCTGGCATACTGTAAAAGTTGGAGAAAGATTGGGGATTGTGCTTTTGATAACTGTTATTTTCTGCAGAGAGAAGTCATGGCTGGAAGAAGTGATGGCGGTCTCTGTTCGATGAAGAAGAAAAGTGAAGATGAAGGACTTCAACTAGAGATGCATCGGTAAGTTATTGTGTTACCTGTACACTGACATTATACACTATATAGACAGGAGCTCTGTACATAGTATAAAGTCACCAGTGACCACTGTTGTCATGATCCATTTTTGGATGCATGGCAGGTCTGATTCCACAGTGATTTAAATGTAGCTTTTTTCCTTTCAGGCCAGCAGGGGCTAATGACAGTTTCCCTTGCTTGCAGTGTACTACAATTACAAAGTTGCTGGCGTCAGCTGATATGGGTGATGAAAACTCCAACCATCCTTTAAATAGTTACCTGATGCATCTACTGACTGTCAGTGATAGAGCAATCTATGTTGACCCAGCCTGGAGTAAGGAGCTCTCTGGCTACAGTGGTGAATCAGCTAGTTTTGTGGAGTTGGTCCAGGTGCCTTTCTTCTGCTTGTCGGTGCTTTGCAGCAGAGAAAGTTGTTAAGCTTTTGGTGTTTCTTCATTGTCTGTCTCGTGTTTGTCACTGTCCCCTGTTTTGTGCCATCTGCAGTGATGAGGCTAGCGCCCTTGTCGGCCAGTGCACTAGCAGGGCAGTGCAAGGTTACAGCAAGGGACGAGGTTACTGATGGTGAGGGGAAAGACCTGCTTAGGGCATTAGGGGAGTGCAGGGGCAGGCTCAGGTTGGAGCTCAGGAGGTGTCCATCCCTTATTCGTGTTTTTCACTGTCTCCTGTATTGTACTGTACCATCTGCAATGGTGAGTCTAGCGCCCTTGCCAGCCAGGACACTAGCCAGGGCAGTGCAAGGTGGCAGCGAGGGATGAGGTTCCTGACAGCAGCGAGGGGGAAGGACCTGCTTAGGGCATTAGGGGAGTGCAGGGACAGGCTCAGGTTGGAGCTCAGGAGGTGTCCATCCCTCATTCCCTATCGGTAGGGCTTTCTCTCTCCATTTCCATCCCATTGAGTGTGTGTTGTGCCATCCGCTGTCCGAAACCCTGTTGGGTTATTTCATTCTGTGACAACTGTATTGACTGTACACTGATACAGCAGACAAATATAGGTATAGTACAATGCCAGATTTCACTTCTTACATGAGTGATAGCTATTGAACATTCTGCAATACAATACAGTAGAAAGGCTTTATATAAGTTAACCCCGTATATGCCAATTTTTGTGACCTACTCCCTCTTCCTCAGATACCAGTAGGTATTTTATTGTTAGCTACACTTGCTGCAAAGAAAAAACTGCATACATTGACTATAACAATTTTTTAATGGAATATTTTTTAAAGTAAACATTAGAAAGTATTAACGTAGAACATTTGTAAAAGTGCAAAATGTGTAGCATATAGCACAGCCACGCAGTCTATAGCACAGCCAAGTAGTATATAGCACAGCCCATGTAGTATATAATACAGCCCATGTAGTATATAGCACAGCCACGTAGCATATAACACAGCCTATGTAGTATATAACACAGCCCACGTAGTATATAACACATCCATGTAGTATATATCATAGGCACGTAGCATATAACAGCCCACGTTGCATATAGCACAGCACGTAGCATATAACACAGCCCATGTAGCATACAGCACTGCCACACAATATATAACACAGCCATGTAGTATATAGCACAGCCACATAGTATATAACACAGCCCACATAGTATATAACACAGCCCACGCAGCATATAGCACAGCCACGTGGTATATAGCACAGCCTCGTAGCATATAGCACAGCCACGTAGTATATAACGCAGCCCACAAAGCATACAACACAGCCCATGTAGTATATAGCAGAGCTGAGCCCATGTACTATATAGCACAGCCCACATAGCATATAACACAGCCCACATAGTATATAGCAGTGTGGACAACATACCACTGTTAAAAAAATAAATAAGATAAAAAATAGTTATATACTCACCTTCTGGCGGCCCCCGGATCCAGCCTCGATCTTAGCGTTGCCCCCGGCAGCTCCCGTTCCCAGTAATGCCTTGCGAGACAATGACCTGTGATGACGTAGTGGTCTTGTGTGATTCTACATCATCTAGGGTTATTTCGCAAGGCATCACTGGGAACGGGAGCTACAGGGAGCATCGCGAGGATCGGGAAGGCTCGGGGGGCCTCCGGAAGGTGAGAATAGCACGATTTTTCATTTTTAAATTATTTTTAACATTATATCTTTTCACTATTGATGCTGCATAGGCAGTATCAATAGTAAAAAGTTGGTCACACTTGTCAAAATGGGCCCCCCATCTTGCTAGGGCCCCGACACTTGCCCAGGTGCGCTGGGTGCTGACGCTGGCCCTGACCATGATCATGGTTGTCCTGATGAAGAAGCTGAATGCTTTGAAACATATTGATGAATAAACCACTTACCAAATGATTGGCATCCTCCATTATTTCATGGCAGCACAGAGCAACCCATTTGTTCTTCTTTTTACATACATTAATGCTTCAATCATAGTTTTTTCTGTAAATTCCAAGCCTAATTTTGGCAAGCAAAATATTCAAAAATACTGATACAGTGGGGCAAAAAAGTATTTAGTCAGTCAGCAATAGTGCAAGTTCCACCACTTAAAAAGATGAGAGGCGTCTGTAATTTACATCATAGGTAGACCTCAACTATGGGAGACAAACTGAGAAAAAAAAATCCAGAAAATCACATTGTCTGTTTTTTTAACATTTTATTTGCATATTATGGTGGAAAATAAGTATTTGGTCAGAAACAAAATTTCATCTCAATACTTTGTAATATATCCTTTATTGGCAATGACAGAGGTCAAACGTTTTCTGTAAGTCTTCACAAGGTTGCCACACACTGTTGTTGGTATGTTGGCCCATTCCTCAATGCAGTTCTCCTCTAGAGCAGTGATGTTTTTGGCTTTTCGCTTGGCAACACGGACTTTCAACTCCCTCCAAAGGTTTTCTATAGGGTTGAGATCTGGAGACTGGCTAGGCCACTCCAGGACCTTGAAATGCATCTTACGAAGCCACTCCTTCGTTGCCCTGGCGGTGTGCTTTGGATCATTGTCATGTTGAAAGACCCAGCCACGTTTCATCTTCAATGCCCTTGCTGATGGAAGGAGGTTTGCACTCAAAATCTCACGATACATGGCCCCAATTATTCTTTCATGTACCCGGATCAGTCGTCCTGGCCCCTTTGCAGAGAAACAGCCCCAAAGCATGATGTTTCCACCACCATGCTTTACAGTAGGTATGGTGTTTGATGGATGCAACTCAGTATTCTTTTTCCTCCAAACACGACAAGTTGTGTTTCTACCAAACAGTTCCAGTTTGGTTTCATCAGACCATAGGACATTCTCCCAAAACTCCTCTGGATCATCCAAATGCTCTCTAGCAAACTTCAGACGCGCTCGGACATGTACTGGCTTAAGCAGTGGGACACGTCTGGCACTGCAGGATCTGAGTCCATGGTGGCGTAGTGTGTTACTTATGGTAGGCCTTGTTACATTGGTCCCAGCTCTCTGCAGTTCATTCACTAAGTCCCCTCGTGTGGTTCTGGGATTTTTGCTCACCGTTCTTGTGATCATTCTGACCCCACGGGGTGGGATTTTGCGTGGAGCCCCAGATCGAGGGAGATTATCAGTGGTCTTGTATGTCTTCCATTTTCTAATTATTGCTCCCACTGTTGATTTCTTCACTCCAAGCTGGTTGGCTATTGCAGATTCAGTCTTCCCAGCCTGGTGCAGGGCTACAATTTTGTTTCTGGTGTCCTTTGACAGCTCTTTGGTCTTCACCATGGTGGAGTTTGGAGTCAGACTGTTTGAGGGTGTGCACAGGTGTCTTTTTATACTGATAACAAGTTTAAACAGGTGCCATTACTACAGGTAATGAGTGGAGGAAAGAGGAGACTCTTAAAGAAGAAGTTACAGGTCTGTGAGAGCCAGAAATCTTGATTGTTTGTTTCTGACCAAATACTTATTTTCCACCATAATATGCAAAAAAAATGATAAAAAAACAGACAATGTGATTTTCTGGATTTTTTTTTCTCAGTTTGTCTCCCATAGTTGAGGTCTACCTATGATGTAAATTACAGACGCCTCTCATCTTTTTAAGTGGTGGAACTTGCACTATTGCTGACTGACTAAATACTTTTTTGCCCCACTGTATATGAATGAAACCTTATTATTATGAACAGCGATCTAGAAAGATCTCAAACACTAATAAGGGACATTAAATTAATGTAGAATAACTTCTCTGCAAATCAAATTTAGTCAGAAAATCTGTCCAAACATGCAAAATTTGAATTTTGTCTAATCTACTCATCTCCACGTAGCTTCATACAAAACAATGCAATACAATATGTGCCTGAGTTCTTAAAGGATAAATACTTCCTATCATAATTTCATTTTTCTTCTATGAAAAGTATGGAGGCATTGAAAAATGAACTTAGAAAGAAGAAATATAAGCCAGCTCACCCGTGGTGCATAAACCAAGCTTCAGGAGCATGGATCCGCTGTGTCCAGGCGTATAAAGTCCAAAAAAAGAAGAGAATGTCCAGCTTCACTGAATCCGTAAAAAAGAGTTTTCTTTATTCACAAACTTTAAAGGGAACCTGTCACCCCCAAAATCGATGGTGAGGTAAGCTCACCATCATCAGGGGCTTATCTACAGCATTCTGTAATGCTGTAGATAAGCCCCCCAATGTAACCTGAAAGAGGAGAAAAAGAGGTTAGATTATACTCACCCAGTGGCGGTCCCGCTCCGATGGGTGTCTCAGGTCCGGGTCCGGCGCCTCCCATCTTCATTCCATGATGTCCTCTTCTGGTCTTCATGCTGCGGCTCCGGCGCAGGTGTACTTTGTCTGCCCTGTTGAGGGCAGAGCAAAGTACTGCAGTGCACAGGCGCTGGGCCTCTCTGACCTTTCCGGCGCCTGTGCACTGCAGTACTTTGCTCTGCCCTCAACAGGGCAGACAAAGTACGCCTGCGCTGGAGATACGGCGTGAAGACCAGAAGAGGACATCATGGAATGAAGATGGGAGGCGCTGGAGCGGACCTGAGACACCCATTTAACCAGACCGCAGAGGGAACCGCCTCTGGGTGAGTATAATCTAACGTCTTTTTCTCCTCTTTCAGGTAACATCGGCGGCTTATCTACAGCATTACAGAATGCTGTAGATAAGCCCCTGATGATGGTGAGCTTACTTCACCATCGATTTTGGGGGTGACAGGTTCCCTTTAAGCATAGAGGATACAGGCTTCAGCACTTTGTGCTGAAGTCTGTATCCTCTAAGCTTAAAGTTTGGGAATAAAGAAAACTCTTTTTTACGGATTCGGTGAAGCTGGACATTCTCTTCTTTTTATTGAAAAATGAACACATTGTTTGGCCAAAGACTGTGAATTTATAGCGTTAAAAGATTTATTTCAGAGCCTCGGGTTTTGATGTATCTGTGTTTTATTTTTGTTAGGAGCTTGAAGGCTACAATTGAAAGCTGCAGAAAATGCCATCATTGTACAGAACATATATTTAAATAGAAAAAAATGTCATATTTTGGACATCGAAATAATAAACATTCAGGATGACATATGTCAGATTTGCACATTTCAAAATGATGTCCTTTAGTGTCAAATTTCACTTAATATCTTAGACTTTTTCTTGCAAATATGTTGATACAATTAATTGAAGTATATAGGTCAATGCTTTTAGCATTTCCCTCTTGCATGCACAAGCACTCAGGGCAATACAAATGTTTATTTTTTATGTTAATGTGGTCATGACTTTTTAATCTACATATACATCAGAATCAAAAATCAAAGCACATTGAGCTCCCTAGTGCAGCATTGTCACAATGAACTACTGCAAACATTAACATAAAAGAAGGTCACAAACTGTATAGAGTTGTGCTCAAAATGAGGTATTATTGATATGTAGGTAATACATTGGTGGATAATATTATGTGGGGCGCTAAAAGGAGTACTGTTACCAGACATCACAGCAGATGCACTCATAAGCACATAAAGGGGGAGCAGCAGGCTCAGCTTTGAGGTGACAGTAAGACGAGGAGATTGCATAGGAACAAATAGGGATGGTATTAGAAATGTGAGAAGTCAAATGTGTCTTTGTTGCAGATGAGTCTTGGCTGGAAAAAAGTCTTCATGGTGAAAAAAGGTAAGAAACATGGATGAATGACTCCATGAGAAGAAACATCAGCTGTAAATAACTCTATGACCATATTGTAATATTTTAATATGTTTAGGAGAACTGGTATCTATTTCTAAATAGCTGTAATATTTGTCTTAATCTTTTGTATACTGATTTTCTCTCAGTAATGCATGGTCATCTGATTTACCCTCAATAATTAGAGTGTGCTACTATAGCTGTAAACATGGCTACATAGATTGGGAGCTCATTTACAGTAAGTGTTTTGCTCCCACTGACCTACACCTCTGGTTGTACAATGACTATGTAAATCTGTACTCTACTGTAGCTGTGTATATTTCTGTTCAAGTCTACAAAGGTGCTGCAGCCACTAAATGGTGTGTCCCACCTGAGGTTACTGGTGGTCAACTGTGGATGAAAAATTCTGGGCAAAAATATATTTTTGTGTGTCTTTAAGGAACCTTGGAGTGACACCTCGGTCAATATAAGTCTTTGGAATGAGGTCACGCCCACTGGCCGGGAGTATGTATAAGGCCGGAGTCACACTAGACCGTAATACGGATGAGCTTAGCACTCGGACCAATGTTACTCTATGGGGCAGCTCCTATCATCCGTTGTTTCCTCGGCCGTATTCAGGATCCGAGTGAAATCGCAGCATGCTGCAATTGTCAAAAAAAACCTCGCACACCACACGGACCATCAGTGTGACATCCGTATGGCAACCGTATGCAATGCGATTTTAACATGAGCTTTTACATAGAGAGAACTGCTGTATGTAAAAGCTCATGTTAAAATCGCATTGCATACGGATGCCATACGGATGTCACACTGTTACTAGATGCGAGGAAATCACATCCTTGCATTGCACACAGATGACATACGGATCACTGTTCAGGAACATTTGTGCGATTTTCGGCAGTCAAAATCGGACCTATTTTGTATATGGTAAGTGTGACTCCAGCCTTACTCATGCATACTCTCATGTTACGAGTCTCAAACCTGTGAATCCCCGCAGCGCAAAGTGCTTGCACTAAGCGAATGATTATGTCTGCAGTCACAGAGTGACTTTAGACTTATCGATTCTCTCTTTAAGGAGAATTTGCAACTCTATATCCCATAAAATGTGGGGGAAGCCATACATTTCGAATAAGTGGCCACAGAAAAAAAAGATAGAAAAACAGATGTTTAATAATGAAAAAAAAATCCAGTGAAAGGTCCTTTTAAAAGTAGGCTTAATGCTCGGGCCCGAACATGAAAAAACATGCATTAATAGATAATATAAGCAAATAATAAAGTGCAATTACCGTATATACTCGAGTATAAGCCGACCCGAGTATAAGTCAAGACCCCTAATTTTGGCACAAAAAACTGGGAAAACTTAATGACTCGACCAAAAAAAGAAAAAAAGAAAAAAAAAAGTAAGCGGCACAGCTCGACTTCTCAGAGATTATAAACTCAAAGTGGAGAGTTTCCCAACAATAGGTAGTCCGATCAGGTGAAAGGCGGTGCTTGCGTGAAACAAAGTGTCCATATAAATAAAAAAGTAGAAAAAACGCAGTAGCACTCACCAATCAGTGGCAATTCAAACGTCCTTTATTGGAACATGCAGTAAACCATCTTCATGGTTCCAGGGAGGGAGTGAGAGTAGGAGTGCAACAGGCAAGACGACGACGGTCGTTTCGCGCTAATGCCAAGCACTTCAACGGGTCAATGGCTTACTGCATGTTCCAATAAAGGACGTTTGAATTGCCACTGATTGGTGAGTGCTACTGCGTTTTTTCTACTTTTTTATTTATATGGAAACTTAATGACTCGAGTATAAGACTAGGGTGGAAAATGCAGCAGCTACCGGTAAATGTCAAAAATAAAAATAGGTACCAATAAAAGTAAAATGAATTGAGACATCAGTAGGTTAAGTGTTTTTGAGTATCCATATTGAATCAGGAGCCCCATATAATGCTCCATACAGTTCATGATGGGCCCCATATAATGCTCCATACAAAATACACCCCATATAATGCTCCATACAAAATACGCCCCATATAATGCTCCATACAGTTTATGATGGGCCCCATAAGATGCTCCATATTAAAATATGCCCCATATAATGCTGCACAAATGTTGATTATGACCCCATAAGATGTTCCATAGACATTTTCCCCCATATAATGCTGCACAAATGCTGGCCCCATAAGATGCTCCATAGAGACATTTGCCCCATACAGTGCTGCACAAATGCTGATTATGGCCCCATAAGATGCTCCATAGAGATATTTGCCCCCATATAACACTGCACATGGCCCCATAAGATGCTCCATAGAAATATTTGCCCCATATAACGCTGCACATGGCCCCATAAGATGCTCCATAGAGATATTTGCCCCATATGCTGTTGCTGCAATAAAAAAAATCACATACTCACCTCTCGTCGCTCAGACCCTGGCACTTGCTATATTCACCTGTCCCACGTTCCACCACTGAGCACTGCTGTGTCTTCCGCGTCCTCTGCACTGACTGTTCAGGCAGAGAGAGGTGTGCACACTAATCGCGTCATCGCGCCCTCTGACCTGAGCGTCACTGCAGAGGGCAGAGGACGCAGAAGACAGAGCGGCACCGACGGTGGAATGCGGGACAGGTGAATATGCCCCCATTATACTCACCTGCTCCTGGGGCGATCCCTGCATGTCCCTGGTTCTCCCGGCGCTGACAGCTTCTACCTGTATTGAGCGGTCACATGGTATCGCTCATTACAGTAATGAATATGCGGCTCCACCCCTATGGGAGTCCATATTCATTACTGTAATGAGCGGTACCATGTGACCGCTCAATGCAGGAAGAATCTGTCAGCGCCCAGAGAACCAGGGACCTGCAGAGACCGCGCCAGGAGCAGGTGAGTATTATTAGACAGCTGCCGCTCCCCCTCCCCTGCTGACCCCTGGGAATGACTCGAGTATAAGCCGAGAGGGGAAATTTCAGCCTAAAAAATGGGCTGAAATTCTCAGCTGATACTCGAGTATATACGGTAATCACAAATATACATGGCTAAGTTAATAGCAGACTTGTACAATGTGAAAAAAGGTCTTGTCCATGTGGGCATTAAAACCACCTGACGGGGGATGAGGAGGGAGAGTAGGGAAGGTAGTATGCAAAAATGTTCATATAGCAATATGGTGGCAGAAGGATTATAATAGGATGCAGGATTTTGTAATGAGATGGGTTTTCATGTTAATTTTAAAGATTTCAATGGTGAATAAAAGTGATAGGTTGGGTAAAAAATTTAATTCTATGACAAGTACATAATAATAAAACTGGGTTGCATAAGGAGCAGACAAAAAGCCATCAGAAAAGATAAAATGAAGATCTGAGACTGTGTGGGAAGGTAGAGAAAGGTCAAGTCATAGATGCATGGAAGGCAAAAGTTATAGATAGTCAATAGAAATGCTGTTTAAAGATGAGTTGATCGATCTGAAAATTCTAATATATTGAGATTCAATTCATGGATTGCACAAAATAAATAAATAAATTAATTAATAAATAGATAAATAAATGAAAACTACCAAGAAAGTCCACAGTGCTGAAGCACCAGAAAGCAGGTCAATTTCATTATGACTTGCTGTGGAGACCTCAACATAATGCCCTGCAGCTATTACATCTTAAGTATTATCAGATTTTGTACAGTGGTGTTCACTGCTTGGGTACTGATCAGTGGTTCTTTGTGGAGCAAAATGTGTACTGCAGAGTCCTTTTCTATCTCCCAAGTTACTGGGTAAGCAAATCTCTTCTGTAGAGTGGTCAGTGGGTTGCTTTCTCTCTTCTGTAGTATGCAAGCCTTACAGACAGTGGGGTCTTTTCTTGCCTGTAAAGAAGAAACTCTTATGATCAGCGGGGTCCTCCCTTTCTTGCATGTAAAGGGTTAGCTCTTATGGTCAGTGCGATTCTCGCTCCTCTCCATGTGTATTTACTGAGCAAGTAAAAACTTTACTAGAGATTCGCATGAATTTATTTAGCGAGCAGTCAATTTTGGGGGGAAAATCTTTCAATATTAGAGAATTTGAACTTCAAAAGATTTACTCATCTCTACTCCTCACTTTCCCTATAGGGTCCTCTGCCCCTGTTCTTACTGCTGCTGAGTGCTGAAATCCAAGACATCTTCACGTTAGACTAGAACTTCCATCCTTAACTAGGACCAAGTTCTGGCAGTAGTCCTAACCAAAGGTGCCTATCACAAGGGAGTTGAGTATTCTTTCTTGTTAACCAACTGCTGGCTCTCTATGGTTGCTGTCAGCCAGCAACATGCTTATTGAATTTGTATAATGAAAACTTTAGCATTTGCCTTCTGAGGAATATGAATATTTGTCAAATTAAATTAGAATTCAATTCTACTTGAATAAATCCCTGTTTACTCTGCAATGTGGTTCAGCTACAAATTTGTGCAATGTTGACAAGCGTTACATTTGTTTATTACATTTATAAGTTATAGGAAGAATGAGTCTGCAATAATTTGATTATTAACCCTTATCCGGCTGAATAGGTACAATTGTAACTATTCCGTTTTAAAATTGCAATAACTTTTTTTTGAAAAGACGTAGAGGGCTGAAATTTCGTGACATCTCTACATTTTTGGTCCAGAATATATTGGCCAAATTTCAATAAAATATCTCCACCCGCTTCCGAGATAAGGGGTCGAGATCTTTTTGCATCCATAACAAGCTGCATAGGTACAAATGTACCTCATATATTTTGAATGAAGATAATGCAAGGGAAAAAGCATAAATTTTTTTTTAATGATAATGCTATTTAACTATTATAAACAAGTAAAAAACTGTTCATTTACATTATAAAAGAAAATGTAAGAAACTTTTTTTTATTGATTTTCTTTGCAAGTAATGCATGTTGGCTTTGCTACAGAGTGTTCATCGCAAATGGGTTTCACACAAACCACACAAGACTTTCTAGTCTTGCGTTGTTTTCGCCTCAGGTCTCTGCAGACATAGCAACTACCAACAACAGGGGAGGGTCCACGACTACCATGAGGTATTTTGGGGCCAGCTGCTGGCTGCGATGCTACCACAATGCATCGTCCAAGCACCATTTCTACTGCACCTCGAAGAAAATGGTTTCTCATTATCATTTTGTTTGTACTACGATCTTCAATTGCAATCATACACAGCTGATTTGCGAGATCTTTCAGGAACTTTCTTCGTTGATCCTTTGCCCTGAAGCTTGGATTGTGTTCTCTGTAGATGATGTAGGATGCTAACCCACTGACATCAATCATATTGTAGAAAAATGCCAAAGTCCAACGTGATGTTCGTCGTTTCACAGTGTACTCTCCCAACATTTTATCCATAACATCAACGCCACCTTTTGTTATGTTGTAGTATTTTATTATCTCTGGCTTGGCTGCTAGTGTCTCTTCAACTTCTCCCGTCATGTGCATAGATGATAGAAGCACGACTGATTTGTTCTTCTTTGGTACATATGAACAGACTGTTGCATCATGATTGTAGGCAAAATTTGTCGAGTATACAGGCCTTTCTTTGGCAGGCTGCATGTTGTTAGGTAGGAACCTTTTGTTTTTTCTCACTGTACCAACTAGTGTCATGTTCCAGGAGTTCAATACCTTAGCTAGTTCCATGGTTGTAAAGAAGTTATCGGTGGTGACATTTCTTCCAGAGCCTTTATACGAGCTCACTAGGTCCAATACTGTTCGTTCTCCAATGTTTACTTGTCGAGGACCATCAGTTGGTTTCCCAGTGTAGAGCTGACCTTGTAAAGGGTAGGCATTTGATGAGTCACAAGCCCAGAAAATCTTTATGCCATATTTAGCTGGTTTTGAAGGTATATACTGGGTAAATTTAGTATGACCTCTAAATGGAAATAATTGCTCGTCGACGGTGATACAATGATATGGCTTGTAGGCTCTCTCCAGATTACTGTTCAGCATTGTCCAGATGTCCCGTATTGGTGCAGCTTTATCTGTTTGCACACGTTCTGCACGTGTATTTTCGTTGTCAAACCTGATAAATCTGAGTATCATCTTGAAGCGGTCACGAGACATGGCTGCACGTATAAGAGGCAGAGCAGCAACATTCCACATTTCCTCCAGATTCTCTTTGTTGGCTCTGTGCACACCAGCAGCAATCAGTATGCCCAAAAATGCATGAAGTTCAGTTTCAGTAAATTGCTTGAATGTTTTTTGTGGTGGCCGTTTGGAAGAATCAGGAAAACGTTGTACCAGTTCGTTGTTGTAAGCATCACAAACTCTCTTGGCCTTTCGATTCGTTTCCCGTAATATGATGTCACACATCTCGGGAGTCATGATGGACTTGAATAGCTCTTTTGCTGTATATAGGTTGCTGATTGCTGCAGGGCCACCTCTTTGTCGTAGGACATTACGAGATTTTGTTTGTGCATTTGGCAGTGGATTACTGCACCATTGAGTTTCATCCTTAGCAGTCCAAATGTCGCCTGCACTTTGACGCACAGAATCATCCTCAACACTTTCGTCTGATTCGTATTCATTTTCATGCTCTATGACCATTTCTTGTTCAATGTCTGAATCTTCTTCAGTAACATCCACTTGTGGTACATAGTTTTCATCATCAGATGGAACATATGGTTCATCCTCATGCTCAGAATCAGATTCTTCTAGCATTCGCATTATTTCGTCAGACGTAAATCTGTAAATATGAAAAAATGTAAAATAAATAATTTTCCGAAATACTACATTATTGGCTTTTCACAAAATTATACTAACCTGCAAACATGTTTTCTTGGATTATGGCGGAAACTAGATCCAGCATTACTATCACTCATGATGACTTGCTAGATGAATTTTGGCTTCGTATTTTGTGCTGAATATAAATAAAACATCGTAAAACAATATGTAGATACTAATTATTATCCATTTTTCGTATAAAAATTATACCTATAGTGATAAGTTTCATACAAAATATATGTAAGCCAAGTCCAGGCTGAAAGACAATTTGACTGTTCTGTCCCCACATAATGAGAATAAAGGTATAACTGGCTGTTAGATGCTGTGAGACTTTCCTACCTTCGTTTCCAAGAAATTGAAGACTTCACAAGCCTAGAAATGTGTGCTCACAGCAATGAGATGAACAGCAAAAAGGCTAATGAGAGGAGGGAGGCAGGAAGACAAGTAGAAGCCACTCCCAGTTTGAATTAACTTAATTGACAGCAACATAAGTGACCAGTAACAACACTGAACAATAGATATCAGCATAACATTTGTAGCTGAATGAACTTTAGTTTCTGAAACCAAGTAAAGTCTTCCCACAGTGGAGGTATATGTGAAGGTACAATTGTACCTATGCAGCCTGTTAAGGTTGTAAAATTATGCAGCCTGACAAGGGTTAATTTTTGGAATGTTCAAGGGCACCTACAATTGTTTTTAGATAAAATCATTGCTATATTACAATTTTTTCTCAAAATACTATTCAATTTAGTAATTCCCCTAACTTAGAGATGAATGAGTAGAGATGTGTGAACCTTTTGAAATTCAAATTAACTGTCTTTGTCGAACTTTCCAAGAAAATTTGATTTGCAATCCTCCTTCCTCCCACCATATCAAATGCACTGAGAAAAGTCACACCACTAGGGTTGAGCGAAACAGATCGGCAATTTTCAAAAGTCACCAACATTTAACAAAGTCGGGTTTCGTGAAGCCCGATCCCACTGTGGGATCGGGTTGGCGATCTGTTCTCCAAAGTCGGGTTTCGTTTTATATATATATATATGTCATAGAGACACATATATATATATATATATACTAGACTGTGGCCCGATTCTAACGCATCGGGTATTCTAGAATATGCATGTCACTGTAGTATATGGACAATGATGATTCCAGAATTCGTGGCAGACTGTGCCCGTCGCTGATTGGTCGAGGCAACCCTTATGACATCATCGTCGCCATGGCAACCATTATGATATCTACGTTGATACTGTGCCCGTCGCTGAATCAGAAACATGGGATTTCTACATCCTTTATGACATCATTGTCGCTGTGCCCGTTGCTGATTGGTCGAGGCCTGGCGGCCTCGACCAATCAGAGAAGCGGGATTTCCAGGACAGACAGACAGACAGAAAGACAGACAGACGGAAAAACCCTTAGACAATTATATATATAAATATATATTTATATTTACTTCAGCGCGATAATGTTGAAAAGCCGGTAATTCAATTGCCGGCTTTTCATTTCTCCTGCCTAAACCCGACATGATATGAGACATGGTTACATACAGTAAACCATGTCATGTCCCCCTTTTTTTGCATATTACACACTACTAATGTTACTAGTGTGTATGTGCAAAACTACGGTGCTCTAGCTATTAAATTTAAGGGTTAAATCGCGGAAAAAATTGGCGTGGGCTCCTGCGCAATTTTCTCCACCAGAGTAGTAAAGCCAGTGACTGAGGGCAGATATTAATAGCCTGGAGAGGGTCCATGGTTATTGACCCCCCCCCTGGCTAAAAACATCTGCTCCCAGCCACCCCAGAAAAGGCACATCTAGAAGATGCGCCTATTCTGGCACTTGGCCACTCTTCCCATTCCCGTGTAGTGGTGGGATATGGGGTAATGAAGGGTTAATGCCACCTTGCTATTGTAAGGTGACATTAAGCCAGATTAATAATGGAGAGGCGTTAATTCTGACACCTATCCATTATTAATCCAATTGTATGAAAGGGTTAAAAAACACACACACATTATTAAAAAGTATTTTAATGAAATAAACACACATTTTAGCAAATTTCTGAATATATACATAACAATGCTCTTACAATGTTGATTGGTTTATTTGACCTAAAATATACAATCATTTTATTAGTTAGAGTAATAAACAAACTTAGAATAGCACAAGTCATAAATAATGAATTTATTGTTTATACTATAGATGATGAGTCAATTTATATAAAAGCGAAACACTGAAAATTTGCAATGATAGATTCCAGTCAGGAGGCTTTACAATTTCCAATGCCCTTTTCTCCTTATTGATTTTTTGAGAAATAATTATCAGAACATCTTGGAGACACTTAACTAAACAGGGTTTTTTAGTAAAACTCATCTTGTTACAAAAAGACTGTCAAGAAGGTGAGCTGGTTTTGACTTTTCTGATTAGTGTATGTGAAGCTTAAATGCTAAGCATTGTCTTCAGCAAAAGACTGAATTTCATGTATTTTGTGAAATTGTCATTGCTGCCATGGAAGTGAGTGTGACAAGCTTGATCATACTGTTGTCACACCATTGTAGGAAGAAGCTAAAATTAAGTAGATCAATCAACTGAATGACTATTATTATTATGAGATTTGATAGCGTTTGTAAAGAAAAAAAAACTTTGTTTTGATAATTTATTTTCAGTATAAATGAAAAATTACTAGAATTAATGAGATTGATCCACTGTGAATCGATTTCATGTTGAATTTCCAAAATATCATAGCTCCCAGGTTAATTTGAAAAATTTGTGATTCGATTCACGAGGATTACTTAAAATGATACCTTGTGCCATTTCACACACTGCTGAAGATTGCATCAGCCAGAGAGAGCTCATGATCTCAAATGTGGCCGTGAGTACTTCACCATAGTGCAGCTATTATTATTATTTATTATTATTATTATTATTATACATTTTTATAGCGCCATTTAATCCATGCTGCTTTACGTGTGAAAGGGGCAAATATAGACAAGTGCAATAAACATGAGCAAAACAAGGCACACACAAGTACGGAAGGAGAGAGGACCCTGCCCGCTAGGGCTCACAGTCTACAGGGGATGGGTGAGGATACACTAGGAGAGGGTAGAGCTGGTCGTGCGACGGTTCAGCAGACTAAGAATCACTGCAGGTTGTAGGCTTGTCAGAAGAGGTGGGTCTTCAGACTAGCATTTTTGTTGTTTCATGGTCAAGGAATGATTGGAGCAGCTATCACATCACATGGTCTAGCACAGCCAAAGAGTGAGGACTATTAAAAGGACTATGAAAGATGAGGGTAGGAAAAACAAATGGTCATTTTAGGATTTTATAGCCTAGGTATAGGAGCTCGGCACATCATTACATATAGGGAATACAGAGCCATAAATCTGATCGGGGTGAATAATGATGCAAAGAATCGAGATATATAGGTGCTGAATATGCAGAGTCAGTGTGGCTCTGAAAGCTACGTTCCAAAATCAATTATCTCCGTGATGTGCTCCCAATAATATCATCCAATGCTGCATTCGACCTACAAGAAAGAAAAACCTATGATCCCATAACAGCCTGTTGGTTCATAAATGTTTGTGAATATAAGAATCAATAGGCTATTATGGGATCATAGGTTTATCTTTCTTAGTGGTCAAATGCACCATTGGATGATATTTTTGGGGATGTCTTGACAAAAATAAGCGATTCTGAATCACACATTATATAGTTGCCCATGTCACTATTGGATCTGATGAAGCTCGCTGATTTGTG
Source organism: Ranitomeya imitator (assembly GCF_032444005.1). Taxonomy (NCBI): domain Eukaryota; kingdom Metazoa; phylum Chordata; class Amphibia; order Anura; family Dendrobatidae; genus Ranitomeya; species Ranitomeya imitator. Next base: position 194,358,747 of record NC_091284.1, on the reverse strand, counting down.
GAGTGCAAAGTTCTAAGCCATAGATGTCACTTTTGGGTCCGATGGTATGCCCACCACCAAATATTGATGTAACTCTGAACTGCTGATGTTCAGCCACAGAATTCTCACATTGTCTCCTTTCTCGCCTTACAGTTATGGGAAGATATGATTTCTTGGCACACTCCAGGGCAAAGCACCCTCCTGTTTGGAACAGAGAAAAAACCCAACTCTTTCATGTTATACTATTCTAAAATGCCTCTCAACTATTTTCCTTATGAACCTCCTGATTAAGTGAGGGAAAAGGTTATTCAGGAGTCCTGAGAGACATGTTCTCTTATTAATATGACTTGTTTTGTGAGTAGTGATGAGCGAGCGCATGGATGTTAGGGTTTGCCAGGTTCTGCTGGACTAAAGTTAAAATTTTGACCCAAAACCCAATAGAAGTAATTGAGTACCTAAACTTTGGTGCTGTAAAATGGCTATAAAATGGTCATATTAAGGGCTAGGGACTGCGAATTGAAGCTAAATTTGGGTAAAAGCAGTGCAGTTGCCCTGCCAACAAATGTGGATAGGGAAATCACTTAAAATACAGAGAATAAAATAAATTAAAAATTATAATTGTGAACCAGTAGTTGGATGTCCAAATGTAGCAAGAAGTTGAGGAGGAAGTGGAAGAGGGGTACAAGGAGGAGCCAGTCAACACTGTTTTGGTGTTTTATTCTTTTATTATTGAGATTTCAATGAATTCTTGATGCAAACATAGCACATCTATAAAAAATCTGAAGTTCAAAAGAGGATAGCTTCTACAAATCCTAAACACAGATCAAAATCCACAATAGACTACCTCAAAAGGCAAAAGCTGAAGGTTTTACATTTGTCCTCACAGTCCCCTGATCTCAATATCTCTGGAAATCTGTGGCTAGAACTCAAAATAGCAGTGAATGTGTTGAGTTCCCGCAACTGCACAGGGGGAATCTCGAACCATGTCCTCTACGGCCTCCCATTCTTCTCTGGCCACAGAGGAGCCTGCTCAGCAGAGACGTCAGCCCCAGTGTATTGCTCAAGCTGATGCTGTGCGTCTGGTTACTGCTGCCGTTCCAGGTCCAGCTATTGTAACCAGCATTAGTCAGAGGAAAGCAGATGTTCCAGGGACTAAGTCCTGCTTTTTTCCTGCTGAGCATGCCCGTGGGACGACCTCTCATTGGAGATCAGAGGTCACACAGTTAGGTCCTCAAGCGGCTCTTGCCACTGGCAAGGTCCCGGAAGGCAGCAACTATAAAAGGTTTGCATGGTTGCTCAGCCATGCCCTAGTATAAACTGAATTTGTGCATGTGTGGATGTGAGTTTGATATCTGTTGAAAGCTAGTAATCATTCCCATCCCTAGCGTTGTTTTATGTGGTTTGGGTATTGGAGCTGACTAGCACCAGTTTGTGCCATCCTGCACAAGGCACGATCATACTGCGTCAATTCAGCACCACCCAGTGCAGCACCATGCGCACCTAGTGCGCTTTTCGGTCCCTAGCTAGGGTGGGTCGTGGTGTCCGCCAGAGCGGCACTGTCCTCACTCAACGCGCTAAATCTTTATTAGTTAGTTTCCTCCTTGGCACCGCAGTTGTGGCGCTGAGAGATAGTGTGTCTAGAGGGACTCTAACCCCGTGTCCATAGGGCAGAGTCCTGTGACCAAACACAAGGGTTCACTCTGCGGTACTGTCCCCCTGTGAAGCAATAGGATTTGTCTCCGTACATACATGGTGAAGTTAACCCATGCGTGTTCTCTTTATGCTGCCATATACTGTCTGCCATTACCGAGCAGCAGGTGTTATCTCTGCTCAGTGCACCCCAGGATACGAACGCACCTTATATTTTCCTTTATATTATTTGGTGCGTTCCGCCAGTCTAAAACCCTAACATTAGACTAGCGCCAGTGTCTGGCTAGTAATGGCAGACAAACAGCGACTGCAGCGGTACATCCAGCAGCTGGAGGGCAGGTTGGTACCTCTCGAGCGTACAACCTCAGCTGTGGATGTTACCACAATAGCTGTTCAGGCTGCCTCTCCTGTTCTGGCCTTATCCCGCCTTCCACTGCCAGATAAGTACTCTGGTGATAGCAAGTCATATAGGGGATTTGTGAACCAGTGTGCGATACACCTGAACTCCTGGCTGCATGCTTCCCCTCAGATCAGGCTAAAGTGGGATTCATTGTATCTCTCTTGTCGGACAGGGCATTGGAGTAGGCTACGCCACAGTGGGAGCATGGCGATCATGTGAAACAGGTCTTTTTGTGACCTCAAGTCAGCCATGATACGTCGCTCCAACTGCTGGCACTGACACAGGGCTCATCCATGGTCAGCCATTTTTCCATCCACTTCCAGACTTTAGCATCTGAGCTGGAGTGGCCAGCTATATCAGGTACCGGAAGAAATGGTCCCGGAGCCCGTGTGTCCGTGTGTGCACGTAGGCTATCCGTGTGTCCGAGTTTATCATCCGTGTGATGTCCGTGTGTCCGTGTATTGAAACAATTTGCTTCAATTTTAACCCTATGACTTTAAAAAAAACACACGGACAGCACATGGACAGCACACGGATGCCATCCGTGTGCGGTACGTGTTTACAAGCACCCATTAACTTTAATGGGTCCATGTGATCCGTGCGCTCCCACGAACACTGAAATGTCTCCATGTTTTGCACACAGACACACGGTCCGTGAAAACATGCTGACATCTGCAGAGACACATTAATTTTAATTAATTTTAATTTTAATGTGTCTCCAGTATGGGAGGAAACTGTCACCACATGTACCGGAGCCACTGACGTGTGAAACCAGCCTTATATGTAGTAGTTTGGTGAAACAACATGCAACTTCAAAACACTGTTTAGCCAACACAAATACCCCATACGTAAAAAAAGAATGGATTTACCAGTGTCTAAGCATTTTGTTGAAAAGGGCCATCAGGATAAAGATCTAATGTTTCATATCATAGATCATGTACCCCCCGAGACGAGGTGGTAGCAGGGTAGATAATTTGAAATGGAAGGAGATGCAATGGATATACCGATTAAAAACCTTAAAACCTGATGGCCTTAATGTTGATTTTAAGATTCATTCTTTGTCTTAATATGCAGTACATGTTGTTAGGACTGGCGGAACGCACCAAGAAAGATGATATAGATGCGTTCGCAGTCCGGGGTCCACTGTGCAGGCGAAACCCGCTGCTAGTAAATGACAGACTATATGGCGGTACTAAAAGTATAAACACGCGGGTTAAACCTCACCCAACGTGAAGAAAGCGATCCTGTTAAGTCACAGGACCGCGGTACCGCACATAGAGCGCAAGCAAGTAGTCAGCGAACTTAACCCCAAAAGGGATTGAAGTCCGATTAGACCCTTGCTGGCACAACACCGCAACTGGGTGTGAAAAGAACCTTAACAGTAATATAAGAGCACAAGAGTGCGTGTGATGCCGCACTGACGGACGCCACTAACCACCCAGGCTTGGGTATGGAAAGCGCAAGGCAAGCGCACGGCGCCGCACTGGCAGGCACAGCTAAAGGACGCTGTGATGTGTGTAACATACAGATAGATAGTCGGGCGCTAGAGAGCTACCATCATCCGCGAGCAATCAACAACTCTAGGGAGGGATATTTAGGAGCTTTCATCCATCGACATACATCCATCTACACACACACATAATAATTGTACACTAGCGCATGGCCGTGCGGTCATGCGCAGCTTATATAGTTGCAGGACAGGAAGTGGCCACAGAAACTTTGCCCTTCCAAGACCTGCCAAGAGGACCAATGGAATGCGCTGCAGATCCTGAGCACATGACCCTCGATCTCCAACGGGAGATCTTGCCCTGGGCATGCTCAGTGTGCGCAAATAAGGACTTAGTCCCAGAGAAGTCCGCTCGCTGCTGACCAGCACTGACTTTAATGGCAGGAGCTGAAGAAGCAGCAGTAACTCTCTGAACAGCGTGAGATCGAGCAAGGCGCTGGGACCGACGTCCCTGCTGAGCAGACTCCACTGCGGCTGGATAGGAATGGGAGACGGCCCGAGATTCCCCCTGTGCAGAAGTGGGAACTCGAGACCTAACATTACCCCCCCTCCTTGGGCCTCGCTACGCTCGAAGGCAGCAATGAGCTGTGGGGCCCGAATGTTTTCAGCAGGTTCCCATGACCTGTCCTCTGGGCCATAACCCTTCCAATCCACCAAATAGAACTTTTTGCCACGTACCACCTTGCACCCCAAAATAGCGTTCACCTCATAATCGTCCGTAGACGAACCCGATGTCCCGGCAGATGACTCGGAAAACCGGGACATGTATACGGGTTTCAAGAGGGACACGTGAAAGGTGTCGGTGATACCCAAGCGTGGAGGAAGAGCCAGACGGTAGACCACGGGATTAACCTGTTCGAGAACCTTGAAGGGACCCAAGTAGCGAGGAGCAAACTTAGTGGACTCAACTCGCAGCCTGATGTTACGGGCGGAGAGCCACACCAAGTCGCCAGGGGCAAAGGTCGGAGCGGGGCGCCGATGAACATCGGCGGAGGACCTCATTCTCTCCTTGGAGGCCTGAATGGCATCCTGAGTGCGGTCCCAAATGTCCCGTGCCTCCACAGCCCAGTCTGCCACCCTGGAGTCAGCGGAAGACACAGGCATGGGCACAGGAACACGCAGATGCTGGCCATAATTTAAGAGGAATGGAGTCTGACCGGTGGAGTCGGCTAGGGCATTGTTAAGTGCAAACTCTTCACATGGTAGCAAGGATGCCCAGCCATCCTGCCTGGCAGAAACAAAATGTCGCAGATATGTGACCAAGGTCTGGTTGGCCCTTTCAACCAACCCATTCGTCTCTGGATGATATGCCGAAGAGAGATTTAACTCAATACTGAGTAGACGACAAAGCTCTCTCCAGAATCGAGACGCAAACTGGGGACCCCGTTCACTAACAATTTTGTCTGTCATACCGTGTAGGCGAAAGATATGCTTGATAAACAAGACAGCCAACGCCCGTGCAGATGGTAGCCGTGGAAGAGGCACCAAATGTACCATTTTGGAAAAATGGTCGGTGATCACCCAGATAATGGTGCAGTTACAAGACTTGGGCAAGCCCACCACAAAGTCCATCCCGACCATCTCCCAGGGCCTGTCTGCCATGGGCAGAGGATAAAGCAAACCAGCTGGCCGTTGCCGAGGAGTCTTGTTCCTGGCGCAAGAGACACACGCCCGAACATACTCCGCGACATCACGGGCCATATGCGGCCACCAGTATGTCCTCGCCAGTAACTCAGATGTCCTTTTAGTACCAAAATGTCCACCCACCCTGGACGAGTGCGCCCAAGAAAGAACCTCCGGTCGCAAATTGGATGGAACAAAAGTCTTGCCCGGGGGCACAGACTTCAGCGAAACCGGAGCCACAGTTCTCAAGCCACAGAAACTTTGCCCTTCCAAGACCTGCCAAGAGGACCAATGGAATGCGCTGCAGATCCTGAGCACATGACCCTCGATCTCCAACGGGAGATCTTGCCCTGGGCATGCTCAGTGTGCGCAAATAAGGACTTAGTCCCAGAGAAGTCCGCTCGCTGCTGACCAGCACTGACTTTAATGGCAGGAGCTGAAGAAGCAGCAGTAACTCTCTGTACAGAGCGAGATCGAGCAAGACACTGGGACCGACGTCCCTGCTGAGCAGACTCCACTGCGGCTGGATAGGAATGGGAGACCGCAGCGGAGACGGCCCGAGATTCCCCCTGTGCAGAAGTGGGAACTTGAGACCTAACACATGTTTTAATAGATATTGATGGATTTTTTTAAAAAGTTATCTTTGTAAAAAAAAAAAATTCTCTATAAACCCTTATAGATTTCTCTTCTTGTATTTTACTCTGATATGAGTTTATTTGTATTTATTTGAGACAATTTTGGTTAATTATTTTTGTTTTTAAAGGTTGATTCCCTGGATGGAAATTTTTCCCAATAATTGTTGTATGTTCTTTTTGTTTAATGTATAATGTTTATGAGATAAATTTAATCCCAAGGCCTGAATTTTTTGAGTGGCATCTGGTACCTGGTTTATATGGTGAATGTTTGTTGGCATGTGCATTGGCCCATAGTGCATAGTGGTGACGCAGGGGGTTATTCCCCTCTGTGGTTGCTATCTGTGTTCTGGTACTCCGCCTCGGTCCTCTAGGGGGCATGTGGCGTAGTGCTTGCGGCTTATGCTCAACAAGAGAATGCCAAGAGTGTGCAAAGCAGTCATCAAAGCAAAAGGTGGCTACTTTAAAGAACCCAGAATATAAGACATAATTTCAGTTGTTTCACACTTTTTTATTAAGTATATCACAGGTGTTAGTTTATAGTTTTGATGCCTTCAGTGTGAATGTACAATTTTAATAGTCATGAAAATACAGAAAAATCTTTAAATGAGAAGGTGTGTCCAAACTTTTGGTCTTTACTATATATTGTATATGTCTTTTAAATATCACATAGATGTTTCACATTTTCTAATTATTGTTAATCTAGCTGTATCAAAGACGGTAGGTATGGATGGATATCATTTTCCGCACTGCAAAATGCACCTTATATATGTAAACACTATGATGTTTTTTATATTTACTGCAATGTAATTTTTTATACACTTTGATTATGATTTGTATTTAATCTATGCTAATTTTTATATATTGGTAAATTGAAGAGATATGTATAAAAAGTGCACTATTCCATGGTAACACTGTGTTTGACAAAGACCGTGATGTGAGGTCGAAATGTTGCCCTACTTGGTGCTGGATTAAAGCCCACAATTTTTCCTTGAACTTGAGTGCTGCCGGATTTTTTGCCATTTATATTTTGCGTTGGACAACCGTATTGCATGAAGTATTGCACACAAAATCTGCTCAAGTTTGTGCTGCTATCTGTCTTTTCTTTTTATGCTTCATTTAGATTAATACCTTGTTAAAGGCCAATGATGGCGAAACGTTGGTTATTTTGTGACTGATCATAATAAATTTATGAACTTTGCAAAAGACCTTCTATTTTTGTGCCTCAGGTTTTTCATCTTGTATACTTTCACAATTAGATATGTTAAAAAAAAGTATTTCTGTGCTGAGATAATTTTTTAAGTATGCCTCTGCTTAGTACTTTGTAATAGCTATGACTGACCATTCAGAGCTGGTCCGGTTCATTGTTGGCTCATAATACAGCTCCTGGCCATGGGGGAAACATAAGTCACTTATGAAGAGTGATAACACATGTCCTTGTTTCATCAAAGGAGTTACTGTTTCTGCCATATCACCAATCCCATGAGCTCATAATAAAACAAGTCAGTGACAAACAGTGCCTTGAAAAAGTATTCTTGCCCTTTTAGCTTTTCCAAATTTTTTCATTTTACACCCTCAAAATTAAATGTGTTTTATTGGGAGGTTATGTGATATACTAACACAAAATAACATGTAGTTGTGATGTGTAGAGTAAATGTAATATGGCTTTCTAATTATTTAAAAAATGTATATCTGAATACTGTGACATGCAATTGTTTTCCATCCCGCTAAATCAATACCTTGCATGACCACCTTTCACTACAAATACTGCTGCAAGTTTTTGGTGACATATCTCTACCAGCTTAGCACATCTAGACTGAAATGTTTGCACATTATTTTTTGCAAAATAGCTCAGTGACATTGTGTTAGGGCTAGCGGAAAGCAACGAGTAAATATAGATGTTATTATTGGTGCGTTCGCAGCCCGGGGTCCACTGTGCAGGAGGAACCTGCTGCTGGCAAATGACGGCACTATATGGCGTTATAAGCGAACTCTGTTACTTCACAGAGTCGCACAGAAAGAAGACGCTGTGCCCTGTTAACGTCACAGCAGAACACAGGTAACTGCTGAGCTGATGGCAGTCAGTGTTCACGTACTCAGAGAAGCACCCAAAACACTCCTCTCCGGTGGAACCGGTATTCTAGAGGCTATGAGCCAGCCCTGAATACAGTCATACAAAACTCCTCAACGGAGGTGCCGGTATTCTAGGGGCTTATTTCAGCCAAACCCTGTCCACATACAACTGTGACCACAATAGCAAAGCTCATATACATGTTGATACTAGCGCATGGCCATGCGGCCATGCAAACCTTTTATAGCTGCAGCAACTTCAGAACCATCCTAGAGGACCAATGGGAGCTGCTGCAGTACCTGAGCATGTGACCCCTGACCTCCAATGAGAGGTCTTACCTTGGGCATGCTCAGAAGGGAAAAAGCAGGACTTAGTCCCAGAGACGCCTGCTCGCCGCTGACCAGTACTGGCTATAATGGCAGAACCAGGAAGAAGAGCAGTAACCAGGTGCAGAGTATCTGCCTGAGCCAGACGCTGAGACGGACGTCTCCGCTGAGCAGGCTCCACTGCGGCTGGAGAAGGATGGGAGACTGCAGCAGAGATGGCTCAAGATTCCCCCTGTGCAGAGGCGGGAACTCGACACCTAACACATTGGAAAATGAGCCTCTGTGAAAAACAATTTTCAAGTCCTACCAAAGATTAGATTCTCAATGGGATTTAGGCCTGGACTTTGAATGGGCTGTTCAAACACATGAATATACATTGATCCGAGCCAGTTCATTGTAGCTCTGACAGTACATTTAGGGCCGTTGTACTGCTGAAAGGTGAAACTATGCTCTTGTCTTTAGTCTTTTGCAGCCTCTAATTGGTTTTCCTCCAGGATTGCCATGTACTTCCATCCATCTTTCCATCAACTCTGACCAGCTTCCCTGTTCATGCTAAAGATAAGCCTCTTCACAGCATGATGCTGTCACCACCTTGTATGATGGTGGTTGATGGGGTTTTCAGAATGATAGTCAGTGTTAGTTTTTTGCCACACGTAGCATTTTGCATTTAGCCCAAAACGTTTTACTTTAATCTCATCTGACCAGAGCACCTACTTTTACTTGCTAACAGTGTCCCCTATAAGGTTAGTGATACTTATCTCAACTTTAAAAAATGTTAGTCCTTAGAAAGTCTGAAAATAATTTATACAGCTGTTGAAATAAGTATTGAACACCTCACCAATTTTGTAATGAAATATTTTTCTAAATGTGCTATTGACATGAAATATTCACCAGGTGTCTGTTACAACCCATCTTTTCTACACAGACAAATATATAAAACATAGATGTCCATAAATTAAGATATGTGTAATAATTAGAAATGACATAGGGAAAAAGTACCGAACACACTTACTGAAATGCATTTAATACTTCATGCAAAAGCCTTTGTTAGTGCCAGTCTGGCAGATTTATTGTCTTTCTCTGGAGCCAATTGAGAGTTTCCATGGCTGTGTGTTTGGGATCATTGTCTTGCTAAAAAGTTCACTTTCATTTTATATTCATCATCCTGGTAGATGGAAGCAGATTTTTATTGTTCTTTTCAATTTTGGATTACATCCCCAACAGTACTCACTGGAGAATTATTCTGTAATCAATGCCATCAGTATATTTTGTAACAATAATGTTGTGAATGTCTTGTGACAGCTCACTGATTTTACCCATCATGAGATGTTTCTTGTGTGGTACCTTGGTAATAAAACAATTTTTTAAAGGTCATCAGTTGAACCAGCTGATATTGTTTTTCACTAAGTAGCAGAATTGCTTTCTAATTACTGATAGATTTCACCTGACTTTTCATGGCTTTTTGCACATCTCTTTCTTCATGTGTTCGATACCTTTTCCCTGTGTCATTTCTCATTATTACACATAACTTAATTCATGGACATCTATGATTTGATTTCTTTGCCTGTGTGGATTGGATGGGTTGTTACTGACATCTGCTGAGAATTTCATGTCAATTGCACCTTTAAAAATATATTTACTTAGAAAATAGGTGACGTGTTCAATATTTATTTCCTGCTGTATGCAGTATATGACAGACTATACTTTGTAATTACATATTTAACATACATTAGGCCAAAATGCAAATGCAGAGGAGGAGAAAATAAGTACACCACATGAATAACTTTTACACCAATAATTAGAATAAATAGGTTTTTTTATTACTTTATTAGCCTCTCATATTGCTTTGGATGCATTTCGGCTCAGTTCTTTAATATTTTACTTAAGTTCTTTAAAGGGAACCTGTCAGCAAGATTGTGTTGAGAAACCTACAGACAGTGTCAGGTTGGCACCATTATACTGATTAAATGATATCTTTGTTGATTAAATTCATCATGTGGTTGTTGTTTAATCTTTATTTTCAGTTTTCAGTTAATGATATGCTCGGGGTTCGGGGCAGGCCTGTGGGGGGTCTTCATGTGGTTCTCTGCTTAGGTATTCATCAGAATGGCTTCTGACAGGTCACTGATCCCTCAGTGACCTGCCCCCTTGTTTAGATAATGATTATTATACATTTGTTCTAAAAATCACCTTTTGCAGGCAAGTGTGCTCTGCAGCATGATCGCATCTCTAATGTTTATTTAATTATTGTTTATGATGGCATACATAAATTAAAAAAAAAGAAATCAGCCTAAAAATTGTGCCATCTTGCTAGAGAAAAAAAAAGCCTTCTCCAAGATGGCACCACCAGTGCCTGCGCAATTGCAGATATCGGATCACCGGTAGCTGCTACTTTGCAGGCACGGCCGTCGCCATTTCTAGACTGATTTTTTTTTTTTTTTAATTTATGTATACCATCAAAAGCAATAATTAAATACACATTATAGATTCCGCTGGCTCCTGCCTGCAGAAGGTGATTTATTTATTTATTTTTCAATATATAACATTCATTATGTAAACTAGGGGGCAGGTCAGTGAGGGATCAGTGATCTGTCAGAGGCCATACTGGTGAATACCTAATCAGAGCACCACATGAAGACCCCCCCCCACAGGTCGCCCCCAGAGCACGAGGATATCACTAACTCAAAACTGAAAATAAAGATTAAACAACCACATGATGGATTTCTTCAACCCAGGTACCATTGTAATCAGTATAACGGGGCCAACCTGACACTGTGTGTAGGTTACTGTGCACAATCCTGCTGACAGGTTGCCTTTAAGGTTTTTTTCTGTTTCATCTACCCTGGTGTGTTTGGGATCTTTTAGTTCTAGAATACATTGGTTTATAGGGGAATTTATGGTTGACTGAATAACTTTAGTCATGATGTCAGTCTTATAAAAGCGAAGTCTTTTAAATAGTTATTTCTGGACTACACATATTGTGCCTAATTAGGATAATTTAATCACTAAATGGTGCAAGTTTTTCTGGCAAATGGAAGATACAAATACGTTCAACTTGACCTGTTAAACCAAACAATGATGTACAATGTACTATACTACAAGTAATCCCATTATATTCAAGTGACATAATTGAATCGTAAACATTTATTACACTCATGATAGCCGATCTTTTTATATCCAGTTTGCTAATGTCAAGCTCTGCAATAAATATATAATGGCTATTGTCATAATAATATAGTGCAATCAATAATGTACCTTAATGTCTTTCCACAGATTTAGTCCTTGTGGCAACCTAGTATTTAATTTAAAAATCCACCACACTTCTATGCTTTTCATTATTGCTTTTGTGTCACCTCCACTCATATTTGTTGTATTTGTTCAATTGCATATACTCTCATTGCTGAGGTGTTTTCCTGGCATTGGTTAATAAATTATTTAGATGCCTGTGAAACCCTTTTATTCTTACTTTTACAGTTATCGATGTCATATACATGCTCTCTAAAGTGTATTTTTAATTACTGCATTGTGCAGCCTTCATATTATAAATGACACTGGGAGGATTCTGTAACGTAGACAAAGTGATTTGATTGGCAGTTTAAGAAAGGTTTTGATGTTCTGTGTCATTAATTGAATTAGAAAAAGTTTGGTATTTGTTGAAACATGTGTCTATATTGCAGGATTTCACCCCACATTTTATAAAAACCCTTTACTGATAACTAGTGTTGAGCATTCCGATACCGCAAGTATCGGGTATCGGCCGATACTTGCGGTATCGGAATTCCGATACCGAGATCCGATACTTTTGTGGTATCGGGTATCGGTATCGGATCCATAGTGAGGTGTAAAATAAAGAATTAAAATAAAAAATATTGATATATTCACCTCTCCGGCGGCCCCTGGACATCACGTGGGTAACCGGCAGGCTTCTTTATTTAAAATGAGCGCGTTTAGGACCTGCGGAATGACGTCGCGGTTTCTGATTGGTCGCGTGCCGCCCATGTGACCGCGACGCGACCAATCAGAAGCCGCGACGTCATTCTCAGGCACTAAACTCCTCATTCTAGGAATTTAGGACCTGAGGAATGACGTCGCGGCTTCTGATTGGTCGCGTGGCGGTCACATGGGCGGCACGCGACCAATCAGAAGCCGCGACGTCATTCCGCAGGTCCTAAAAGTGCTCATTTTAAACAAAGAAGCCTGCCGGTTACCCGTGTGATGTCCAGGGGCCGCCGGAGAGGTGAATATATCAATATTTTTTATTTTAATTCTTTATTTTACACATTAATATGGATCCCAGGGCCTGAAGGAGAGTTTCCTCTCCTTCAGACCCTGGGAACCATCAGCATACCTTCCGATACTTGGTGTCCCATTGACTTGTATTGGTATCGGATATCGGTATCGGCGATATCCGATACTTTTCGGGTATCGGCCGATACTATCCGATACCGATACTTTCAAGTATCGGACGGTATCGCTCAACACTACTGATAACCAAAAAGAAGTGGGATAGACATTTGTCTGAGATGGTATAGTGAATCCTGCATTGAGTAGGAGGTTGGACTCGATGAGCCTGGAGGTCTCTTCCAACTCTAACATTCTATGATTATTTGACTTGGCCCCCATAGAAACTCCAGCTGTCTGAAGATGGTATTTGTTATTGAAACTGAAAAATATATTTTAGATTTGAAATTATACAATATCTTTAATATATCCATGCATTTCTGGAGAAGAATCAGTATACTTTAAGTGGAAATTTAATGTAAAAATAGCCTCTGAGCATGGATGTGTAAAGTGCAATAGCATCACACCATAGCCAAGAGAATTCAGCAGAAGACATGAGTTCATTAATAGATGTAAGAACATCATTTGTGTCTCTTAAAACTTAGGTCTAAAGGGTAATGTTTCTCCTTATGGAGAGTGACATACCAGCTCTGGCTTGTCAAGGTAAGGAGGCTTATTCGCCGTGCAATACTCCTCTGGGAAATATGCAATTTGCCTCTTCAGAGAAAAAGAGGAGTTAAACTCTATAGTGCCACCTGTTGGAAGTAGCGATCCTGCAAATCACAATCAACCCTTTAACGAGTTAGGATTAAAGCCAAATCAGTATCTCAATTCGCAGACATGGTGTTTCGGGCTGTTGGCCCTCATCAGTGCGAAGCATGAGAACTAATTTGGCTAGGTAAGAGGCACTGGACTAGGGTCTAAGGGGTAACATTTCTCCTTATGGAGAGTGACATACCAGCTCCGGATTGCTGCTGCCAACAGGTGGCACTATAGAGTTTAAGTCCTCTTTTTCTCTGGAGAGGCAATTTGCATATTTCCCAAAGGAGCATTACACAGCGAATAAACCTCCTTACCTTGACAAGCCAGAGCTGGTATGCCACTCTCCATAAGGAGAAACATTACCCCTTAGGCCCCAGTCCAGAGCCTCTCACCTAGCCAAATTAGTTCTTATGCTTCGCACTGACAAGGGCCAACAGCCCAAAACACTGTGTCTGCAAATTGAAATACTGATTTCACTTTTATCGTAAGTCATATTGCACGACTCGTTAAAGGGTTGATTGTGACTTGTATGATCGCTACTTCCAACAGGTGGCACTATATAGTCTTAAAAACGTAGGCACTCTCTGAATGAGAGGAACGAGGAGACGATCCAGCAATTCAACCTTTTTCTCTCCCAGAGCTAGGTCCTGTGACTGCAAATTACCCTCCAGAATATTGCGTGACAGCTGGTATGAGGTGTATTTGTTTATATGTTGTGCTTTCACCCAATATGACTCAGTTTAAGGTCAAATATTTCTACTTCATCTCCTGGAAACTCTTCCATACAAGCCATACTTGTTCACTCTTTTTCAGGTTGCATTGTCATGAATTTGACCATTCAACACACTGAGGAGTTTATCATCTGACATAAGGCTCTTAGATTTTTTATGCAGTTTCTCTGACAATTGCAAGATCTAAACTTAGGGTCAATTTGCTGGTATGTTAGCTACTAGATAAATTATCATTTGTTGGATGTATTCCACTTTTCCACTTACAGTTCTGCTCAAAAGTTTACATACTCCAGCAGAATTTTTGCTTTCTTGGCCTTTTTTCAGAGAATATGAATGATAACACCAAAACTTTTTCTCCACTCATGGTCTTTACAACTCATAATGACAACCCAAAATATCAAAATGACCCTGAACAAAAGTTCACATACCCTGATGATTTGGGCCTGATAACATGCACAAACATTGACACAAATAGGTTTGAATGACTTCTAAAGGTAATCTCCTCACCAGTTTGCTTGTAATCAGTGTGTGTGCATAAAAGCTGAGTGAGTTTCTGGGATCCAGACATACTCTTGCATCTTTCATCCAGCCACTGATGTTTCTGGATTGTGAGTCATGGGGAAAGCCAAATAATTGTCAATAGGTTTTTTGGGAAAAGGTAGTTGAACTATTTAAAACAGGAAAGGGATACAAAAAGATATCCAAGGAATTGATAATGCCAGTCAGCAGCGTTAAAACTGTGATTAACAAATGGAAAATCAGTGGCTCTGTAAAAGCAAAACCATGGTCACATAGATCAACAAAAATGTTGTTCACAACTGCCAGGTAAATTGTTCAGGATGGAAAGAAAAGCCCACAAATAACATCAGCTGAAATACAGGACTCTCTGAAAACTAGCAGTATGGCTGTTTCAAGATGTACAATAAGGAGGCACTTGAAGAAAAATGGACTGCATGATCGAGTCATAAGAAGAAAGCCATTACTGTGCAAATGCACAAAGTATCTCACCTACAATACGCAAAACAGAATATAGATAAGCCTTAAAACTTCTGGAACAAGTTAACTTGGAGTGATGAGACCAAAATTGAACTTTTGGCCACAACCATAAACATTAAATTTGGAGAGAGGTCAACAAGGCCTATGATAAAAAGAACACCATTCCTACTGTAAAGCACGGAGGTGGATCGCTGATGTTTTAGGGATGTGTGAGCTACAAAAGCACAAGAAACTTGGTCAAAGTTGAAGGAAAGATGAATGCAGCACATTATCAGCAAATACCAAAGGCAAATTTGCACTCATCAGCCCGGAAGTTGCGCATGGGACATACATAGATGTTATTACAACATGTCAATGATCCAAAACACAAGACAAAGTTGACCTGTCATTGGCTACTGCAGAACAAAGTTAAGGTTCTGGAGAAGCCATTTCAGTCTTCTGATCTCAATATCATTGAGACACTCTGGAAAGCGTGCAGTTCATGCTAGACAGCACAGTAATTTACAGGAACTGGAGGCTTTTTGCCAAGAAGAGTGGGTTTTACCAGATAAAATAAAGAACCTCACCCACAACTATGACAAAGGACTTCCAGCTGTCATTGATGTTAGAGGGGGCAGTACACGGTAATAAGAAATGGGGTATGTGAACTTTTGATCATGTTTTGTGTTGTAATTATGATTTAGAATGAAAAAATACAGCAGTTTGACAATGATGAATGGCTTCATCCAACCACTAACCATGAGTGGAGAAAAAGTTTTGGTGTTATCATTCATATTCACTGAAAAAATGCCAAGAAAGCAAAAATTCTGCCGGAGTATGTAAACTTTTAAGCACAACTGTAAATATTCTTTCTCACTGTAGAATAGTGGACTGCAAATTGTTTGGCAAATTGGCTTACAATCCTTTCCAAAATTATGGGAGGCAACAATTCCCTCTCTAAGATGTTTTTCCTTTGTATGGTATTGCATATCTGACTGCTCCAGATCTGCAAACTGCCAAAACTTCTGCTTTTACAGAGGTGGTCTCACTTGCTGATATGAATAGCAACATCTAGGTGCTACTTACTATCTTAACCCCTTCAACCCCAAGCCTGTTTTCACCTTCATGACCAGGCAAAATTTTACAATTCTTATCAGTGTCACTTTATGATTGAATAACTCTGGAACACTTCAACAGATTCCAGTGATTCTGAGATTGTTTTTTCAAGACATATTGCACTTCTTGATAGTGGTAATATTTCTTTGATATAACTTGTGTTTATTTTTGAAAAAAATGGAAATTTGGTCAAAATGTAGCTTTCGAATGCTTCAGAGGAAATTTTGGAAGGAACAAACAAACATTCAACTTTTTTCACAAAAAAAATGTATTTAAACGCAAATATCTTTATTTTTAGAAGGAAAACAGGAGAAAATAGAAAGTGAAATTTGTTGTGCAATTTCTCCTGAGCATGGTGTTATCTGGTATGTGGAGGAAAATGTACTCTTTGGGTGCACGACAGGGCTCAGAAGGGAAGGAGCACCATTTGACTTTTTGAACGCAAAATTGTCTGGAATCGAAAGTGAATGCCATATCCCTTTAGGAGAGCCTGTAATGTGCCTAAACAATGGATACTTCCCACAAGTGACCCCATTTTGGATACTAGACCCCACAAGATATCTATCTTTGTGTAGTTAACACATTGAATCCCTAGATGCTTCACAGAAGTTTATAATGTTGAGCTGTAAAAAAGAAAAGTCAAATTTTTCCCTCAAAAAAGATTTTTTAGCCCCATTTGTTATTTTCTCAAGGATAACAGGAGAAATCCCACCATACAAACTGGTGTGCAATCTCTCTTGAGTATGCCAATATCCATATGTGGGGGAAAACTACTGTTTGGGTGCACAGCAGGGCTCAGAAAGGAAAGAGTAATGTTTTGGAATGTAGACTTTGATGGAATTGTAAGCAAGTATCATGTTGTAAAAACTCATATTGTTTTCGCCTATACATACCATCTGTACCAATAAAAAAGGGAGAACATAATTATTGGATGTATATTAAAATAGGATTAAATATTTAAATTGCCTAAAAAGTCCCTAATACCTAAAAATCTAAAGTCCGATTAGTTCATATAAATTTCTTGATTCAACTGTTCATGCACATCTATTCCCAGTCAAAACTGCAATTGGCAGGCAATGCTGTATTTACTGTCTTTATAGGTGAAGTTGAAGTCCACAGCATGGGGTTTTTTCCTTCTTCCTCCTGGAGTCCCCTTTTATACAAATGATGGTAGAAGTAAAGATCACAAATCAAAGCAGCAGCTCAGGAAACAGTTATCTTTAGGAGCGCTGTCCCGGCCGGTGACAAACGCTCCCTCAGCCTCCTTCCCAGCGGTGCACAAGCTTGGTGAGCTCGTGATCAAGGCCTGCGATGCCACGTTCAGCTGACAGGACCTTGTGTGGCGTCAGTTGTCACGTGACAGGCAGGGGTACTAGGCGCTGTCTGTTAGGACCAATTCCTGCGCGTTTCGGAGATCGCGGTCTCCTTCGTCAGGGATGGTCCATGAAGAAACAGAACTGCTTTATATACATTATGTTCCTTTGCTGCAATAGGATGGGGCTAGAGGTAGATACATTAAGTAAATGCAAATAACTCGACTTCACTATTTAAACCAGATCCCTTCAGTGAGTGTAAGTTAAAAATCCATCTACTCTCAGCTCTAGACATTTTCTTAATAAAATCACCTTTTTGCCAGTCTTTTTTTATTATATCCAGGCCTGTGACTATTGTGCCATTAATTAACCTATTGTGTACTCTCTGTAATGATTAGATAGTGAATGACGAACCAACTTATTCCTTATATTCCTCAAATGTTCGTTTATCCTTACATTAAAGGGAACCTGTCAACCCGAAAATCGCGGGTGAGGTAAGCCCACTGGCATCAGGGGCTTATCTACAGCATTCTGTAATGCTGTAGATAAGCCCCCGATGTTACCTGAAAGAGCAGAAAAAGATGTTAGATTATACTCACCCAGGGGCGGTCCCGCTGCTGGTCCGGTCGGATGGGCGTCTCTGGTCCGCTACGGTGCCTCCCATCTTCATTCCAAGATGTCCTCTTCTGATCTTCAGCCATGGCTCCGGCGCAGGCGTACTTTGCCCTGTTGAGGGCAGAACAAAGTACTGCAGAGCGCAGGCGCCGGAAAGGTCAAAGAGGCCCAGCGCCTGCGCACTGCAGTACTTTGCTCTACCCTCAACAGGGCAGACAAAGTACACCTGCGCCGGAGCCATGGCTGAAGATCAGAAGAGGACGTCTTGGAATGAAGATGGGAGGCGCCGCAGCAGACCAGAGACACCTATCCGACTGGACCAGCAGCGGGACCGCCCCTGGGTGAGTATAATCTAACGTCTTTTTCTCCTCTTTCAGGTAACATCGGGGGCTTATCTACAGCATTACAGAATGCGGTAGATAAGCTCCTGATGCCGGTGGGCTTACCACACCCGCGATTTTTGGGGTGACAGGTTCCCTTTAAGTGGGTGTTTAGTGCATCTTACGTAAATTTTACTACATGGGCATTTCAAAGAATAAATCACCCCAGTAGTGGTACAAGTGATGACATCCCAAATCTTGAACTCCTTTGTCCCATTTAAAATAAATTGTTGTTTTGATGTCTTTAATAATTTGCATATTCTGCAATGGCGACATGAATAAAAACCTGGTGTTTATCTCCCAATATAACAAGTGGATCTACTTTCTTGGTTATAAATAGGTATTGAAGGATCTATTATATTACCCAAATTGTGGGTTTTTCTAAAAATAAACCTGGGGTTTATCCTCCTTTAGCAAATCCCAGTGTCTCCCAACAATTTTTTTTTAAATATGCATATTAGCATTATATTCAATGATAATAGGGATGTCACTCACAACGTCACAATTTTCTTTATCTTTTCTATTACCTTTCAAAATGTCTTCACGTGGTTTGCTTATTGCCATCTGTCTAGCATTTGAAAGATGAGCACCATCGTATCTTTTATCAATAAATTTAGTAGTCAATAAATCTGCCTCTGTATTAACCCCTTCATGACCCAGCCTATGTACACCTTAACGACCTGGCCGTTTTTTGCAATTCTGACCAGTGTCCCTTTATGAGGTAATAACTCAGGAATGCTTCAACGGATCCTAGCGGTTCTGAGATCGTTTTTTCGTGACATATTGGGCTTCATGTTAGTGGTAAGTTTAGGTCAATAAATTATGCGCTTATTTGTGATAAAAATGGAAATTTGGCAAAAATTTTGAAAATTTTGCAATTTTTACATTTTGAATTTTTATTCTGTTAAACCAGAGAGTTATGTGACACAAAATAGTTAATAAATAACATTTCCCACATGTATACTTTACATCAGCACAGTTTTGGAAACAATTTTTTTTTTTGCTAGGAAGTTATAAGGGTTAATATTTGACCAGCGATTTCTCATTTTTACAACGAAATTTACAAAACCATTTTTTTAGGGACCACCTCACATTTGAAGTCAGTTTGAGGGGTCAATATGGCTGAAAATACCCAAAAGTGACACCATTCTAAAAACTGCACCCCTCAAGGTGCTCAAAACCACATTCAAGAAGTTTATTAACCCTTCAGGTGCTTCACAGCAGCAGAAGCAACATGGAAGGAAAAAATGAACATTTAACTTTTTAGTCACAAAAATGATCTTTTAGCAACAATTTTTTTATTTTCCCAATGGTAAAAGGAGAAACTGAACCACGAAAGTTGTTGTCCAATTTGTCCTGAGTATGCTGATACCTCATACGTGGGGGTAAACCACTGTTTGGGTGCACGGCAGGGCTTGGAAGGGAAGGAGCGCCATTTGACTTTTTGAATGAAAAACTGGCTCCACTCTTTAGCGGACACCATGTCACGTTTGGAGAGCCCCCGTGTGCCTAAAAATTAGAGCTCCCCCACAAGTGACCCCATTTTGTAAACTAGACACCCCAAGGAACTTATATAGATGCATAGTGAGCACTTTAAAACCCCAGGTGCTTCACAAATTGATCGGTAAAAATGAAAAAGTACTTTTTTTTCACAAAAAAATTCTTTTAGCCTCAATTTTTTCATTTTCACATGGGCAACAGGATAAAATGGATCCTAAAAATTTGTTGGGCAATTTCTCCTGAGTACACTTGGAAACTGGGACCCAGATTAATCCATCTTTATAAGATTGTGGCCGTACATCATTAATCCTGTAGCATTCCACCTTGCTTTACCCCCACCTTTAGAATTCATACTGTGTTTCGCCGGTCTCCACTCAAAATATAAGTTGTGTCCTCTGAACCATTACCACTACCTCCATGACTTTTCATTCACAATGAGAATATAGACTTTCAGATAGCTAAGATCATTGATTCTCACTTGGTTCATCAGTCACTTCAGTATCTGATACACTGCAAGTGTTAAGGTCCTGAAGACAGAATGTGGGTAAAAGTATCTGACGTCCATGTGGTCAGGTTGATCAGGTTCTTTCACGCACTAAACCCTCATACACCCGGCCCTGAAGTTCCAGAGATTCCTGGTAGAAGGGGGAGGGTACTGTCCCGGGTTAGCTGTGAAAGAGAGGGTCAGAAGACCACAGTTTCTGATTTATTGTGCTCCTGCAATGATTAGAAGCACTTCACCTTCATAGTATTCAATGCAGGTTTCTGATAGCATTGCAGGGGTTAAATCTGTTCAGTAGAACGAATCCTGGAACTTTCTTGCTTTGATGGTCTCAGCTATTCAATGTTGGCCATATATGATCTCCGCTGGCATTCAAGAATTTCCAATGTTAGTTTCATGCTGCCTGGTTCTGGAGTTGGGACAGTTGGTTGTTAGGAGATGTTTGGAGTGTTGTCCTAAAAACTGATGCTTGGTACTTTGTCTGTATGTATTCCCTCATCCTCTCCTATTTAGTTTTTGCTCCCTTTACTTCCTGGTGTTCCACTCTGTTGTTTGTGGGTGCATTTCTATTTGAGTGGTTTTCTCATTTATTCCTGCGCATCTTCCTCTGTTAGTCTGGTTTGTGTTTTTGTATGCACTGTTACTCTCCATTTCCCTGGATGGGGAAGGAGACAGATAAAGGATAATTTAGGAGCTCATTAAGGCACATGCTCTTTACCATCAGAAGTAATCCAGGAGCAAGGATAGCTAGGGTGCTCCAAGCATTAAGGAAAGCGAAGGCGCCACTAGCCCTGGGATTTCTAGAAATTGTGCCTTGACACTATTCTTTTTGCTAAGATTTAATGTCTTGTGAATTCTACAGTATGTAAGATTTAAGAATGTACATTTAAATGTAGGATTGAGGTGCTCTTCTGTAACCATGAATGATCAGTGATCAGGCAATACAAATTATAACAGTGTTTAATAAGAGGGCAGTAATGCATCATTTTAACACCTACCTTTCAATGAAGATTAATATGTTTGCAATTAGCTCTCTTAAACAACAGCTAATCGCCAGGATGAAGCTTAGACCGGTTCAGAACATTTTTAGTAGACTGTAGATTGTTGTAATTAATAACGGAATGTACAAAGGGAATAAAAATGACATTCACGAAACTACCTGATCAGTTTATCTTCTGCTAAGCAGGAAAGTACAAATGACTAACATCGATGCTAATGCTTAGAGAAAATTGGATATTTCATATGCATAATCATTCCACTACAGTTTTAAAATGTAAATCATTTTAATGATATACATGTTTGCACTATAAGATAAAGTGTCCATATCATAGTAATGAGATTCAGACATTATGGCATAGATACAAGACTTTAGGAAGAAATATGAATACCAAAGTTCAAAGAAATAAAAAAGACCATCTCATTTCCAAGCATAATTGTAGTGATGTAGCTGTTCTATATAAGTTTATATTGCTGAAACACAAGAAAAAAAAAATGAGCCTATACCAGGTAGTAAGAAAATAAGTAAAGAGTACAAGTAAGTAATATAGAGTACTTAGTTGACATTATTTTCATCAAGCAATATGTGCTATTACTATTTACTTACTATTGAGAATATGCTATTTATTTTTCTAGTTTTTTGTCTGTGAAATGACCACAGTGTGAACATGCTGTTATGCAGTGCATATCAACTAACTTAGGGATCATACTCATTTGAGAGAAAAACAGACTAGTACAATCGGATTGCACTCTGACCAATGTTATTCACTCGGTTACTTCTCATCTGCGATTTTTTTCTTAGCTGAAATCATACTGAAAAAAAAATCACATTATGCTGCGATTTGCAGCATATCTCGAATGAGACCCGCCAATGCAAGTCAATGGGTGTGAGGAAAAATATCAGACAATACTTATATTTAACCAGTTTAACCAGAGGAGCAGCAGTTTTAGACCTAATACTATCTAATAGACCTGACAGAATAACAAATCTGCAGGTGGTTGGGCATCTAGGAAATAGCGACCACAATATTGTGCAGTTTCACCTGTCTTTCACTAGGGGGACTTGTCAGGGAGTCACAAAAACATTGAACTTTAGGAAGGCAAAGTTTGAACAGCTTAGAGATGCCCTTAATCTGGTAGACTGGGACAATATCCTCAGAAATGAGAATACAGATAATAAATGGGAAATGTTTAAGAACATCCTAAATAGGCAGTGTAAGCGGTTTATACCTTGTGGGAATAAAAGGACTAGAAATAGGAAAAACCCAATGTGGCTAAACAAAGAAGTAAGACAGGCAATTAACAGTAAAAAGAAAGCATTTGCACTACTAAAGCAGGATGGCACCATTGAAGCTCTAAAAAACTATAGGGAGAAAAATACTTTATCTAAAAAACTAATTAAAGCTGCCAAAAAGGAAACAGAGAAGCACATTGCTAAGGAGAGTAAAACTAATCCCAAACTGTTCTTCAACTATATCAATAGTAAAAGAATAAAAACTGAAAATGTAGGCCCCTTAAAAAATAGTGAGGAAAGAATGGTTGTAGATGACGAGGAAAAAGCTAACATATTAAACACCTTCTTCTCCACGGTATTCACGGTGGAAAATGAAATGCTAGGTGAAATCCCAAGAAACAATGAAAACCCTATATTAAGGGTCACCAATCTAACCCAAGAAGAGGTGCGAAACCGGCTAAATAAGATTAAAATAGATAAATCTCCGGGTCCGGATGGCATACACCCACGAGTACTAAGAGAACTAAGTAATGTAATAGATAAACCATTATTTCTTATTTTTAGTGACTCTATAGCGACAGGGTCTGTTCCGCAGGACTGGCGCATAGCAAATGTGGTGCCAATATTCAAAAAGGGCTCTAAAAGTGAACCTGGAAATTATAGGCCAGTAAGTCTAACCTCTATTGTTGGTAAAATATTTGAAGGGTTTCTGAGGGATGTTATTCTGGATTATCTCAATGAGAATAACTGTTTAACTCCATATCAGCATGGGTTTATGAGAAATCGCTCCTGTCAAACCAATCTAATCAGTTTTTATGAAGAGGTAAGCTATAGGCTGGACCACGGTGAGTCATTTGGACGTGGTATATCTCGATTTTTCCAAAGCGTTTGATACCGTGCCGCACAAGAGGTTGGTACACAAAATGAGAATGCTTGGTCTGGGGGAAAATGTGTGTAAATGGGTTAGTAACTGGCTTAGTGATAGAAAGCAGAGGGTGGTTATAAATGGTATAGTCTCTAACTGGGTCGCTGTGACCAGTGGGGTACCGCAGGGGTCAGTATTGGGACCTGTTCTCTTCAACATATTCATTAATGATCTGGTAGAAGGTTTACACAGTAAAATATCGATATTTGCAGATGATACAAAACTATGTAAAGCAGTTAATACAAGAGAAGATAGTATTCTGCTACAGATGGATCTGGATAAGTTGGAAACTTGGGCTGAAAGGTGGCAGATGAGGTTTAACAATGATAAATGTAAGGTTATACACATGGGAAGAGGGAATCAATATCACCATTACACACTGAACGGGAAACCACTGGGTAAATCTGACAGGGAGAAGGACTTGGGGATCCTAGTTAATGATAAACTTACCTGGAGCAGCCAGTGCCAGGCAGCAGCTGCCAAGGCAAACAGGATCATGGGGTGCATTAAAAGAGGTCTGGATACACATGATGAGAGCATTATACTGCCTCTGTACAAATCCCTAGTTAGACCGCACATGGAGTACTGTGTCCAGTTTTGGGCACCGGTGCTCAGGAAGGATATAATGGAACTAGAGAGAGTACAAAGGAGGGCAACAAAATTAATAAAGGGGATGGGAGAACTACAATACCCAGATAGATTAGCGAAATTAGGATTATTTAGTCTAGAAAAAAGACGACTGAGGGGCGATCTAATAACCATGTATAAGTATATAAGGGGACAATACAAATATCTCGCTGAGGATCTGTTTATACCAAGGAAGGTGACGGGCACAAGGGGGCATTCTTTGCGTCTGGAGGAGAGAAGGTTTTTCCACCAACATAGAAGAGGATTCTTTACTGTTAGGGCAGTGAGAATCTGGAATTGCTTGCCTGAGGAGGTGGTGATGGCGAACTCAGACGAGGGGTTCAAGAGAGGCCTTGATGTCTTCCTGGAGCAGAACAATATTGTATCATACAATTATTAGGTTCTGTAGAAGGACGTAGATCTGGGTATTTATTATGATGGAATATAGGCTGAACTGGATGGACAAATGTCTTTTTTCGGCCTTACTAACTATGTTACTATGTTACTATGTTACTATATAATTGGTACAGTGTGTGTGAAGATCACTGTACATGTATTTAATTATTAAAATATTATTTTTCTGAAAAAGATGTCTTGGGCTTCTATGTAAGTTTCTTAACCAGAAGAGGGAAAGAAAAATGGCTGGGGGCAGATGTTTATAGCCTGGGAAGGCGTTAATACCCATGGAGCTTTCCAGATTTATTAATATCAGCTCACAGTTGTATACTTAGGTGTTTACAGGCTACTAAAATGAGGGACCCCCCAAAAAATGTGTAGAATCCCCCTATAATCAACCAGCAAAAGCTAGACAGACAGCTATGGGCTGATATTAAAAGCTTAGGAAAGGGCCATGGATATTGCCCTTCCTCAAGCTCAAAACATCAACTCTAAGCCACCCCAATAAAGGTGCATCTATAAGATGTGCATTCTGGCACTTAGCCTTATTCTTCCCACTTGATGTAGCGGCAAATGAGGTAGTAGTTGGCGGGTTGATGTCACATTTGCATTGTCAGATGACAACAAGCCCTGAGGTTAGTAATGGAGAGGCATCAATAAGATGTCCACATTACTAACCACCACACTGTACAAATTGTATATGTCACTGACATCTATATATCTATCTATTCTTTGTCTATATTTGTATGTAAACATAAGAATGAATGACCTCGGGGAGATTAAAACACTCAACACCGCGGAGACACCATCACGTGTTTCTCGACGCAGTGATCCAGAA
Source organism: Ranitomeya imitator (assembly GCF_032444005.1). Classification (NCBI taxonomy): domain Eukaryota; kingdom Metazoa; phylum Chordata; class Amphibia; order Anura; family Dendrobatidae; genus Ranitomeya; species Ranitomeya imitator. Next base: position 194,333,368 of record NC_091284.1, on the reverse strand, counting down.
CACTGCTCCCATTCCTTATGGGAATTATGCAAATGCATTTAGAAAAGCAGCAGAGACACCATCACATGTTTCTCAACGCAAGCAATAAATGGCCAGGTCTTTCACCGGGAAGGAACAACCAAGGGAAGGGCAGCATCCAAAAAGGAAAACCACCTATGGCAAAACATGGTATCCATCCACAGACAGCTGTTTTGGGGTATTTGCCCCTCATCAGTGTGGAGTAGGAAACTGGCTATTAGGAGCAGTGCCTAGTACCTTCCCGTGGTTGTTCCTTCCCGGTGAAAGACCTGGCTATTTATTGCTTGCGTTGAGAAACACGTGATGGTGTCTCCATGGCTTTTCTACATATATTTGTATGTAATACATCTATTGTATCCTGTCAGGGAAGGAGGGGAACAAAAAACGAAAGCTGGGGTCATGAAGGGGTTAAAATTCTATGTCAAATGAGGGAGGAGCTAAAAGCAGATGCAGACTTTTTTCTGCAACATTTCCTAAAGCATAAGTTACAGTTATCTACAGAAATTGATGAGCACCAACTGTCATCTCCTTTCTCAGTAATGGGAAAGTTTGTATTCACTGAAAAAAGATTATACCTATGAATATAGAATTTTAATACTTAATTATCAGCCTAGAAGAGATTTGTGTGGGTGAGCGATGTCTCCTTTTCCATAGATTTTACTGGGGTGGGCTTTGGGAAATTGCCGTCGAAAGTGGCACATGCACAGACTAAGATCTAAGAAGATGAGAACTCGGGAGGCCTCAATCTGCACAAGCACTGCCTCTGGAGGCCATTTTCTTAAGCCCACCACAGGGAAATCTAGAGGAAAGGGGACTCATAAAGCAGCGACACTGCCTCCTGTGTCTCTGTTTCATTGCAGTTATCCTCCCCCCAGGTGAGCTACCATTAAAATGGACCATAAAATGCACCACAATTTTATTTAAACTTCATGTTTTCCTTATTTTCCACCCAAAACTTTGGGGTGCATCCCATGGTTCCACATTTAGAAAGGGAAAAGGGATGTTGGAGAGTTCGCTCACGATATTTGAGTTTCTTGCAAAGATTCCATGCACAGTGCCAGCCAGGTCCTGGGCTCATGTTGAAAACAATATAGAAGAAATTTCTCCAGCGTGGTAAATTAAAGCTTCACATTTATTGGTAAAGCATTAAAAGGAACATGTTGAGAGTAGTGATGGGCGAGCACTAAAATGCTCAGGTGCTCGTTGCTCGGGTTGAGCAAATTGGAATACTCAGGTACTCGGCCAGAACAACGAGCCCAATGTAAGTCTATGAGAGACCTGGCGGATCGCCCAGGAAGCATTCCTGACTCCTAGTTTACAGCCTTCATCATTTTTTTCTAAGATTCATGCCATTATTCCCAGTGCCACAAAAAACACATGAAAACGAAACCAAAACGTGTTTTGCTTGGAAATATGTCAATGTACATCCTTTGCAGGTTAATGACTTGCCTGTAAGGCCAAATATTTCAGCCCAGACCAAAAATTTCTTCTCCCACTTAGGCTTAGTTCAGACGCAGTGTTTTTGAAGCGTTTTTCAACTTTAGCATTGCTTTCAACCACTACAAATGCATTCACTGGGAAATGTCATTGTAAAATTTAACAGCCCTAGCTGGCCACGTGGTGTGTGACACATAAGCAGACCCATCTTGTTTAATTTACGAAGGAGGGATTCTTAAAGTCACAGGGCCTATTTTTACTGATGCATCAGGCGGCATTAATCTTCTTAAAGGGAAATTGTGAAACAGTGGGTCTCCTAAGCTGTTGTAGCCAATGCTGTGAGTGGATGGGCTGCCAAGAATTACGACGCACCACAATACCCCCTCATAAGATTTCCAGGGGGGACTCCTGAAAAAGTGTTGCATTGAATTCAAGGCCTGCCCTGCTACCACTTCATATGCCCCCCCTTAAGCCTTGGAACCCACATACTGGATGGGCCCATGAAAATCCACTTCACAATATGCATTTTGTGGTCCATACTCCTTTGTTTTATACATTGGCGGCAAGGCGAGCCCTGGAGCATAGTTGGTCATATGCACCCCATTAGGCCTTGGAACCTACATAGTGGATGGGCCTATGAAAATCCACTTCACAATATGCATTTTCCACTCCATACTCCTTGGTTTTACACATTGCCAGCAAGGCCTGCCCTGCTGCATAGTCAGTCATATTCACCCCATTAGGCCTTGGAACCTACATACTGGATGGGCCCAGGAAAATCCACTTCACAATATGCATTTTGTGCTCCATACTCCTTTGCTTTATGCATTGGCAGGAAGGCGAGCCCTGCTGCATCGTCATATGCACCCCATTAGGCCTTGGAACCCACATACTGAATGTGCCCATGAAAATCCACTTCACAATATGCATTTTGTACTCCCATACTCCTTGGTTTTACACATTGGCAGCAAGGCCAGCCCTGCTGCATAGTCAGTCATATGCCCCCCATTAGGCCTTGGAACCCACATGCTGGATGGGTCCATGAAAATCCACTTCACAATATGCATGTTGTACTCTCTTACTCCTTGGTTTTACACATTGCCAGCAAGGCCTTCCCTGCTGCATAGTCAGTCATATGCACCCCATTAGGCCTTGGAACCCACATACTGGATGGGCCCAGGAAAATTCACGTATTTTTTATTGTTATGATGGTTCCCTCTTTGCACAATTATTTACAGAAGAATTTTGCAATTGTATTTGACATGTTTTTTACACTAAAGTTCAGATACGGCTTTAAAAAAGGCAAATACTTGCACTACAAGGCAATTTTATTGCAAACAACAAAATTCAAGGGATAGTATTATTAAATAGTGTGAGTGCATACACTTTTGTATGTGTTAACATACACAGGCTATTAAGTACATACAGTGGGGCAAAAAAGTATTTAGTCAGTCAGCAATAGTGCAAGTTCCGCCACTTAAGAAGATGAGAGGCGTCTGTAATTTACATCATAGGTAGACCTCAACTATGGGAGACAAACTGAGAAAAAAAAATCCAGAAAATCACATTGTCTGTTTTTTTAACATTTTATTTGCATATTATGGTGGAAAATAAGTATTTGGTCAGAAACAAAATTTCATCTCAATACTTTGTAATATATCCTTTGTTGGCAATGACAGAGGTCACACGTTTTCTGTAAGTCTTCACAAGGTTGCCACACACTGTTGTTGGTATGTTGGCCCATTCCTCCATGCAGATCTCCTCTAGAGCAGTGATGTTTTTGGCTTTTCGCTTGGCAACACGGACTTTCAACTCCCTCCAAAGGTTTTCTATAGGGTTGAGATCTGGAGACTGGCTAGGCCACTCCAGGACCTTGAAATGCTTCTTACGAAGCCACTCCTTCGTTGCCCTGGCGGTGTGCTTTGGATCATTGTCATGTTGAAAGACCCAGCCATGTTTCATCTTCAATGCCCTTGCTGATGGAAGGAGGTTTGCACTCAAAATCTCACGATACATGGCCCCATTCATTCTTTCATGTACCCGGATCAGTCGTCCTGGCCCCTTTGCAGAGAAACAGCCCCAAAGCATGATGTTTCCACTACCATGCTTTACAGTAGGTATGGTGTTTGATGGATGCAACTCAGTATTCTTTTTCCTCCAAACACGACAAGTTGTGTTTCTACCAAACAGTTCCAGTTTGGTTTCATCAGACCATAGGACATTCTCCCAAAACTCCTCTGGATCATCCAAATGCTCTCTAGCAAACTTCAGACGGGCCCAGACATGTACTGGCTTAAGCAGTGGGACACGTCTGGCACTGCAGGATCTGAGTCCATGGTGGCGTAGTGTGTTACTTATGGTAGGCCTTGTTACATTGGTCCCAGCTCTCTGCAGTTCATTCACTAGGTCCCCCCGCGTGGTTCTGGGATTTTTGCTCACCGTTCTTCTGATCATTCTGACCTCACGGGGTGGGATTTTGCGTGGAGCCCCAGATCGAGGGAGATTATCAGTGGTCTTGTATGTCTTCCATTTTCTAATTATTGCTCCCACTGTTGATTTCTTCACTCCAAGCTGGTTGGCTATTGCAGATTCAGTCTTCCCAGCCTGGTGCAGGGCTACAATTTTGTTTCTGGTGTCCTTTGACAGCTCTTTGGTCTTCACCATAGTGGAGTTTGGAGTCAGACTGTTTAAGGGTGTGCACAGGTGTCTTTTTATACTGATAACAAGTTTAAACAGGTGCCATTACTACAGGTAATGAGTGGAGGAAAGAGGAGACTCTTATAGAAGAAGTTACAGGTCTGTGAGAGCCAGAAATCTTGATTGTTTGTTTCTGACCAAATACTTATTTTCCACCATAATATACAAATAAAATGTTAAAAAAACAGACAATGTGATTTTCTGGATTTTTTTTTCTCAGTTTGTCTCCCATAGTTGAGGTCTACCTATGATGTAAATTACAGACGCCTCTCATCTTTTTAAGTGGT